>NC_083316.1:49987188-50356207 GCF_963455315.2 Globicephala melas | reverse complement strand
CGTTCTTTTTTATGGCTGAGTAATATTCCATTGTGTGTGTATAAAAATGCCATTATTTCATTCTTTTTTATGGCTGAGTAATATTCCATTGTGTGTGTGTATGCATGTATTGTGTGTGTGTGTGTGTGTGTGTGTGTGTGTGTGTATAGTGCCATTTGCAGCAACATGGATGGATTATAATACTAAGTGAAGTAATCCAGACAGAGAAAGACAAATATCATATGATATCACTTATATGTGGAATCTAAAAATAGTTATACAAATGAACTTATTTATAAAATAGAAATAGACTCACAGATATAGAAAACAAACTTACAGTTACCAAAGGGGAAGCAGGAGAAGAAATACATTTGGTGTTTGGGATTAACATGTATACACTACTGTATATAAACTAGATAATCAACAAGGACCTACTGTATAGCACAGGGAACTATACTCAATATTTTGGAATAACCTATATGGGAAAAAAATCTGAAAAATAATAGATAGATATATATGTATAACTCAATCACTTTGCTATACACTTGAAACTAATACAACATTGTAAATCAAATATATTTCAATAAGAAAAATACACATCATTATGCTTCCCCAATAATTAGTAAATAATTTAACCCCAAATGATTTGTGTGAATGTGGTGAGAGGTGAAAATCTTGATGAGAACGTTTTCACATCAATGTAGCACAGAATAGGAACAGTGTGTATGGCAGAAGAGTCTTCAAGCAAAGCAGACCATGCTTGATCTAGTCCTCAGGAGGTCACAGATGTCTGCACTGGGGCTTTGTACTGCCACACGGTGGGGAGTTCAGGGGTTCAAACCAAATATATGTCTCTTGCAAAGACATTGGAGGGGCTTATTGTTTCTGGGTTATATATATATTTTGTTTGAAAAAAGAGTACCTCTGTTTAAAAAAAATAGTGTATATGTGTATGTATGTGTGGGTGTGTATATAAAAGACCATTGAACCCTAATCCATGCTCCCCAAAACTGTTCATTTGCTCAAGTTATTTCCCTGCCAGGGGACACTCAGTATGGTAAAGAGACCTTGTGATGAGGAACCTAGACAAATTGTATGAGCTTCTGAGGACAAGTTTGTGTCCCAGCAATGAGCACATGCTTGGCAAATAGTGGAGGTGCCCAACTGATACTCGCTGAGTAGAACCTATGAGATAGTATCTTATGATACCACAGAGACACCTGGACTTTTTCCTGGCTGGTAAGGTCTTAGCCTCGGTCTTACATATGCATCATACACCTAGTCTGCCTGTAATACCAAACTCAACCTCAATGGAAAATGAAATATTTGCTGCTGATTTCACCCCACTTGCTCATGAGGAAACCTCCCTCCTGCTGATTCTGATGATGTTTATGTGTGCAACATTACCATCATGATAATTAGTGCTATGCATAGAAGTCTTTAGGAAATGTTTTGCTTTTCCAGTTTACAGGTAAAAGGATCTCCCCCAATAAGCTTTATTGTAGAGTTTTTATCTATTTATGTTCAATGTTTTGTTTTCTGGGGACTCTCCTTCATATTTCCTCGTGGGCACAGACTTAGGAATGAAAAGAAAACAGAGACCCCTTTTCCCCTTCACCTGCCGTCACTGCTCACAAATCATCCCAAACATTTAGTAACTATTGGGATAAAGCATCAAAGGATGAGGGACAAAGAAGGAAGTTTATGCTTCTTCAATGTTTCAGGTGTTACCAGGTTCCCTGTCCTCACTTTCCACCTCTCCTCACAAATGTTCCCCCAATTTCCTTTGCACCTGCAGAGTCAACCCCATCCAGGGCCAGCCTGGCCAGAGTCAGGGCTGGGTGGGGTGGGGAGAAGTGTCTCTAGATAAATACTATTTTTTCCCTTTAAAAAAATCACCCCTTCCCTTGCTCTGTTATCATCATGAACGATAGATTTATTATTTTTAACTTGAGGTATTATAATCACTATTTGTAGACTCAGCTAGCTCTAAAAATGTACCCCATGTCTTGTACAGGGGACCATGGCCCCTTGTATTGCATTGATGAGAACTGAATCATTGTTTTCTTCCTTCTGGGCTTGTCTTAATGATTTTTATTGTACGTCTAACCATTTAGATTTTTCTCTTGATTTGACTGATCTCCATTCTGCTCTCACTTCCCCCACCCCACAGGCTGAGCTCTGATGATGAGCTATGATTCAGGTGTAGGGGGATGGGCAGTATAGGTCCAGGGTTGCTGTGAGAAGTGGTTTCTAAGAGCAGAACAGATAGTAACGCTGAACAGAATTCCCAAAGCATGTTCACTTTTTTTCTATATAAATAATTATATTGAGTTTTGAATCTAAACTTTTCTTTGGATTAGCACTATCGTGGAATACTCTCAAAAATTCAAATTTCACCAATAGTCCCCAAAATATATTTTAAGGTATTTTCTTTTATTCCAGAATCTGCTTAGATTTCACTCATTGTATTCAGTTGTTATGTCCCTTTGGTTTATTTCTCACTATGTTTGTTTCTCATGACATTCTTTTTTTTTTTTTTTTTTTTGCGGTATGTGGCCCTCTCACTGTTGTGGCCTCTCCCATTGCAGAGCACAGGCTCCGGACGCGCAGGCTCAACAGCCATGGCTCACAGGCCCAGCCCATCCGCGGCATGTGGGATCCTCCCAGACTGGGGCACGAACCTGTGTCCCCTGCATCGGCAGGGGGACTCTCAACCACTGCGCCACCAGGGAAGCCCATGACATTCATTTTTTACTGACCCTCTCTGAAGTTTATTAGCTTCAGAAAACAAACCATATTCTGTCCCTCCACTCCTGCGCCTTTCTTTTCTCCAGTCTCTGTTGCTCCTGTGGCGTCTTCATCCTCATTCATCACTCACACCTCTCTGGGCCTGTTCAAACACTTGGTAATATGGCTGTACAAACTTTGTAACATAGCTGTCATCCTCCTCAGTGTACATGGAGTAGAGGGAAAAGTTTGGGGTGTAGACACACAAACTAGACACAAACACACACACACACACATGAGACCTTTCTCTCTTCTGGAATTTCTCTCCTAGGATTGTGCATTATCAGCCCAGGAACCCAGGACAGGAGCAGCTAAGACTCTCTCGTGGTTACCAAGGGTTACACATATCTCACTTTGAGCATTAAGTAAAACTGCAGCTTCTGATTGATGGACAGCTACTGGCCTGATAAATGACTGGAAGATTCCACTGTAGCACCTTTCCAGGAGGTATTCCTCAAATGCAGAGATGGCTCAGAAAGGCTGAAGGCATTTTTATTGCAGAGAGAGGTTTTTAACTTGTCAGAAAAATATTTCTCTTCAGGGAGAAGACAATAATTAATACATGGTGAAAACACGTCAAAATACTTCCCCAGAGCCTGGAGGAGACGCTGGCAGGCCCTGCACTGATAGGGAAGCAGGGAGTTGGCAAAGCTGTTCCAGGCCTGCTCTGGGTTGGCTCTCTACAGTCAGAGATTACTTGCTGGTGCTGATTCCTGCCTCTGAGTTTGGTGCCAGCTCCTGAGGATGGCTGAGATACCCTATGCCAGTCTGCACTGGGTGATGGCATCCTTCACAAGTGAATTGAAGCCTCATTCTCTGTGTAGGCTTTGCCTTCTCTACAGGAGCTTCTGTCCTCCCTCCCTTCCTTTCCTTGTCAGCAGATGAGTGCTGACTATTGAGTACGCTAGGCACCACATTGGGCATGGTGAAGGACACATTCAGAGTCTCACAGCTTAGCGTCAAGTAGGAGGGCAGGGCTATGCCTTTTATAGATCTGCTCTAGTTTACAGCTCCTACTTCACAGGAGCTCAGCACATCTCACTCACTACCAAAGGGAGCCGATCCTGAATCTCTCTTTCCGACTCTCATGTCCTGAACTGTTTGAGATGTCTTCGAATTTGGAGGTTTCTTGAGTTGAGAGGAATGGACCGTGCATGGCTGCTAAATCTCACGCTGCTTTTAATCAACATCAGGGTTGTTGGCACTCCACCAGAGAGGCCAGGCATAACCATCTGGAATCTGGCAGGAAGTCACTTTAGCAGGTGTCTGAGAACCTGGGTTCTTGCAGTGAGTTCAGATCCTGACTATGCCATTTACTTGTTAAATGACCTTGGGTGGGCTTCTTTAACACCTCCTTATCAATACAATGAGAACTATTACAGTAGTTACTTCATAAGATCTTTGGACGGTTTTACCACAATGCACATGAAGTCCTTAGCATGTGACCTACCACACAGAAAGAGCTCGATAAACGGTAGCAATAAGTAGGGAGGTGGATTTTAGCAGTTACACAGACTCTACATCATAAGGTTATACATATAATAAAATTAAGGCTTTGGCATCTCTTGACTATTCTTTCACTTAGTACCTGAAATGGTTATTTCTATAAGGCTTTTCCTAAGTTTAGAATTCTTCTGTATTTGATTTCTCTAAATAATTAGATGATAAAGATCTCTAATATCTCATACTATATAAGCAAGTGAGTAATATTATCCCTTCTTACTTGATGCTGAGGACATAAGACTACTGGTGGAAATGATTAAAATCCTTTTTTAACATGTTAATAAAAATTAATAAAACACAAGGATAAAATTTTGAACTCCCTCCTATCTCTTAGTCAATGTTGTTTAAAAGTACTTATAAGATTGTGAATGAAATTTATGTGATCTGATTCTATGGTGAATTTGCAAGGTTTTATTTTAAAAGAATGAAATAAAAAGCTATAACCCCCAGTGCTGTCCTGTGAGGAAAGCTATGAATATTGAAAAGCCAGGTCAGTCAGAGGTAGAAATCTGAGCAGCTGTCAATTTTTTGCTTCTGTGCTGTGGATATGCTATTTGGTCTTTGCCTCTCTTCTTATGAGTCTCATTTATTTAAACAAAATGCATTTTCTCTGCAACTAGAGTTAACTATCCAGTGAATAGAAGGCAAGGCTGACAGGAGTTGTTCTGTGAGGACAGCAGCTAATGTTAACGCACAGGTTCCCAAGTTCCTCATGGAATTCTCTTGCCCCTGATGTCTGCATAGCTGGACCCCTCATTTTGCTCAAGTCTCTACTTATAAGTTAACCTTCTCCCAGCAAATTTCCTTGAGAACATAACCTTAAGTAGTATATCTCATCATTCTCTCTCCCCTAACCCTGAATCATTTTTCACACCACTGAGCTTTCCCTGAGATATCACAAATTAATGGTTAATTACTGCCTTCCTGCTAAACTCCCACTCCAAAGCTCACAAGATGTGGGACGGTAGGAATGTTACCTATCTCCACCAGTTCTATACCTCCTATACCTGTATGTAGTTCCTGGCCCATACTGATGTTCAATAAGTATCAAATAAATAAATAAACCAATAAACCAAGACGCAGCATGTCATGGTAGAAAGATTCTGGATTTGAAATTAAGGTACAGTTTTGACTCCTGGCTATGTTCATACCAGAGCTGTATGTCTATGGGTGAGCCAACTAATTTTTTTGAGCTTTAGTTTCCTCACGTATAAAATGAGAATAACAAAATCTATCTTGCAAGGGTGTTATGACATTCAAATGAGATGGCATATGTGCAAATGCTTTATACATGTCTTATAAACAATATTCATTTAACTAATTTGTTACTATCACTCACAGACCAGTAATCATGATTATTGAACTCTTCTGTTTTAAGTTCAGAAGATATGACAACACTTCATATGTTTGGCAGTTAGCCTGTATAACTATGTCATGTGTTATTTAATTTTGTTTTTTCTTTCCCCAGAAAGCACAGGATGACAGTACGGAAGTCTTATAAGTTTGATTATTTCGATATAGCTCTGATTTTTAACCCAAGTATTCATGGAATCTAACTATTATCCCGAAAGCCCCTACTCATGGAAGAAAGACCTTTTTCTACAGGCTTCCTGGGGAGGACATTTGAAATAGATACCTAGTGTAATTGTCATTAAAAAAATTCTACCTGACAACCTAGAAGTTAAATGAATATGTGGGTTTTGATGGTCAAGGTGATGGTAGACTGTAGTTTGATTTGAATTTTTTAACCATTTATTAAAAGTTTGAGTTTTACTCTGCAAGCCAGAAGGGAGTGGCAGGACATACTGAAAGTGATGAAGGAGAAAAACCTGCAACCAAGATTACTCTACCCAGCAAGGATCTCATTCAGATTTGATGGAGAAATTAAAACCTTTACAGACAAGCAAAAGCTGAGAGAGTTCAGCACCACCAAACCAGCTTTACAACAAATGCTAAAGGAACTTCTCTGGGCAAGAAACACAAGAGAAGGAAAAGACCTATAATAAGGAACCCAAAACAATTAAGAAAATGGGAATAGGAACATACATATCGATAATTACCTTAAATGTAAATGGACTAAATGTTCCCACCAAAAGGCACAGATTGGCTGAATGGATACAAAAACAAGACCCATATATATGCTGCCTACAAGAGACCCACTTCAAACTTAGAGACACATACAGACTGAAAGTAAGGGGATGGAAAAAGATATTCCATGTAAATGGAAACCAAAAGAAAGCTGGAGTAGCAATTCCCATATCAGACAAAATAGACTTTAAAATAAAGACTATTACAAGAGACAAAGAAGGACACTACATAATGATCAAGGGATTGATCCAAGAAGAAGATATAACAATTGTAAATATTTATGCACCCAACATAGGAGCACCTCAATACATAAGGCAAATACTAACAGCCATAAAAGGGGAAATTGACAGTAACACATTCATAGTAGGGGAATTTAACACCCCACTTTCACCAATGGACAGATCATCCAAAATGAAAATAAATAAGGAAACACAAGCTTTAAATGATACATTAAACAAGATGGACTTAATTGATATTTATAGGACACTCCATCCAAAAACAACAGAATACACATTTTTCTCAAGTGCTCATGGAACATTCTCCAGGATAGATCATATCTTGGGTCACAAGTCAAGCCTTGGTAAATTTAAGAAAATTGAAATTGTATCAAGTATCTTTTCCGACCACAACGCCATGAGACTAGATATCAATTACAGGAAAAGATCTGTAAAAAATACAAATACATGGAGGCTAAACAATACACTACTTAAAAACGAAGTGATCACTGAAGAAATCAAAGAGGAAATTTAAAAAATACCTAGAAACAAATGACAATGGAGACACGACGACCCAAAACCTATGGGATGCAGAAAAAGCAGTTCTAAGAGGGAAGTTTATAGCAATACAAGCCCACCTTAAGAAACAGGAAACATCTTGAATAAACAAATTAACCCTGCACCTAAATCAATTAGAGAAAGAAGAACAAAAAAACCCCAAAATTAGCAGAAGGAAAGAAATCATAAAAATCAGATCAGAAATAAATGAAAAAGAAATGAAGGAAACAATAGAAAGATCAATAAAACTAAAAGCTGGTTCTTTGAGAAGATAAACAAAATAGATAAACCATTAGCCAGACTCACCAAGAAAAAAAGGGAGAAGACTCAAATCAATAGAATGAGAAATGAAAAAGGAGAAGTAACAACTGACACCGCAGAAATACAAAAGATCATGAGAGATTACTACAAACAACTCTATGCCAATAAAATGGACAACCTGGAAGAAATGGACAAATTCTTAGAAATGCACAACCTGCCAAGACTGAATCAGGAAGAAATAGAAAATATGAACAGACCAATCACAAGCACTGAAATTGAAACTGTGATTAAAAACCTTCCAACAAACAAAAGCCCAGGAGCAGATGGCTTCACAGGCGAATTCTATCAAACATTTAGAGAAGAGCTAACACCTATCCTTCTCAAAGTCTTCCAAAATATAGCAGAGGGAGGAACACTCCCAAACTCATTCTACGAGGCCACCATCACCGTGATACCAAAACCAGACACGGATGTCACAAAGAAAGTAAACTACAGGCCAATATCAGTGATGAACATAGATGCAAAAATCCTCAACAAAATACTAGCAAACAGAATCCAACAGCACATTAAAAGGATCATACACCATGATCAAGTGGGGTTTATTCCAGGAATGCAAGGATTCTTCAATATATGCAAATCTATCAATGTGATAAACCATATTACCAAATTGAAGGAGAAAAACCATATGATCATCTCAATAGATGCAGAGAAAGCTTTTGACAAAATTCAACGCCGATTTATGATAAAAACCCTGCAGAAAGTAGGCATAGAGGGAACTTTCCTCAACATAATAAAGGCCATATATGACAAACTCACAGCCAACATCATCCTCAATGGTGAAAAACTGAAACCATTTCCACTAAGATCAGGAAGAAGAAAAGGTTGCCCACTCTCACCACTCTTATTCAATATAGTTTTGGAAGTTTTAGCCACAGCAATCAGAGAAGAAAAGGAAATAAAAGGAATCCAAATCGGAAAAGAAGAAGTAAGGCTGTCACTGTTTGCAGATGACATGATACTATACATAGAGAATCCTAAAGATGCTACCAGAAAACTACTAGAGCTAATCAATGAATTTGGTAAAGTGGCAGGATACAAAATTAATGCACAGAAATCTCTTGCATTCCTATACACTAATGATGAAAAATCTGAAAGTGAAATCAAGAAAACACTCCCATTTACCATTGCAACAAAGAGAATAAAATATCTAGGAATAAACCTACCTAAGGAGACAAAAGACCTGTATGCAGAAAATTATAAGACACTGATGAAAGAAATTAAAGATGATACAGATAGATGGAGAGATATACAATGTTCTTGGATTGGAAGAATCAACGTTGTGAAAATGACTCTACTACCCAAAGCAATCTACAGATTCAATGCAATCCCTATCAAACTACCACTGGAATTTTTCACAGAACTAGAACAAAAAATTTCACAATTTGTATGGAAACACAAAAGACCCCGAATAGCCAAAGCAATCTTGAGAACAAAAAATGGAGCTGGAGGAATCAGGCTCCCTGACTTCAGACTATACTACAAAGCTACAGTAATCAAGACAGTATGGTATTGGCACAAAAACAGAAAGATAGATCAATGGAACAGGATAGAAAGCCCAGAGATAAACCCATGCACATATGGTCACTTTATCTTTGATAAAGGAGACAGGAATGTACAGTGGAGAAAGGACAGCCTCTTCAATAAGTAGTGCTGGGAAAACTGGACAGCTACATGTAAAAGTATGAGATTAGATCACTCCCTAACACCATGCACAAAAATAAGCTCAAAATGGATTAAAGATCTAAGTGTAAGGCCAGAAACTATCAAACTCTTAGAGGAAAACATAGGCAGAACACTCTATGACATAAATCACAGCAAGATCCTTTTTGACCCACCTCCTAGAGAAATGGAAATGAAAACAAAAATAAACAAATGGGACCTAATAAAACTTCAAAGCTTTTGCACAGCAAAGGAAACCATAAACAAGACCAAAAGACAACCCTCAGAATGGGAGAAAATATTTGCAAATGAAGCAACTGACAAAGGATTAATTTCCAAAATTTACAAGCAGCTCATGCAGCTCAATAACAAAAAAAAAAACAACCCAATCCATAAATGGTCAGAAGACCTAAATAGACATTTCTCCAAAGAAGATATACAGAC
Organism: Globicephala melas; assembly: GCF_963455315.2. Lineage (NCBI taxonomy): Eukaryota > Metazoa > Chordata > Mammalia > Artiodactyla > Delphinidae > Globicephala > Globicephala melas. The sequence goes on along the minus strand of NC_083316.1, from coordinate 50,346,650 downwards.
TGCCAACAAGCACATGAAAGAATGCTCAACATCATTAATCATTCAAGAAATGCAAATCAAAACTACAATGAGATATCATCTCACACCAGTCAGAATGGCCATCATCAAAAAATGTAGAAACAATAAATGCTGGAGAGGGTGTAGAGAAAAGGGAACACTCTTGTACTGCTGGTGGGAAATTGAATTGGTACAGCCACTATGGAGAACAGTATGGAGCTTCCTTAAAAAACTACAAATAGAAGTACCATATGACCCAGCAATCCCACTACTGGGCATATACCCTGAGAAAACGGTAATTCAAAAAGAGTCATGTACCAAAATGTTCATTGCAGCTCTATTTACAATAGCCCGGAGATGGAAATAACCTAAGTGCCCATCATCAGATGTATGGATAAAGAAGATGTGGCACATATATACAGTGGAATATTACTCAGTCATAAAAAGAAACGAAATTGAGCTATTTGTAGTGAGGTGGATAGACCTAGAGTCTGTCATACAGAGTGAAGTAAGTCAGAAAGAGAAAGACAAATACCATATGCTAACACATATATATAGAATTTAAGAAAAAAAAATGTCATGAAGAACCTAGGGGTAAGACAGGAATAAAGACACAGACCTACTGGAGAATGGACTTGAGGATATGGGGAGGGGGAAGGGTAAGCTGTGACAAAGCGAGAGAGAGGCATGGACATATATACACTACCAAACGTAAGGTAGATAGCTAGTGGGAAGCAGCCGCATCGCACAGGGATATCAGCTCGGTGCTTTGTGACCGCCTGGAGGGGTGGAATAGGGAGGGTGGGAGGGAGGGAGACGCAAGAGGGAAAAGATATGGGAACATATGTATATGTATAACTGATTCACTTTGTTACAAAGCAGAAACTAACACACCATTGTAAAGCAATTATACCCCAATAAAGATGTTAAAAGAAAAAAAAAGTTTGAGTTTTAATTTAGCAGTGAATATCTTCTATTAACTGAGTGAGGTACAACATAATTTTTTCGTACCTAGAATATTCCATTTTTAACTTTTAATTTTGGCAAATAAAAATTCATATAAACCCTGGAAGATTTTGAGAAGTTATTGATATAAATATTAAAGATGCATTCATTAATAGATTACCCATTTTGAAATTTGGTAATATATATCCAAAGCTTTAAACACATGTATAATTATTGGTCTAGTAATTCTACTTCTAGAGATTTATCCTCCCAAATTAATTATGGTTATGGGCAAAGCTTTATATATATAAAGTTATTAATTACAGCATTGGTTATAATATCAAAATTAAGGAAAAAATCTAAATGTCTAATAATAGGGAATCAGTTAAATGTATTATAGTACATTTATAAAAAGGAATATTATAAAGCCAGAAAAATGATGTAGAAGAGTATTTAATGTCTTGAGAAACATTCATTACATTATGTTAAATTTTAAAAAAAATCCATGTTCTATGTGTGTGAATGTGTGTGTGTATAGATTCATTTTTTAATGGCATAATCTGAAATAGATGGGGTTCAAACAGAAAATGGCTTTATTTTTAAACAGCTATTGCCTTCAAATATATTCTGTTGAATCTCCCTTCTCTGCCCTTTGTGGTGTCTTGGAAAGATGCCTTAGCTTTTTTGACATTTTCTGTTATGAGCATGGTCTCCATAATTACAGTTCATTTTCAGGCATTAAGAGGTCCTGTGCATTCTAAATGAAAACTTTAAGTTCACACCCAGAGAGTATGGTTTGTTTATTCACACTTCGTCATATTCCTTCCTTGCTTCTTCTGGCTCCTTTAGGGCTGGGAAGGGGGAAAGTGCACTAGAGGGACAAGAGTAACTGTCTTATGTCACCAGTGCTATTATAATCTGCCTGTGTGACAGGCATCCAAAGTCTTGCTCTTTAATTGGATACAAACATGGATTCTTTGGCTATCCTGCAAAATGCTATAGTTCCTTGGTATAAGCAGTTTAGAACTCTTACAACAAATCCTCTGATTGCCCTTGGTGATGTATTCCATAACCTCTCACACTATGGCTCTCTTGCCCTGGTTAGCTGCCCTCTAGGGAAGAGTAATTTCAAGATAGCTTGAGCCGAGCTGCTCTCTATGGCCTCTAATTGGGCCACAGAAAACTCATACATAATTTTTTTTCTTTGGAGTATAGTCGATTTACAGTGCTGTGTTACTTTCTGCTGTATAGCACAGTGAATCAGGTATACATATACATATATCCACTCTTTTTTAGACTCTTTTCCCATATAGGTCATTACATAGTATTGAGTACAGTTCCTTGTGCTATACAGTAGGTCCTTATTAATTATCTATTTTATATATAGTAGTGTGTATATATCAATCCCGATCTCAAATTTATCCCTCCCCTCCTTTCCCCTTGGTAAACATAAGATTGTTTTCTACATCTGTAACTCTATTTCTGTTTTGTAAATAAGTTCATCTGTACCATTTTTTTACATTCCACGCATAAGTGATATCATACAATATTTGTCCTTCTCTGACTTACTTCACTCAGTATGACAATCTCTAGGTCCATCCATGTTGCTGCAAATGGCATTATTTCATTCTTTTTTATGGCTGAGTAATGTTCCATTGTATATATATACCATACATTCTTGCTATACCAAATCATAACCACAGTTCAAGATTTCCTACTGTTTCCCTCTGTCTTTGTTTTTCCACTGAGAAGCCAAACCTGCCAATCTCTACCCTTTAGTGTTCTCCAAGTGGTAAACTGGTATCAGTCTTTATGTTCATGTATAATCCTGGGCTCCAGAGACATCTCAAGTTCCTCCAATAACTCTCTTTACTGAAAAACCTAGGTTTCTGCAGTTCATAATAGATAGACAAGGACATCAGAGAATAAAGGTTAGGTCACAGACCAGATAGGATAACATGGAGAGGATGGAATTCACAACCCAAGAGCAAGTTTGTGAGAAAAAAGGGGGTTTACAGAGTCAGTGTGGTTCTGGTTTCTAGGATAGGTTGATGAATGTATAACTCTATAAGAAATAAAAAGGAAGCTTTCTAACTCCTAGTGATGGAACTAAGGGAATCCAAAAAGAGATGACAAGATGGTTGCAGTATCCACGTATTTTCATCCTGAGAGAATTGAAGTTCAGTAGCTTTTCTAATTATTCTGAACCCATTATGTAATAATTTATATCTGACCATCAAATTTGAAGATCTCTTGTCTTAAAGATGAAAAAGTATGTGTCAAACTCAACACCAAAAAATATTAAAATTTTATCCAAGGCACCAAATATTTCATAATTTATCCACTTTTCTCCTCTGACAGAAATATGATATAATTTTAACAGGATGTATTGTTCTTTTAGGATAATATAGATGAGCCATTTGGTTTACAAGATCCAAAGCATTTGTGGCATTCTTTTTGTTACATTGAATTTCATTTTTTTCTACACAAAGAGTTAACTGCTTTCTGGTTACAGCACTTAAAATATTCAGAGTGACTACCTCCTTTGTTTGAAATTTACTGGATAGTTGCTTAATCCTTTGCTTCTCATTTTGAATAGTGTCTTTTAAGCTAGCATGTGTGTTAATGAAGAAAATGTACAACAGGGAAGTCAGACTCCCTAGAGAAAGGTCAGCTGGCTATCTTCTAGGCAACATTCATTATCCTCATGAATGCACTAATAGCTAAACACAAGTCTTAGAGACTCAGTTTCTATAATTATTGGCACACTGAAAACAAATTTACTTTTCAGGAATTGTTTTACATTAATCAAGTTAACAGCAATTCGTATATAAAGCAGAAGCCCAATGTTTTAATTTTCTACCAGAAAGATAATTATTTATAACTAGTGAAAAATTTTACTTGCTAAGATAGCAACTGTGAGGGTTAATTCCTTTTATCAATTTAACTGGGCCATGGGGTGCCCAAGTATACGGTTACACGTTATTCTGGGTGTGTCTGAGAGGATTTTTTCTTTTTTAACATCTTTATTGGAGTATAATTGCTTTACAGTGCTGTGTTAGTTTCTGCTTTATAACAAAGTGAATCATCTGTACATATACATATATCCCCATATCTCCTCCCTCTTGCGTCTCCCTCCCACCCTCCCTATCCCACCCCTCTAGGTGGTCACAAAGCACCCAGCTGATCTCCCTGTGCTATGTGGTTGCTTCCCACTAGCTATCTATTTTGTGAGGATGTTTTTAGAGGAGATTAACAGTGGAATCTATAGACAGCAATCTGAGTAGAGCAGATTGCTATATCCAGTGAGGAAGAACCTCACCCAATGCCCTCAAAGCTTGAATAGAGCAAAAAGGCAGAGTAAGAGAGAATTCACTGTGTGACTGTTTTCAGCCTGAGAGAACACCTTTTCATGTCTTTGAACTTGCACTGAACTGAAACTTATACCATTGGCTCTCAGGACTTTGGATTCAGACTGGGAGTTACACCATTAGCTCTCTTGTGTCTCCAGCTTGCTGACTGCAGGTCTTGGGACTTCTTAGCATCCAGCCTCCATAACCGCATGAGCCTATTCCTTATAATAAATAAACATACATACACACACATACACAATATAGAATGTGTATGTGTGTGTGTGTGTGTGTATGTATATATGATCATATATATAGATGACTCTCTTACCTAAGCAGTCCTGTTAGGATGTATCTTTGGGTTCCTTCCAGGAATTCTAGAACATAAGTATGCTCCCTTCCACTGTAAATGTACACTGGATCACACAGCCTCAGTTGTGCTCAGAATGAAACAGGGCTGTGGCCTCAGGTGGCTCATCCTATACATATAGTCACCTCTAAAGAAATCTCCAGTTACTAGAAGTGATTTAAAAATGAGTTCCCTTCTTTTACTTCATCTCCCACAGAACAGTAAATGGGACCCAAACCAAAACACATAAACTTCTCCAAACCTCTCTTTCCTTCCAAACTCATCCAGAGGCTCTCAAAAGAAACCCTCTTTCTTCCATCTGACTTTTTGCCCTATCCTCAGATCTGTACTTAATTTCTTGAAGAAATGTTTTCCAATATTTGAATCCATTATCCAGATTCTCCACAAGAAAGGGAGCCTGGGAAACTTGGCATTCATCCAGCAAGCAACAATCTTTCCCTCTTTCTTCCTGGCCTTCCAGGCTGATTATCTCTTCCCATTCTCCCTTTTCTGTAATACTAAAAGCCTATTACTGGTCTGCTTCCATAGAGTGAGTGCATGGGGGAAGCTATGGGGAAGCTGAGCTAGAAAACTAAAAATCTCTTGTTTGGAAGGCTGAGAACATTCCTAGGTCAGTAAATTTTGATTCCAGCACATAAATCCTGCAGACCCAGAGGCCATTCTACCTCAAAAGTAACTTGGGGGCTTCCCTGGTGGTGCAGTGGTTGAGAGTCCGCCTGCCGATGCAGGGGACACGGGTTCGTGCCCCGGTCTGGGAAGATTCCATATGCCGCGGAGCGGCTGGGCCCGTGAGCCGTGGCCGCTGAGCCTGTGCTCCGCAATGGGAGAGGCCACAACAGTGAGAGGCCCGCGTACCGCAAAAAAAAAAAAACAAAGTAACTTGGCATCTCCAGATGCCACAGGGCTACTGTATGTTAGTACTAGAGCTGAATGCTCAAAGGGCAATGTTATTTCCCTTATTTCCAAGCCTTTGGGGTGGCAATGGGATGGAGGTGAGGTCACTGTGACCCCTAAGTACACAATACAACCTCTGATGAGGACAAAGGCATATGCTCCATTTCTGCTCAGGTTGATTTGTTCTGCCCTGTTCCTTGGCCAAATTAAAAATGTGTGCTATTGGTCACAGACAGCCTGCAAACCCATCACTGGGTGGACTGCCCTCAAGTGTGTGTGCCCACTTAATGCTGGGTCAGCAGAAATATGTTTACAAATGAAAGAAACCACATCCATTACCATACTTTTTACATCTATTTTTAGTCTAAAACGTATTCAGGGCAATTTGCATTCATTTAAGGATAGAAACATTACACTTGGTATGCATATTACTGAACTGGAGCTATATATAACATTGCTGTTCACTTTTGCACACTGTGTACAATTGCCTGCAAGGGGAGGGACCTCTCATTTCATAAACACTTACCCGTCGTGATCAGCATTTTGACATTCCTCATCTAATAACTATGCGTGGCTGTTGCTGAATCTCTGATCCAGAACCAACTGACATTTCCACATTGTACATAAGACTAATCTTTGTGTAACCGAAGCCATGATTTTGAGAGGTCTGTTGCCATTTATAATCCCGTTTTAGAATGTGAACAGATTGAATGCATCCCTTTTTCACTTGGAAAGAGAAACTTGGTAATTTCAGCCCTATAGGTCACATTCTTCAGAAAAATCCTGAATAAATTTTCAGTATTTTGCGCTTATGGATCAATGACTTAATGTCATACGTGGATGCCTTTGGTCTGAGATTTTCTTCAGCTCCTTATGCTAGCCACAAATTATTGAATGCAGCTCTTCCATATGTTCTACTGTCCAGATCTATTCATGTGTCTGATTTCTATTGATGTGCTAGTTTGTCTCATCAATTTCTTTAGTATTAATTTAAGCCTGATATTCTCAGATAGGGTGCAGGGCAACAGAATCACCTATACCGGGCCCTTCCTGCATGCTTTCTTGTCCCACAGGGCTTCTAGTACATCTCAACCACTCGATTCAGAGCAATTGATTTTGGTGCTTTTGTTCATACATTTCATCAGGGCAGGAAGCTTGTTTTGGAGAGTGGGAGGACTCCAGCTAGCAAGTGTGGGAAGGGGTATTTGGTGGCTGACGGAGATGTGGTGACAGTCCTCTGAAGCAAAGTAACTGACAAGGAGATGGTGTTTGGTACTGTACTCCCTCAGGTTAAGCTTAGTGTTGGCTGGACTGGTCATCTCCCTGTTCCATGAAGATGCAGGGCCAATTCCCAGACCTTGTTGCTCCAACTGGTTTGGAAAAGGCTCCTCCTGCCCATCCACTTATCTAATCCTACCTGTGCATCAGGTTCCTCCTTAGGTCCTATTTCCTCCTTGAAGCCTTATGGGCAACCAGAATTTATGCCTTCCTTGATTTTTCTTTTTTGAACCCTAAATGTTTATATTCCTCATTTTTGCACATATGTTGCTAATATTTTTGAACTGATTCCTGAGTAAAAGAATCGTCATTGTAACAATATCACAAGTTCCTTGAAGTCTATAATTTTATTAATTTTATTTTCCAGAGGAGGGAATTTTGAACAGAATGAGAGGAAGAGAACTAGTATTTATTTAGCATTACTATGTGCCAAGTACATATGTGGGAAGCCCTCAATATCTTCCTGTAATTTTTTTCTGCATGGTATTATTTCCTTTTTATAGACGATTAAAATGAGGTTTGGAGTTTTAAGTACCTAGCTGAAAACACATGAATTGTGGTGGAGAAATTAGAGATTTGCTTTAGGGTTACAAAACACTAATCTCATCTGCTACCACTGTATTTAAACATCAGCCTCACTATACCTTAAAAGTTTGTCCAGTATCCACTTTATTTAGGCATACTACTGTCTTCCCGTTTTAGTATGTAATATAGGTGATATTTCTCTACCTTAATATATATTTTTCAATACTAGCTTTCATTGCTACTATAGTTCATCCTTTAATTTCAGATTAAATGATAACTGTATAATGATATTATCAATCAGTTGCTGAGAAGTCTTGATACAACTCCTTTTGGGAGCACTGTGCTTATAATTATATACATAGTCATTGCTGTCAAAATCACCTTTTCCCAACTATTATGAGGATGCTTTTAGTAGTAGAAATAGAAATAGTATACCTTGAGAATGTTGTTTGTACTAGCATTGCTTTTTTTTAAAAATTTTATTTATTTTTGGCTGCATTGGGTCTTCGTTGCTGTGCGTTGCAACAAAAGGGGGCTACTCTTCGTTGTGGTGCGTGGGCTTCTCATTGCGGTGGCTTCTCTTGCTGTGGAGCACCAGCTCTAGCATTGCTTTTTATTTACCACAGGAAAAAATTTTTACATGGAAAGTCGTAGAACTATAATTATGTTTTTATTATCTAATACTTCCACAAAATTTCAATCTTTTTTCTCTAAGTATTTGAGTTATCAAGATTATAAATCTTTCTGTGTTTTTTTATGTATGATTTGAAAGAATCAATAAACATCCTCACCAACTCTTCTGATTTTATAATGCTAGTCAGAAAATTTTATTCATTCTGACAGTTTCTTATATACTAGGTCTTCTTTATCAGTTTTACTTCAACTATTGAATTCTTGGAAGATTTCATAACCATAACACTTTTGTTATTTTTATTATTTTCTGACTGCCAAAATCCTGTTATTTCCTTTTTCCAGTAAAGATTTAGTTTCTGAAAACTATATTTAATCATCTCAGACTTTTAAAATTAACACTATGTATAATTTTTCTAGATGCCAGCTTTCATTTTTCTTAATTTAGTTTCCCTGGGTTGTGTTTAAAATTACTATCCTATTTGTTTCAATCCTTTTATTAGCATTAACATTTTCAGGTTTAGAAATATTTATATGGCTCCTATAAGATTCAGGTTTTACCAGATTCATATCTGCAGCTTGCCACTCAGCTTTTTATTGAAGTCTCATGGAATATTAAATACATTTTTTGATTATGTGCACCAGGACTACTGAATCTCAGGAGAAGAAACTATTATGAGGACAGCTCATCCTTTGGTTTGCTTGATGCTGTTTTTATACTTGTGGTAGAACAGGTATAGAACTCTGTATCTGTTTCTGTATTAGGGGAATATAAAGAGGCAGTCATGTGTAGGGAGATTGAGAACATATTCTAGAGCCAGACAGCCATGGATTTGAAACCTGGGTCTCCCATTTATTAGTAGTAACTTTGGGAAAATTGTTTAACCTTATGGTGCTTTAATTTCCTCATCAATAAAAGGGGGGTGATGATAATCACTACCTTATAGAGTTGTAGGAGGATTAACTTAGTTAATACATTTAAAGTGCTTAAAATAGGGCACATACACATAGCTCTCGTGTGTGTGTGTGTGTGTGTGTGTGTGTGTGTGTGTGTAGGGAATGCTCTAACAACAGTTTATTTAAAATGAATCTGCTTGGTTTCACTGTCACACATACAGAGATAGCCCATGGCACTCTACATTTTCTACCCATAATATAATGTAGTGAATTTTGATATTGCACAGGGTCATTCTTGTAAACCAGAAAAAAGAAAAGTATTTTTTTAGTTTTTCCTTTTTGAGCAGCATATGCTTTTCTTTACACAAAATGCTAGCAACATTTTCTCTCCCTTTTTCTCGAGTTATTGTCTGCCGAGACATATGGACAGTTCCAGGTCTCACCTGTGACTATCTCAAGAGGGAAAATCAATACAATAATTAACTTATATAAAGATGCCTAAGGCCATGACTACCTCTGCACTTTCTTTTTCTTAGTAGTAAGACTTTCACAATTGGCTTTGGTAAATTTTGCAAAAGTTCCATGAATAAATCTGTAACCATATTCATATATAAAAATAGTTACATGAATTTTCAAGAAAAGGCCAGGGGCTGAATGGGAAGGAAATATATTACTTTGTTCTATGCACTCACCTATGGGCTGCATGTGTTTAATAAACAATTTTTCCTATTTCCATTTGTGTCTGTGAAAATCCCAACTTTTCTTGAAGATTCTTCAACCTAACTGTCCTTGCCTTCATAAAATCTTTGAAAGCCTCCATTAGAATGGATCAATCTACTAAAACAAGTAGGTATAATTATGGGTCAACATATATCAACCCCATGGTAACTGCAAATAAAAAACCTACAATAAATACACAAAACCCCAAAAGAAACGAACACAAGCATACTACTAAAGAAAGTCATCAAACCACAGGGAAGAAATAAAAAGAAGAAATGAACAGAGAAGAACTACAAAAACAACCAGAAAACAAGTAATAAAATGGCAATAAGTACATATCTATCAATAATTACTTTAAATGGCTGATTGGATAAAAACAAAACAAAACAAGGCCCTTCAATATGCTGCCTGCAAGACACTCACTTCAGGGCTAAAGACACACACAGACTGAAAGGGAGAGGATGAAAAAAGATATTTTATGCAAACAGAAATGACAAGAAAGCAGGGGTAGCAATACCCATATCAGACAAAACAGACTTTAAAACAAAGGCTATAACAATAGAATACAAGGAGAGGATATTACACTTGTTAACATATATGCACCCAATACAGGAGCACCTAAATATGTAAAGCAAATACTCACAGACATAAAGGGAGAAATTGAAAATAATACAATCTACCTCTTAGTTTTCCCAATGTGGGTTTTATCTCTTTCATGACACTTCATACACTACATCACAGACTCCTTGAAGTCAGAATCTTTGTCATTTCATCTGTTTGTCTTTAGTCTTATATTCCTACCACCCTGTTTCACCTCTTGCCAAGTGTAGTAGCTCAAGTAGGTGGGTCTTCAACAAATCGTTCTGGAATGAATAGATTTATAAATGACTAGAACAGGTATGAGACATAGAAATCATTTAGTTTGATTCCTCATTTCAACCATGAGAAAATTGAGGCTTAGGAGGGTGCCCAGTTTTGCTTGAGATCACAAAGCAAGCACAGAAAGGGGGAAAAAAAGACCTTTCTTATGTTGGTGTACATACATTTTTAATTATAATGATTAAAATCTTAGAAGTACTGGTACTTGAGGATTATAAATCTCTAGAATATCTGAGACATTGCTTTGGAAGTAGCTATAGCAAAGCAGGTAAGTGTCTCTAAATATTGTGAATAGGATTCCTATTTAGCCAAATTTGTCATTTGATAAACAGTTTTAAAGAGAAACAGATAAATTCCATATTGCATTTTATTCGCCAGTTGTCTTGTGCAGTATTTGACTTGTAAATTGATTTGTCCAATTGACTATCCACAACTGTCAGGTTACTCTGGTAAAATGGAAGCCTCTGACAGTTAGAGAGGTCTGGAACCATGTGTCCTTCACTACAACACTGCACATGAACCGTTAGAATGAAAATCAGTTTCTCTGACAAAATAGATTTTTACTTTAGCATCAGACACAAAACATTGAAACATCCTCTTCCTATAAACCCTCTGAAACCTCTGCTTCTTGTCCTTTTAGAAACCCTGACAAGGACCTTACATGAATCATTCATTTTGTGAAAATACAATATTCTGTCAGCAGCATCAGCTAGCCCAGTTGGATTAGGAAACAGAATCAGGATGAACTAGAGCTTGAGACCATGGGTGTTACTTTAAAAGTGGTAGCCTTCCGGGCTCACCAGAATTTTAGACTTCATTCATGCAAGGACAGAGGTGCCTGTATAATTTTAGTAGCCAAAACATATCTTGAATAGTACTAATTTCACCAGTGAAAATTTACTTCCAAAGTTCTTTGTAATAATATATGAATCTTCTAGTGAAGATTCAGATATTGATATTTGAAGACCCTGTCATAGCTCCATTCCTGAGAGTGGACTCCTAACTATTTCAAATGCTAACAATGTCTTAGGTTGTTTGTGGCTTAAGTTTAACATATGCACGTTAAGTAACACTCTGTATATGCGTAGAAAAAGACTGGGAAAAATGCATGTAAATATTGACAATGGATGGGATGATGGGGTAATAGGTAGTTATAATTTTCTTTATATTTTTCCATTCCAGTTTTTTATTAGCATATAATTTTGTAATTAAGAAAAGTAATTTATTTATAAATAATTTTAGTATTTTCATGGATAACATAGTGTTTTCTATTTTGGTCTTCTTATCCCAAAACCATGATCCTAGCTGCCATGTAAATGGTCTTGGCAGTTCTCTCACCTTATCATCTTCAGTTGCCTTAACTAGCAGGCTAGGAATCTTGCTGCACATTTTCCCCTTCGATCATGCTTAGTTTTAGTAACACAGAGGTTTCTTGTTATTATTCCCTTCCTCTTGTGCCTTTGGCAGATAATATTAAGTGATTAAGGCACTCTTTCTCCTGATCCTGTACTCTCCTTGAGGTTATTCCAGTTCACTATGCCTGATCAGCTGGAATTGGCAACAATGAAATCAGCAAAGCCTAAACTTATCCAGGGATTGAGAGAGTCCAGCCTTGCTTGGAGCACCCACGAGGCAGGCCAGCTGGTTTCTGTTTATATGGAGGAGTAAAGAGCTTATTGAAAAGTTCTTCCAAAAGTAAGAGGGGTTAACATACAGCAGCTTGATTGCAGGACAAGGGGTTGTTATTATAGGAGAGAAGTGGTTTTGAAAGCAGGATGGCATTTGCTAGTCAGATTTCTCTTTGCCGCAGCCCCACGGCTGAGTCCTAGGATGCATTATGAAACATTCCTTTATAAGTTGCACTGATGGAAATGGCTAGTGGTGTTCCCACCGGAGCATAATAATGTAATCCTGATACATCACATTCAGGAACCGTAAAGAAGGAAACAGTACAGTATATGCGAATCATTCCTTTGGAATTTTCCAAACTAAAAGTAATTTGAATGGGGCTGGAGTTTCTGAATTCTATGAGAAAATAGTTCTGCTAACATTTTAGGTTTCCTATTTTAGTCTCAAATTTGTGTGGTCCATGAATACGTGGCTTATTCTCAGAAATTATGTGACATAAAAGGGGAGTTATTATCGTTTTCATTTTACAGATTAATAAAAGCAAGGAGAGGTCAAATCTGTTCACACAATGATAACTTATGTTGGAGATGAACTAGAACCCAGCTGTGACTTTGTTCTTTTCCCACTGGAACACATCACGACTAGGCCCATAGACACTTACCAAGAACACACTGAATAAAGCCCGGTATCAGATGCTGGGACTACTATAAATATAATGAGAAGTGCAGACCAACTTAGCACACTAAAATATACAGGTATTGGGGGGATTAAGATGGTGGAGTAAGAGAATGTGAAGTTCACCTCCCCCCACAAATACATCAAAAATACATGTATATATGGAGCAGTTCTCATGGAAAACTGACTGAAAACTGGCAGAACTCCTATGCAACAAAGGCTGCAAGAAAGATTCTCATGTAATTGGGTAGGACTGGAAAAAAAGCATTGGATAGGGACCTGTACCACTGAAGGGGTCTAAGAGGAAAAGAAAGACCACACAGGTGGACTCGCCCTGGGGAATGAGCCAGAGAGTAGGCATCCCAGCCCTGGGTCTTATGTGGAAGCGACAAGCCCTCTTGCTTACTGGGAGAACTGCTGGGACACACAGAAGGGCTGGAGAAGCCTAGACTCCACTCATGAGGAGTGTGCAGGTGCTGGCTTGCCAACAAACAGGAAGGCGAGAAACTCTGCACTAGTGGCTGCTGCCTAGCCACACTCCCCAGTCTGAGCTGGGTGAACAGCCAGCCTATCCCTGTTTACTCCATACCATGGCTTGGCCCAGGATCTAGAGCAGCCAAGTCCTGGGAAAAGAATCTAGCAATGCAGAGATGGCCAGAGGGTCCAGGAAGTGATCGAGGTGTGGCAGCGGTGGTTATTGTTGGTGCTTATGCAAACATAGGCAGCCCAGAACTCTGGCAGCAATGCAGCTGCTCAAACCCCCAGGAGCAACATGCCTCGATTCCCACCCCCAGTTATGTGAACTCTCCAACCCGTCCACTCCACACCACAGCTTGGAATTGGATCTAGGCCTGCTAGGTCCTGGGAGAAGACTCAATATAGGGACACAGGAGTGGCTCTGGGGGCCTGGGATGTGCTCCAGGTGGGGCAGTGGTGGCCATTATTGTCACTTGCTCAAGCAGTGCCACAGAAGCAGCCCAGATCTCTGACAGCAGCACAGCTGCTTCAATTCTTGCAACCACAAGCCCTGACTCCCAGTCCCAGTGGGCAAATGCTCTGGCCATGCCCATTCCATACCACAACCTTGCAATAGATCTGGGATAACCACAGCAGAGGAGGGTATGCTACCTTGAGCTGTGTCTGGGTGGAACTGAGGGTGGCTGCACAGGTGGGTGTTGAACCTCTATGGGCACACAAGTCTCACTTGCCTCAGCACTCCCCTCCCTTGAGGCAGGAACCCCAGTGTGGGAAGAGGGAATATCACACACCTGAAGTGAACAGAGCCTGCTTGAACCCAACCCTTATGGCTTATGCTCCAGCAGCTGGGGAGCGGACCCCACCCCTGACAGCTCAGTGACAGCCACAGAGCAGAAAGGAAGTCCCACTTCATATTTAGAGCAGGTTTTAGCTCCTCTAACACCAACCACAGCCTCTATCATGGTGATAGTGACCAGCACACCCTGAGGGAACTTGTGGCTAGTATCCACATCACATCCAGCCCTCACACCAAACACATTGAGCACACAGTCTATATAGGGATGGTCCCACATAAAAAAGCCACTTCAAGACCACAAAATATAACTGTTGTACCTAGATTCATAGACAAAGAGAAAGTTAAGTAAAATGAAAAGGCAAAGGAACTACTCCCAATTGAAAGAGCAAGTGAAAACCTTTGAAAAAATAAATGAAACAGAGATAGTCTATGAGGCACTGAGTTCAAAAATTTGGTAATAAATATGCTAACTGAATTCAGAAAGAGTACTGACATAAACACAGATCATTTTAACAAGGATCTAGAAACTATAAAGATAACCCAATCAAAAATAGATAATTCAATTTTTGAGATAAAAAATACTCTAGAAGCAATGAATAGCCAGATAAGTGACACAGAAGAATGCATAGGTAATCTGGAAGATAGAATAATGGAAATCACCCAGTCAGAATAACAGAAAAAAAAAAAAAAAAGAAAGCAACATACAAGATCTCTGAAAGAATATAAAATATGCCAACAAATGCACAATAAGTGTTCCAGAAGGAGAAGAGAGAGATAAGGGTATCAAAAATGTACTTGAAGAAATTATGGCTGAAAATTTCATAACTCTAGAGAAGGAAAATTTCATAAATCTAAAATTTCATATCCAGGTACAGGAAACACAGAGGGTCCCAAATAAAATGAACCCAAGGAGATACACATCAACACATATCATAATTAAAATGACAAAAGTTAAAGAGAGGATTCTAAAGGCAGCAGAGAGAAAAAAAAAAAAAAGAGAATCATATACAAGGTAACCCGCATAATGCTATGAGCTGATTTCTCTGCAGAAACTTTGCAGGTCAGGAGAAGGTGGCATGATATATTCAAAGTCCTGAAAGGGAAAATCTGCAACCTAGGATACTTTACCCAGCAAGATCATCACCTAGAATAGAAGGACAGATAAAGAATTTCTCAGACAAGCAAAAAGTATTTAACAGAATTTAGCAAAAATAAATATATCCTAAAAGAAATGTTGAAGGGTCTTTAAATAAAAAAGAAGCAAGAACCTATGGGAAAGAGAAAATCCTAGTAGGAAAGGCAGATATATAGTAAGGATTGAAGATCACTTAAAGAAGCCAGTATGTAGATTAAAAACAAACAAACAAAAAATGTAAACTCAACTATAACTACAATAAATAGTAAAAGAATAAGCATGAAAATGTAAGGTATGACATCAAAAACACAAAATGTAGCAGAGGGGAGTAAAAAAATGTAAATCTTTTAGAATGTTTTTGAACTTGAAAGATTATCAGTTTAAACCAAGCAGATATAGTTATGGGACAACAATATACAAACTCCATGGTAACCACAAATCAAAAATATACAATAGCTACACAAAAAAACAAAAGAAAGAAACATAAGCATACTATCAATACTAATGAAAATCATCAAACCACAATGGGAAAAATAAAAAGAAGAAGAAATGAAGAAAGAAGAAGTATTGAAAAAACAGAAAACAAGTAATAAAATGGCAATTATTACATAATTATCAATAATTAAATGGCAATGGACTAAATGCTCTGATCAAGACATAGGGTGGCTGATTGGATAAAAAAACAAAACGAACAAACAAACGAAAAAAACAAGGACCTACAATATGCTGCCTACAAGAGACTCACTTCAGCGTTAAACACACACACAGACTGAAAATAAGGGGTTGGAAAAAGATATTTCATGCAAACCGAAATGACTAGAAAGCAGGGGTAGCAATACTCATAACACATAAAATAGACTTTAAAACAAAGGCTAGGGCTTCCCTGGTGGCACAGTGGTTGAGAGTCCGCCTGCCGATGCAGGGGACACAGGTTCGTGCCCCGGTCCAGGCAGATCCCACATGCCGCGGAGCAGCTAGGCCCATGAGCCATGGCCGCTGAGCCTGCGCGTCTGGAGCCTGTGCTCCACAGCGGGAGAGGCCACAACAGTGAGAGGCCTGCATACCGCAAAAAAACAAAAAAAACAAAGGCTATAACAAAAGACAACGAAGAGTATTATGTAATGATAACGGGATCAGTGTAAGAATATATTACACTCTTTAACATATATGCACCCAGTGCAGGAGCACCTAAACATATAGAGCAAATTCTAACAGACATAAAGAGAGAAATTGACAATAATACAATAATAGTAGGAGACTTTAAACCCCACTGACATTAATGGGCAAATCATCTATAGGGAAACTCAAGAAGGCAAAAGAGGTCTCAAATGACACAATAGTCCAGTTGGACTTAATTGATAAACTCAATAAGGCAAAAGAGGTCTTAAACGACACAATAGTCCAGTTGGACTTAATTGATATCTACAGGACACTACATCGAAAAAAAGCAGGATGCATGTTCCTCTTAAGTGCACATGGAATGTTCTCTAGGCTAGACCATATATTAGGTTGCAAAACAAGCCTCAACAAATTTAAGAGGACAGAAATTATATCAAGCATTTTTTTGGACCACAACAGTCTGAAACTAGAAATCAACCACAGAAAGAAAAATGGGGAAAAAAACAAATATGTGGAAACTAAACAACATGCTACTAAAAAAACAATGGGTCAATGATGAAATCAAAGAGGAAATCGAAAACTACCTCCAGACAAATGAAAATAGAAACACAACTTTGCAAAATCTATGAGAGGTAGCAAAAGCAGTTCTAAGAGGGAAGTTTATAGCAATGCAGCTCTTCCTCAAGAAACAAGAAAAATCTCAAATGAACAACCTAACCAACCACCTAAAACCATTAGAAAAAAGAAGAAGAAAGCCCAAAGTCAGCAGAGGGAAGGAAATAATAAAGATCAGAGAGGAAATAAATAAAATACAGTTTAAAAATCAATAGAAAAGATAAATGAAACCAAACTGTTTCTTTGAAAAGATAAGCAAAATTGATAAAACTTTAGCCAGGCTCACCAAGAAGAAAAGAGAGAGAACCCAAATAAACAAAATAAGAAATGAAAGAGGAGAGAAATAACCAATACCACAGAGATACAAAAAATCATGAGAATACTATGAACAGTTATATGCCAACAAATGGGACAATCTAGAAGAAATGGGAAAATTTCTAGAAACATTTGGCATGCTAAGATTAAGTCTAGAAGAAACAGACAGTCTGAAAAGACCAATCACTAGAAGTGAAAAAGCATCTGTAATAATAATAATAAAAAAAAACTCCCTGCAAACAAAAGTCCAGGACCAGATGGCTTCACTGGGGAATTCTATCAAACATACAAAGAAGAATTTATGTCAATACTTCTCAAACTATTCCAAAAATCTGAAGAAGAGGGAACACTCCCAAAATCATTCTATGAGGCCATCATTACCTTGATACCAAAACCAAAGATACTATAAAAAAAAAGAAAATCACAGGCCAATATCTTTGATGAATAAAGAGGCAAAAATCCACAACAAACTATTAGCAAAATGAATCCAATAATATATAAAAAGGAGGACATATCATGATCAAGTTGAATTTATTCCAGGGTCCAAAGAATGGGTCAACATATGCAAATCAATCAGTGTGATATACCACATCAACAAAAGGAAAAATAAAAACCACATGATCATCTCAATAGATACAGAAAAAAGCATTTGACAAAATTCAACATCCAGTCATGATAAAAAACTCTTATCAAAGTGGGTATAGAGGGAATATATATCAACATATTAAGACTGTATGACAAACTCACACACTTCCTCCTTAACCGAAACGTCTCTAGTCTTCATTTAACTCCTAAATCAATCATTTCAACATGTAACTTAACTTCCCTAAATCTTTTTACTCAGCTCTAAAATGAGGATAACAACAGTAGCCAGTTTTATTTGCTTAATTAGTTTGTTACTGGGCAAATACATAATTGATTATCTCTGTATCAACTCTCTGATATTGCAACATCCTATTATAATTTTTTGGATTTAAATAAAGGACTTGAATTGACAAGGGATGGCTACTCTACTAGACAGGTTTGCAAAGGCCTGTGTTCCAGAGTTGTAATCCTTTGAGGAGAACTCCTGGTTTCCTGCCTGGTGGTTGCAGAAAGTTATCCCAACAGTGTGAAAGTCAGCTGAATGGCCTTTTTCCTCAGGTTTCTTCCTAATCTAAGAACTCTCCTTGGCATTCAGAAGGATACTTGTTTTTGTTCTGCTTCATGCATAGGAGAGAATCAGGTTCATTTTTTTCAGGAACTTCAGAGAGGCCTGCCTTCCAATGAAAGGCAGAGTGGTGTGGGGTCACTTAAGGCCAATACTTGTTTTCTTTTTGAGGGAATGAGATAATGCAGTTCAAGGGGAAAACAGGTGCAATATTTTTTTCAATATGAAAATGACTAGAAGGCCAGAAAAGGAGGGGTCGTGCACTATTAAGTGAACTTTATACTGTTCAGGAAGGTACAGCTCCTATATAGAATTCTCTGATGACAGTGGATTTAAACTGTGTTTTTCTCTGCCTATTATGCTGAAAATAATATAACTGGCCAAAAAAGTTGGTGACACAGTTGAACGAATTTTATGGGCTAAAACACATAGGGAATTTGCAAGCAACAACTTTATGTAATATTTTATCAAGAAACATGGTTCAAGGAACTTTGAAAAGGAGTGTTTCAGCCTTTTCTTTTCTGGCCAAGGCTGTTTTCTTCTACCAGTTCCCATAATCATTAACTTGGATTTCTCCCATAGGCTGAGACTGCTGGGAAGAAGCCCTTCTCATCTTCAGTTCTTTGGCACCCTTGTGATGCATCCTTTAGGGTCTGAACTGCATTGCAATGCCAGGCAAAAGGCATACGTTTGGGATCTTAAAGCCTTTGTTTCACTTGGCTCTACCTTAGCAGTTGAGTTACAATGGAAAAAGCCACTTATTGTTTTAGAGCCTTGAGTTCCTAATTTTGTAAAAAGTCAGGAATAGTACTTACCTCATAGGTATCCATGGAGGATCACAGGAGATAAAATGTGAAAATGCTTTATATACTTACTTTAATATTTAAACAAATGTTAATTATTGTATCGACTTTTTTTCATAATTATTTTCCTTTTCTCTCATATTAAGTTGAAAGATCCTTGAGGTAAAGATTTTGAGTTTCCCCTAGTTTCTGTCATAATACTTGGCATAAGGTAGGTGTTCAAAACGTTTTTGAGGAAGGAATGTGTGAGTGCATGAGTGAATAATGAATCTGTTTGGAGGACTGTCTGTTATATATATGATGGGAGATTTCAGAGCATTATAAATTAAACTTTGGGCCTCTTTCACAACAATCATTGCTTAGAAGACTACTCTTTTAAAATCAATACATATACCTCTAGTCAGCTCTGTGGCCCAGGCTCCCTGGTATAGATTTTTGACTGATAAATTACCCTGACCTTTGCTGATGTGCAAGTGCAGATTTAAAAGTTTACGGAGTAATTTTGAAAGAATTAGGATGCAAATGTCTGGGATAATTGGGAATTTGACAATTTCTTTTTCAGTGCTTCACTGTGAAATATGGCCCAGGGAATCAATTCTTACCTTTTAGAGCAATGGTTCTCAAAGTCTGGTCCCTGGACCAGCAGCATCAGCTTCTCCTGCAAACTTGTTAGAAATGCAGATTCCCAGATTCCGCCTCAGATCTACTATATCAGAAATCCTGGAGTTGGGGCCCAAGAATATGTATTTGAACAACCCTTCCAGGTGATTCTGATGCTCTCAAAAGTTTGAGAAACTGAGAGAGTACTGGAATTAAGAAGAGAAAACCAAAGTATAGAAGAAAAATAGCAATAGTTTGTTTTTAATAGTATTAGGTTTTAAAGTGTTTTAAAATGCTGTCAAATCTGTCATTCTAAAAGGATCCTTTCTTTCTTGGATTGGAAGAATCAATACTGTCAAAATGAATATACTACACAAGGCAATCTACAGATTCAATGCAATCCCTATCAAATTATCAATGGCATTTTTCACAGAACTAGAGCAAAAAATTTTTGATTTGCATGGCAACACAAAAGACCCCAAATATCCAAAGCAATCCTGAGAAAGAAAAATGGAGTTGGAGGAATCAGGCTCCCTGACTTCAGACTGTACTACAAAGCCACAGTAATCAAAACAGCATGGTACTGGCACAAAAACAGAAATACAGATCAATGGAAAAGGATAGAAAGCCCAGAAATAAGCACATGCACCTATGGTCAATTAATCCATGAAAAAGAAGGCAAGACTATACAATGGAGAAAAGACAGTCTCTTCAATAAGTGGTGCTGGGAAAACTGGTACATGTAAAGACAGTTACATGTAAAAGAATGAAATTAGGCCATTCCCTAACACCATACACAAAAATAAATTCAAAATGAATCAAAGACCTAAATGTAAGCCTAGATACTATAAAAACTCTTAAAGAAAAACATAGGGAGAACACACTTTGACATACATCACAGCAATATCTTCTTTGATCAACCTCCTAGAGTAATGAAAATAAAAAGAAAAATAAACAAATGAGAGCTAATTAAACTTAAAAGCATCTGCACAGCAAAGGAAACCATAAAAAAAAAAATGAAAAGACAACGCACAGAATGGGAGAAAAAATTTGCAAATGATGTGACCAACAAGGGATTAATCTCCAAAATATACAAAAAGCTCTTGCAGCTCTATGTCAAAAAAACAAGCAACCCAATCAAAAAATGGGCAGAAGATCTAAATAGACATTTCTCCAAAGAAGACATACAGATGGCCAAAAAGCCCATGAAAAGATGCTCAACATCACTAATTATCAGAGAAATGCAAATCAAAATTACAATGAGGTATCACCTCACACCAGTCAGAATGGCCATCATCAAAACATCTACAAACAATAAATGCTGGAGAGGGTGTGGAGAGAAGGGAACCCTCCTACGTTTTTGGTGGGAATGTAAATTGATACAACCACTATGGACAAGAGTATGGAGGCTTCTTAAAAAGCTATAGATAAATATGATCCAGCAATCCCACTCCTGGGCATATATCTGGAGGATACCATAATTCGAAAAGATACACGCACCCCAATGTTCATTGCAGCACTATTTACAATAGTCAAGCCATGGAAGCAACCTAAATGTCCATTGACAGAGGAATGGATAAAGAAGAAGTGGTACATATATACAATGGAATATTACTTGGTACATATATACAATGGAATGGAATAATAAAAAAGAACGAAATAATGCAATCTGTAGCAACATGGATGGACCTAGAGATCATCATACTAAGTAAAGTAAGTCAGAGGAAGACAAATATCATATGATATCGCTCATATGTGGAATCTAATTTTAAAAATGATACAAATGTACTTATTTACAAAACAGAAACAGACAGTTATCGAAAACAAACTTATGGTTAACAAAGGGGAAATGTGGTGGCAGAGGGATAAATAGGGAGCTTGGGATTAACATACATACACTACTATATATAGGATAGATAACTGACAAGGACCTACTGTATAGCACAGGGAACTCTACTCAATATTGTGTGATAACCCACATGAGAAAAGAATCTGAAAATGAATATATGTATATGTATAACTGCATTACTTTGTGGTACACCTGAAATTAACACAACATTGTAAGTCAACTACGCTCCAATAAAATTTAAATAAATAAATAAATAAATAAAAGGATCCCTTCTTTCCAGATAAGGAAACTGAGTTACAGATACGGTAGCTACCTTAGTCTAGACATGAGAGCTGTATCCCTTTCCACTGGGGTTCTCCTGGGTGACTGGCTCTCTCATACTGTAAACTCAATAAGGCTCCCTTAAGAGGTGTAATATGTCACCTTTCTTGGGTCGTATGCTGGAAGAGCAGAGTAATTACTGAAATGGGTCCCTCTCATGGTGGGAATCTGAGGTAATGTGGAGGGTTGGTTGGGGAGGTAGAAGTGACTTTTTAGGGTTCTTCACATCACACCATGGACAGAATCATTGACATCTACACATAAAGGACACACTAACCCTGGCCTCAGTGAGGACAACCCATTTTGGACAAGTTACAGAATCTGTCTTGTTTCTCTGGCAGTGGGAATTGAGCTGACGCCAGGATTTTGAGAATTTGCAAAACTCAATCAGAAACTTGAGATGGTACTATTGACCCATTTTCTACCAGGCAAAAAGCTGTGGTGAGCATGTACTTCATTCACAGCAAGGCACAAAGAGGATAGAAGGCAGAAATGATAGAAATTAGGACTTCATGGTCATTTGGGCTACTAATATCTCTAACAGGACTGTTACTTGAGAAATTGTGTGCACCAGTGCCAAATAAAGTGTCATGCTATCACTGAAGAAGCAGGTGCATTTTACTTTGTTCTTTTTTTCATGCTTGAGTTCATATTGCCCCAGTCAACACTAACAGTTTCACAATGCTGTTTGGCTGCTTTAAATGATAATTGCTGTTATCTCCTTTCCCTGTAATTGTCTTATTGCCTGCCTTTTCTCTACCTTACTAGCAATATTCCATTGTTTGTGTTCTGAAAGTATATTAAACTATTAAAAGCTAAAACCCTAAAGAACTGTATTTTTCTGTGGAAACTGACAATACTAATGAAGCCTAGGAGCCTGGTCCCACCTGCAGTCTAACTGCATTATTTATTATTCTTTGAGGCAACAATTTCAGTCCTTCTCCTGCCTTCTGACGACCTTCCTCTAACAGCCTTCAAGTTATCAGCTGAGGTTATCAGCTCAGGTAGGCAGCCTGGGCACATAGAACATGACAATGTGTAAACTGTTAAGTTCTGAAATATCTGTCTTCTATGACTGAAAATAACTAGAAGACAAGGTTGGCTCTTAGGAAGCTGGGGGAACCTGAGATCTCAAGGGTGTGAACTCCTCCAAACACAGCTGTAGGGGAGGTCAAGCTTGGCAACAGTGACTTCTCAACTCCTTTTACTGTAGCCCTGTCCCCCTCTTGGGGCCTCCTTGGGAAACCTGGCCTTTGTGATATCCACTGAGCATACAAAGCTCCCCAGTGAGGTCCCTCTGGGGACACGGTCACAGGCTCCAAAATCTTCCATCTCTTGTCCTTGTTCCCTCACAAGTTTCCTTTGCTAATCTTGTTGAAATGCAAATGGAAGTTTGGTAGGAAGTGTGGATGAGGATTATTTTAGGCACTGAGTTTTGCATGGAAAGTAGATAGTCATGACTAATGATGTATAGCTTCTAACCGAGTAGAACAGGCAACACAGAAAGACAAACAGAACAAAGCTTTACTTTTCCAACTTGACAATTGCTTACCATTCTGTTCTAGCATCTAGGTAGCAGGCTTCTGCATAAGCAAGGAAGACAATTATTTCTGGGGAAGTTTCTAGGAATGCCAGTTATTCTCCCTTACCCAAGTATATTACTCCCATGAATCTGTCACAGCGTCTGGAATTCTACAATTGAAACTGCCTTACTTTGGATTAAAGCACCATATCTCAAGTATGTTTTTTTTTTTAATTGCAGTCCTGATGGAGCAGAACAAGCAAACAAGCAAAATCAACATAGTCACAGAACCAGCTTCAAGGAAAGCACAAGAGATGGATCTTCTTGTGTTTGCATGCATCCCAAGTTCACAGTCTCAGCTGCCATTGATCTCCTCTCAAGGTTGAGAGGGCCAGTCTTAAGGGATCCTGTCTCTAGGACAAGGATAATAGTAACTGGAGCCAGCTGGCTGACAGTTACAGGAAGGAGGGAGGCACAAATGCAGACAGCCAGAGTGGAAGTGTCACAGCCTCATGAATTAATTGGCTCTTCTACTGGACAGAACAGGTCACTTCTCCTTCAGCAACCCAGATAATACTGGGTGAGGGTACCATGTATCACACTGCAAATTAATCTCTGGTTCTCCTGCTAGGACTGTTCAGACTCCTATTTCAAGATTTTGGGCTTGTATCGAAAATTTACTTTCTCTTAAACTCATGTTTTTATATCATACCCCGTTGAATCTAAGTTTTGTTCTTGCTTCTGGAGTCTTCCTTTCTGGAACTCCTCATTACGCTCTTTTTGTAATTTAGCGACTTCAAATGTACCTTATCCTCTGCACTTTTTATAACCTTAATTTTTATTCTTGCTTATGGTTCTCTAATGAAGTTGTTAAATAAGATTGCAGTGGTAACACATTAGAATCCTCTTTGTAACTCAATGTATTTCCATTTCAGAATTTTTTCCCCAGTGTTTCAGGCTATCTTTGGTATTCAGGATCTTACTCACAACTGAACTAATTTGAACTAATTTGATCATTTAGTTACCATAAGCTTTGTGATATGTAACAACCTAATTCCTCTATCCCATAAACTGAGAGTGCCGCTGAAGCCTTGAGAAGTGTTATCTAAGTGGTTGAAGCTGCCTAAGGAGTTCAGGGGCCACAAAACTCCCACCTAAAATGAAACAGCCCCATCAGATGGTTCCATTGGGTTTACCTTGGTTTAGTCCAAATCACTGAATATTTGGGAGTGATTGTGGATCTGGCCTTGGAGTTAGTAGCCCTGCCTGTGACTTGGTGGGATTTATTTACACTGTCTCTACTTGTACTTTTTCTCATAACATGGGTAACAATTCCCATTTACTGAAAATAAACTTTTGAGGAGTCACACAATTATAAAGGGACTTACTTCTTACATTCAAGATTAATGGTGCACATTACCTGTTACTAGTAAATATAATTCTTGATATTTTCTTTAATATTCTCATTCAGGAAGCTTGTTGACAGAGAAACCTACTCTATTTCTTCCATTTGCTCTCTTGCCAGGCCACCTTGTTACAGGACTCCAGAGGGCACCCTCCTGTGGACAGTAATAATGCCCATGCTGTTGAGCAACACACTGCCTTGCTCTAAGTCTAATGAGCTGCTTACAATTTTTTCTCTGATCGTTTCTCCCCCTATGGCTAGAGATGATATGACTGCCTTGGAAAATAACTTTTTAGACAGAGAATTTTTTTATTTTGGAAAAAAATCACGTGACATAGTTTCTTTTTCCCTGATTTTGTTGTCTTGTCCACTTTATCTCTTCCTTATAATTTTATCTATATTTTATAATTTGACCATAACTTTATATTATTATAAAGCTTTTAAATTCTATTTTTACTAGAAGCAGTAAGAAGCACAGATTTGCTTGTCTTTCCTTCCTCACTTCTTTACTGTTGATCAATAAGGATTGGCTACTAGTGTTAATGCTATTGTTTTCCTTACCACCAGAAAGAGCCAGACAGTATAACAATTCTTTTTTGTCACCTTCCCATGGTCAATGTGCACAAGTCTCCAAACCCTACACATTTGACCTTTCTGCTTCATTATAATGTGGGGTTGGCATCTTTATACTATAGGCAACTTTGATGGTATGCACAGTGGTAACTCATTAGATGGAGCCATCTGATGCCTCCTTTGTAGTGGGTTTCTTCTGTAGATCTGTCTGTGGATAAGAGCCAAGATGGAGAAAACACAAACAAACGTATACAAAGGGCATCCTATCCACTACTGTTCCAATTCCTCTAAGCCTTCTTAGCCTGGTACAGTGGGGAAACCCACTTCCACAGGTTGAGGAAAGAGGCAAAAGGAAGCACTAAACAGATCCCAATTAATCATAATAATCATCAGTTAGCTCCCCATACCTAAATTAGTAATGAGAGGAAAAGAAAATGATTTAAGCTGAGTTAATTTCCTATTTTAAAAAAATATGGTTATAAAATACATAGTCCTAAGGGCATGCAGTTCTTAAGATCTGCGTTGTTCTAGATCAAGCAGCTTTACGTGGTTTTTTTTACCCTTAATTATTGGATAGTATTAGTCAGAAGAGAAGGTTATTTTACTGGAAGAGGGAAAATGATTAGATCTGGTCAGTGTAAATAGAATGTGTTATTCTATACTTAGTGAATTCAGGGGAACATGTACATTTTAGCAAGACACTGTGGAAAAGCAGATGCAATAAGGAAGAGATTACATTCTTAACATTTGGGGGGCTAGTGGCAAAAGTTCAGATGGAGGTTATCTGCCATTCTTCTTCTCTTTTTATTGCTATACTTTATACCACACCTAGTGATACCTCAAACGCATGTTAGTAGACACCCCAGCTGTCTAGGGAAAACACTTTTACTCTCATACTATACCCGCACTTCATTTCTGACACTAGATTTGTGAATTTTCCACAAATCAAGTGATTCTCTAACATCAGCTGGGTGTCCTACAATTTAACTCAATTCTGAGACTACCTACCTGTAGATAGTATCAGATCCCAGGTTAAGAGCTCAGGCCCACAAGACTAGCCCCCCACACTTCAGATGCCAATCACAAGTCCCAGGTTGTCACCTGTACTTCTGATGGACTGGCTATATAAATCAGGGTTCTCCTTCCTTGGGTTCAATAATTTGCTAGAATGGCTCACAGAACTCAGGGAAACACTTAGGTATGTTTACCAGTTTATCATATAATGAAGGATATGATAAAGAGAACAGATGAAAAGATACGAAGCGTGAGGTTTGGAAAGGCCCCAAGTGCAGGAGCTTCTGTCCCCATAAGTTGGGGTGTGCCACCCTCCTGGCATGTGGATGTGTTTAACAACCTGGAAGCACTTTGAGCCCTGCACTATTGGGAATTTTACAGAGGCTTTATCATGCAGGCATGATTGACTATTAATTCCATTTCCAGCCTCTCTTTCCTCTCTGGAGAATTGAGGGTAGAGATGAAAGTTCCAAACTTCTAATCATGGCTTGGTCTTTCTGGTGACCAGACCCCCATTTAGGAGTCCACCAAAAGTCATCTCACTAGGACAAAAGATATTCCTATCAACCAGGATATTCCAAGAAATTTAGGAGACTGGTGTCAAAAGCTCCTATCACTCAGGAAATTACAAAGGTCTTAGGAGCTCTGTGCTAGAAACCAGGATCAAAGACTAAATATTAGAACAAAATATTCTCTTAGCACATCTGTTTATAAGAGAATTAGGAGACCTGTGTCAGGAATCAGAGGCAGACACACACACACACACACACACACACACACACACACACACACACACACACACACACACATATATATTTTATTATTTCACATTAGCCCTAATCCAAGCTCTGGGCACACCTCTACTCAAAAAGCTAGTCATTGGGTTTAGGAATGTATATAATAGAAGCATGGTTATTCTGTGTGTGTACAGACTCTAGAACTTAGCTGAGGTATTTTGGCTGGGAATTCTGGTGTCCTTGGTATCTGGAAAGTGTATCTAGAGGGCAAAGACTTATGCCTTTTTGCCCCACATTATCCTTGACTGGTAGAAAAGGACATGATCAGATGAGGGCTAGAATGGGGCTCTCTAATGTATACAGGCCTTCCAGGACCCAGTCCCACCCACCAGAGGCCCAGAACCTGGCCTCACCCACCAGTGCACTGGCACCAGCCCCAGGACACAGTCTCACTCACAATTGGGTAGGCACAGCCTGAAGACCAGCTGGGTCCTGGCCCTGGCCACCAGCAGACAGACACCAATCTCCAGACTACTGCAGTCCCACAGCTTGCCAGGCCAGGACCCAACCCACCCACCAGCAGGCCAGAACCAGCTCTGGGACAACCTGGGACCCACCCCTGCCCACCAGTGGACCAACACCAGCTTTGGGAAGCCTTGAGCCCCTCAGCCAGCCACCCTGGGATATATCAGCTTTGGACACCATGGACCCCAAAGTTGGCTGTGTTGGGAACAAGCCTTGCCCACCAGTTGGACTAGCACCAACTCTGAGACCCCTACAGCCCTACAGTCTGAGACTTCAGGACTTGAACCTGCCCACCAGCAGACCAGAACCAGCTCTGAGGTATCTTGGGTCCCTCAGCCAGCTGCCCCAGGATGAGGAACCACAAACCAGCAGGCCAATACCAGCTTTGGGATAGCCCAGACCTTGCAGCCAGCCATCAGGAACGGGCCCTGCCCACCAGCATGAGGACACTAGATCCAGGATGCCTAGCCCTGCAACCTGCCACCCTGGGACCTGGCTCTACTCTCCAGCGGGCCAGAACTAGCCCTGGGACCCCCTGGGGCTCTGCAGCCAGCAGCTTCATGACCTGGCCCCACCCACCAGTGGCTGACAGCCTTGGCACAAGTCAGGACCTGGCAACCAACTGGACTGAAGGCCAGCTACACCTAACAGACCTCCCACAGTAGTCAACCTGTCACAATAGAAGGACCCATGAAGACTAAATGGGGGCACCCCTAGAGCATATAGCTCTGGTGACCAGAGGGGAGTGTGCTGCTAGGAAACATAGAATGTCTCCTACATAAGGCCACTTTTCCAAGACCAGGAAACATAACTAACCTATCAAATACATGGAAATAAAAACAGAGAATTAGGCAAAATGAGGCAACAGAGGAATATGGTCCATGTGAAGGAACAAGATAAAACCCCAGAAGAACTAAGTAAAGTGGAGAAAAGCAATCTATCTGATAAAGAATTCAAGGTAATGATCACAAAGATGCTCAAAGACTAAGAATGGATGAACACAGTGAAAAGTTTAACAAAGAGTTAGAAAATATGAAGAACCAATAGTAGAAACAATAGTTCAGAGTAGAAGAACACAATAACTGAAATTAAAAATAGAGTAAAAGGAACCAACAGTAGATTAGATGATACAGAGGAACAGATCACTGAACTGGAAGACAGAATAGTGGAAATCATTCAAGCTGAACAGAAAAAAGGAAAAAAATTAAATGAGGACGGTTTAAGAAACTTCTGAGACAATATCAAATGAACTAATATTTGCACAATAAGGGTCCCCAGATGGAGAAGAAACAGAAAGGGGGAGAGGACATATTTGAAGACATAATAGTTGAAAAGTTCCCTAATTTGGGAAAGGAAACAAACATCCAGGTCCCAGGAGTAGAGAGTCCCAAACAGGATCAACCCAAAGAGGACCACACCAAGACACATTGTAATCAAAATGGAAAAAATTAAAGATAAAGAGAGAATATTAAAAGCAGCAAGGGAAAAGCAACAAGTTATATACAAGGGAACCCCCAGTAAGCTATCAGCTGACTTTTCAGCAGAAACTCTGCAGGCCAGAAGGGAGTGGCATGTTATATTTAAAGTGATGAAAGGGAAATACCTAAATTTGAAGGAGAAATCAAAAGTTTTACAGACAAGCAAAAGCTAACAGTTCAGCACCACAAAACCAGCTTTACAAGAAATGTTAATGGGGCTTCTCTAAGCAGAAAGTCCACAAGAAATATGAAAATTACAAAAGGAAAAATCTCATTGGTAAAGGCAAATATACAGTAAAGGTAGTATATCTACCACTTATAAAACTAGTAGGAAAGTTAAAACTCAAAAGTAGTAAAATCATCTATATCCACAATGAGTAGTTAAGAGATGCACAAAACAAAAGGATGTAAAATATGATGTCAAATATGGTAAATGTGGATGGAGGGTAAAAATTCAGGGTTGTTAAAAGGTGTTTGAATTTAAAAGATCAGCAACTTAAAATAATCACATATATAAATAGATTGCTATATATAAAACTCATGGTAGTCACAAAACAAAAATATAGATACACACATACAAAAGAGAAAGGAATTCAAACATAACACTAAATATAGTCATCAAATCACAAAGGAAGAGAGCAAAATAGAAGGAACAAAAAAGAAACACAAAACAACCCCCAAACAATGAACAAAATGTCAATAAGTACATTCCTATCAATAATTACTTTAAATGTAAATGGACTAAATTCTTCAATCAAAAGATGGGGAGCTGAACAGATGAAAAACCAAGACCCATATGTATGCTGCCTGCAAAAGATTCATTTCAGATATAAAGACACACACAGACTGAAAGTAAGGGGATGGAAAAAGTTATTCCATGTAAATGGAAACAAAAAGGAAGCCAGGGTAACAACACTTGTATCAGACAAAATAGACTTTAAAACAAAGATTGTAAAAAAGAGAGAAAGAAGAACATTACAAACCAACCCATAGAGAAAGAAATCAGATGTGTGGTTATCAGAGGCAAGGGGGAGGGAGAGGGGGAGCTGTATGAAGGCAATCAAAAGGTAAAAACTTCCAGTTATAAGATAAACAAGTATTAGGAATGTAATGTGCAACATGACAAATATAATTATCACTGCTATATTTTATATATGAAAGTTGTTAAGAGAATAAACCTAAAGAGTTCTCATCACACACACAAAATATTTTTTTCTATTTCTTTAATTTTGTATGTATATGATATGATAGATTTTCACTAAACTTATTTTGGTAATCATTTCATGATATAAGTCAAATCATTATGCTGTACACCTTAACTTTATACAGTGCTGTATGTCAACATATCTCAACAAAACTGGAAGAAAAAAATTTTTTAAAGATTGACAGTATTTTTAAAAAATATTAATTCTTATAAAAAGCACAGAGCAGTGCTTAGCAAATTGTTAAAAAAAAAAAGTATAGAGGGCTTGGGGGGCATAGGTGGTACCATTTGCTTTATGCAACCCCAGTAACAAAAGTCTTAGGAGACAAGATTGAACCGGCCTCAACTGTGCTTTCCTCATTTCTGGTTGCTTTGTTTATGAGGCCAGATGTCATATGCAGCACATTAGAAAAAGCAAAATCACATGCAAGTAAGGTTAATATTAATCAGGAACAGAGCAGTTCATGATCACCAATGCCATCTTGGGGAATGATTTGGGGAGTAGTTTGGAAGGGTTTTGAACCATAAATAAAGGATGATATTACCAGGAGGGTGCCAAGCTTGCGTGCTGTATGACTTCTGGGTGTTACAGACAACTGTGTCTCCCTCTGGCTTTGATGGAACTATAGTAAATGAGCTAGATAGTCATGAATCCATATTCTATCACTTATGTTGCCTGTTTCTGTGAGCTTTTACATTATGCTCCTAAAACGTTTTTTACATTCATTTCAACCTTTTTCACAGGGCCACCACATGCCCTGTATATTTAAAAACCTGGGCTGGGAAAGAAGCCACTTGTCCTAACTTACTTGGTGTCTGCAGAATGGGTTGGAAGATATTGTAGGTAAGGGGTTGAAGGAGGAGAAGAAATTTAAATGAGAGAGACCATAGCAGTAACAGTCTTGCTTCCATAACCACCATGTTTTGGGAATTCTATCTATTGTCCTCTGCACTCAAAAATAGAAGGGAGGGTTGAGAGTCTGCCTGCCGATGCAGGGGACATGGGTTTGTGCCCCGGTCCGGGAAGATCCCACATGCCACAGAGCGGCTGGGCCCGTGAGACATGGCCGCTGAGCCTGCGCATCTGGAGCCTGTGCTCCGCAACGGGAGAGGCCACAACAGTGAGAGGCCCGCGTACCGCAAAAAAAAAAAAAAAAAAAAAAAAAGAAGGGACCAAAAGAGCAAGACCCTAAGTAAGGGGAACTCATTTAGAGTGGGCAGCTTAGAAACTATGGATGCAGTTACCTAATTTTACCAACAGTGCATTTCACATGGATGCATTAAAATGCTACATTTCTGTGAAGTTAGATGATATTGTCACTATTCAGTCACTACCGTAGTCCTCCTTAATTTGCAAGATACAAATGTACAAGATACATTCCAAGACTCCCAGTAGATGTCTGAAATCACAGATAGTACCAAGCTGTGTATATACTATGATTTTTTCTATACTTACATACCCATGATACAGTTTAATTTATAAATTAAAGTACAGTAAGAGATTAACAATAATAATAAAATAGAAGAATGATAACAATATACAGTAATAAAAGTTATGTGATGTGGTCTCTAACTCTCAAAATATCTTATTGTGTTTAATTTATTGCCTTGTCTGTCTTAACTAAGCACTTATGCACTGTGGCCGTAACTTTTGCATGTTGACGTGCAACAGTAAAACTAACATAAATGTATTTTTCCTTCTTCACAATTACACAGATAGAAGATTTATTCTTACTATAGACCTTAGCAACCTCACCATACAATATTCTTTCTTTCCTTATTAAGTTGAGAACTTTCACCTTTTCACTTAAAGGAAGCACTTTATGGCTTCTCTTTGGCATATCCAAATTACCAGCATCTCTATTCTAGTGCTTTAGGGACATTATTAAGTAAAATAAGCATTACCTGAATACAAATGCTGCAATACTGTGACAGTCAGTTTAATAACTGAGATGGCTACTAAGTGACTAACAGGCAGGATACACTGGACAAAGGGATGGTTCATGTCTAGGGTGGGACAGAGGGGGACAGCATGAAATTTCATCACACTACTCAGAATGGTGGGCAATTTAAAAGTTAAGAATTGCTTATTACTGATTTGCATTTCCCTGATGATTAGTGACATTGAGCATCTTTTCATATGTCTGTTGGCCATCTGCATTTCCTCTTTGGAAAAAATGTCTATTCAGTTCTGCCCATTTTTAGTCAGTTTATTTTTTTGATATTGAGTTGTATGTGCCATTTATGTATGTTGGATATTAATCCCTTATTGGTCATATCATTGCTAAATATTTTCTCTCATTCAGTAGGTTGTCTTTTCATTTTGTTGATGGTTTCCTTTGCTGTGCAAAAGATTTTAAATTAATTAGGTCCCATTTATTTATTTTAATTTCCTTTGTTTTAGGGGACAGATCCAAAAAAATATTGCTGTGATTTATGTCAAAGAGTGTTCTCCCTATGTTTTCCTCTAGGAGTTTTATAGTATCTGGTCTTACATTTAGGTCTTTAATCTATTTTGAGTTTATTTTTGTGTGTAGTGTTAGAGAATGTTCTAATTTCATCCTTTTACACATGGCTGTCCTGTTTTCCCAGCACCACTTATCAAAGAGACAGTTTTTTCTCCACTGTGTATTCTTGCCTCCTTTGTCATAGATTAATTGACCATAAGTGCATGGGTTTACTTCTGTTCCATTGATTTATGTGTCTGTTTTTATCCATATACCATATTGTTTTGATTACTATAACTCTGTAGTATAGTCTGAAGTTAGGGAGTATAGTTCCTCCAGCTCTGTTCTTCTTTCTCAAGATTGTTTTGGCTATTTGGGGTCTTTTGTGTTTCCATACAAATTTTAACCACAAAGAGATATCACCTCCCACCTGTCAGAATGGCTATCATCAAAAAGAACACAAATAACATTGTTCGTGAGTATGTGGAAAAAAGAGAACTCTTGTACACTGTTGGTAGGAATGTAAATTGGGGCAGCCACTGTGGAAAACAGTATACAGGTTTCTCCAAAAACTAAAAGTAGAATTACCTTATGACCCAGCAATTCCATTCCTGGGTATACATCCCAAAAAAAAAAAAAAAAAACCCACACAAATTGGAAAAGATACATGCACCCCAATGTTTACAACAGCATTATTTATAATTACCAAGATATGGAAGTAACCTAAATGTCCATAATCAGATGAATTGATAAAGAAGATGTGGTATATATATACACAATGGAATACTACTCAGCCATAAAAGCAAATGAAATTTTGCCATTTGAAGCACCATGGATGAACTTGGAGGGCATTATGCTAAGTAAAATAAGTCAGAGAAAGACAAATACTATATGATATCACATGTGGAGTCTAAAAACTACAACAAGCTAGTGAATAAAACAAAAAAGAAGCAGACTTACAGATATAGAGAACAAACTACTGGTTACCGAGGAGAGAGGGAAGCGGGAAGGGAAAATATAGGGGTAAGAGATTAAGGGGTATAAATTATTGGGTATAAAATAAACTACAAGGATATATTGTACAACATGGGGAATATAGCCAATATTTTATAATAAGTATAAATGCAATATAACCTTTAAAAATTTTGAATTACTACATGGTACACCTGTACTTATATAATATTGTACATCAACTACAATTAAAAAAAGAAATATTGGTATTGGTATTGAAAAAGTAAATGACTTAAATACTAGGTAACAAATTGTTTTGCAACTCAAATGGTTTCCAAGACTTTGTTTTTGAGAAACTTGTAGGAAGATGTAATTTAGTTACTAGCTTATAGATTAGTAAAATATTTCATGTATGAAACAGACTCAGACATAGAAAATAAACTTATGGTTACCAAAGGGGAAAGGGAGAGGGAGGGATAAATGAGGAGTGTGGGATTAATAAATACAAACTACTATACATGAGACAGATAAGCAACAGGAATTTACTGTATAGCACAGGAAACTATTTCCAAAATCTTATAATAAACTATAATGGAAAATAATCTAAAATATATATATAAAGCTGAATCACTTTGCTGTACACCTGAAACTAACACAATATTGTAAATCAACTATACTTTGATTAAAAATATTTATATGATAAAAAAAGGATTGCTTATTTCTGGAATTTTCCATTTAATACTCTTGGGCCGAAATTGACTGCAGATAACTGAAAACGAGGAAAGTGAAACTGTGGATAAGGGGGGAAAATACCTCCTTCAGGATCAGAAATTACCTCCTTCAGGATCAGTCCTTATTCAATGGCATATAGGATACCAATACACAATCTGAGCAAGCACAGGAAAGATAATAGCCCACAGATGTGTCTAAAA
Source organism: Globicephala melas (assembly GCF_963455315.2). Taxonomy (NCBI): domain Eukaryota; kingdom Metazoa; phylum Chordata; class Mammalia; order Artiodactyla; family Delphinidae; genus Globicephala; species Globicephala melas. Next base: position 50,311,893 of record NC_083316.1, on the reverse strand, counting down.
TGGAGATGACATTAAGCGTGTGTGTGTGTATGTGGAGAGAAGAAGGTCAGGGAGACACATTCTCAATTTTTATCAGAATGTAAGACACTGAATAAGGAGGTCTCCCCTTTGTGGTTTATACAACCATAGTCTGAAAGGCTGAATAAAATGTAGTCTGTAACATTGGTGAAGGATTTGAGCCAGAGACCAGAGGCATCATTTCGTGGAGGAACTTGATGTTAATTGAAGATGACAAAGTATGGAAAGCCTGAGAGACTAACATCCTTTACTGGCTAAGAGAGGGGCAATTTGCATTGTGTGAAAACACCTTAAATAACTGCATGTCTGCTGAATTAATTTGCATTTAAAACCTGAGAGGTGGTCAAAACTGCCTCTGGCAAAACTGAATGTCAGTATTGAAACTTGCAGCATGTTCTGTACTTTGGGAAGTAGAATATCCTTAAGCATGAAGATCATTGAAGAAATCAGGTCTCCTTACCACTTACCCCAGAGCAAGTCCGTACTGTGAACTTGTGGTTCTTTCTGCTTATTAGCTCACAATGTACACATCAGGAAAAGTCTCACCAGCTCCTACCAATTCTTCCCAAATTTCAACCCCTATCCCTCACTCCTACTCTGGTATGGAATGGAGGAGACTTGGTGTCACCTCCTGCCTGCATTCCTGTGTCTCTGTCTGAAGGAAACAGGAGATGGAGTTGTTGGAACCAGTTGTTTGGAAGCATAGGGGCCATGTGTTCCTTCAGATAGAGCCGGCTTGGTTCCCACAACAGCTCTGAGATCCATCGCTCCCTTTCTTCCCCTTTCCCGTATATGGTTCATGTTCATGACACTGACTGAGATGTGTCCCCTCAATGCTAATTCTGATGGATCGTGCTGCTTCTGACTTCCAGGATGGATCTCCTCTCTGCACCTGTCCAGACTGGTGGCTGATGCTGTAGAATCCTGTCTTGGTTTGACCAGGTATCTCCCACCAATAACTAAGGTTTGCCACACAAAAGAGAAGGCTAGAAGCTAGCTGCTCCACGTCTGACTCCCAATTGTGGCCACTGCCACATTTTCCTGCAGTACCTCACCTGCCTGACTATTCGTGAAAGGGAAACTTACTTCCGGAATAAGGACTGAGCTTTCATTTTTGTCTTAAGTTGCATTTTCCAGGATCCAATTCCATTGTCAGTGACCAAATGACCTATTATGTCTAGAGCCGGAGTCATCCAAGGTGTGACATTTATAGAAAAGTCATACTATTTCCTCAAAGTTTAGGGTCTGCCTGGCTCCCCATCCCAGTCTCACCTAATGTACTGAAGCATGGGTACTCACACCTACCTGTGCTTTCTGTCCTTATTTTATAATTCTAGCTGTTCTCCCCTCCAGGCCTTGGTGTTAAGATTATTCTGACTGCTATTTTAGCTTCCTGGGCCATCTGTCTCCTTTGTAACTTTTTTAGTGACCCCTTTTATGCAGTGTTCCCTATCTGCTGTATAGTTAGAATTTCCTCATGTTTTTGTGTTTCCTGAACTTCTGGCTTGAGGCTTACCTTTCTTAATCAATATTTCATGGTGTGACTTGCATGATAGTGCCTCCTTTACACACTGTTCCTTTATATTCATGCTGATTCCCTGAACCCCAATCCCTGCTTCACTTTCTATTCTTAAACTGAAAACATATCTTTCCTTATAGTGATTAATCTCCTGGCTCTGACCACATCTAGATTCTTGAAACCACTTTTGTTCTATCCTAGCTATCTGGGACTACTGTAATATATCCCTAGTACAGGTGATAATCATTCTGATTATCTGTAAATAAAGAATGAAGGAGGGCTAAAAACAGGACAGAAGAAACTCACAAACCATCCATCTACTAGAAGTAGAGCTAAGTTTCATGGAACCACTAAAATGATGAGGCAATATTTTCCTCTTATTGTGGTCACATAGTCCATCATTTACATTTCACTCCATATGTCTGCAACATTCTTGTTTTTTCTGGACTAGCTTTTTCTACTAAGCCTGTTAGTTTTGCCCTTCATAACTTTGGTCTGCCATAGATTGGCCTGTGGATTGGTTCCCACCAGATGAAGTGTCTCACTCCTGATCCAATCAGGGATGGCCCAGGAGAGGGCTCCTGTGGCAATTCATGGTCACCCAAGCCCATCACTTCAGCAGAGGTCGCAAGTACGGATAACTTCCAAGGAAAAAGGCAGAGACTCAGCATATTCCCCAAGCATGCCTAATACAATTAACTAAAAATTTGGGTAAAAATTGGTCAATTCACTGGCCATGCATGAAGAGGTCAATAATATTTAAAAAAGCAAACTAAGTACTGCAAAGTGACAGAGGTAGTGTTAAATATTCAGAGACAAGTGACTGAAACTAATTAGGTGTGAAAGGTTGGCAAAGAAATATATGCTAAAGGGAGGGAAGACATTAATGAAACTTAAAGAGAGTGGAAAATGTGGATAAACTTGATTTGATGACTCAATTAATACTAAACATATCCTGCAGGAATATATAAAGGCAAGTAAGGCATTTTGAGGTTTTTTTGCAAAAACATTTCTACTGAAAAGTATGCCCAGGGTTCTGTACTCGTCTACAAAAATGTCATTAAGAAACTAATTAGAGAATTATAATTATCATCGATTGAGACTCCTTTATTGAAAAAAGCAGAAAAGCGTATCGGATATGATTATGCAGAAAAGATTAATAGAACTAAATATGGGCAAGCAGATCAGGAGAAGGGCAGCCAGTAATAAGATATTGATTCTCATAACCTCTTTTGTCCTCCATGGACCTGAGCACAACTACCTATGGGGGAGTGAATCCATTTTATTTCCTGAATACTATCTTTAAGAAGCTGGGAGCTTCTCTAGGGTGCTGTCAGTGATACTTGGTGGGAAGCCATGGCACAGGGCAAGTGAGGGATGCCAGGCAGGACTGAAGTCTGCTACCTGACAGGCAGATCAGGAAGGTAGCAACATATGGGACTCTAAGTATTCACACAGGAAGCAGTCAGAGCAGAGATGTCAGACTGAGTTTAGAATCCTAGCCCTAACATTTACTAAGGCCGAATTAGGCACGTTGCTTCATCTCTAATTTTGTTTCCTCAGCAATAAAATGTGGGATAGTAATTCTACTTCATAGGATAGGTGTTCATAAGATATATATAAGGTGCCTTGCACTGTGACTGACAGGATGGAATTACAATAAATGGTAGTTATTATTATTACTCAAAATGAATGAAAGAAACGGGCAGAAAATATGATCTGGGGTGGAACATGGCATACTGTTAGGCATACGAAAGTGATTCTCTCCTCCTGGTATATGTTGATAAAGCTTGGTAGGTATACACTTCTTTACATAACATGAGCCAAAGAACTACAAGTACTTGGAGCTAGTTGACTGTAACAAAAAGAGAACTAGGTCATTTGGGGAGACATCAATAGTTTTACAGGTCGCAAAAAATTGTTGCAATTTTCTATATGTTTCTTAAGTGAGCTTAAAGCTCACATTCTTAGTCATTGTTTAAAGTGTCTCAGAGACCCTTTTGAACGCCTTTTTCCCTTTCAACTTGAAAGTAGGGATCACTGATTTTGCCTCTTCTTCCACAAGTCATTTAGATTCTTCAGAATCAAAGCTCAAGGGTACATTTTAAGCATCTCATAAGCAGACTCTACTGCAACTTTCCCTGGGCTGGCCTCTCTCTCCATCATTTTCCCTCTACCTTGAATTCAAAATGCTAATGCCAATTAAATTATATTTTAGGGACTTCCTTGGTGGCGCAGTGGTTAAGAATCCGCCTGCCAATGCAGGGGACATGGGTTCAAGCCCTGGTCCAGGAAGATCTCACATGCTGTGGAGCAACTAAGCCCACACGCCACAACTACTGAGCCCACGTGCCACAACTACTGAAGCCCATGCGCCTAGAGCCCATGCTCCGCAACAAGAGAAGCCACCACAACGAGAAGCCTGCACACCATAACAAAGACCCAACACAGCCAAAAATAAGTAAATTAATTTAAAAAAAATTATATTTTAATTATTTCACTCAAATTTCTATACTGAGATTATGTTGCTATTGGTATCAGATTTCAGTTTCTTTTAAAGAATCAAAATGCCTGAGCTTTTGGGAGTCTTTTTTTTTTTAATAAATTTATTATTTTTTGGCTGCATTGGGTCTTCATTGCTACGCATGTGCTTTCTCTAGTTGCGGTGAGTGGGGCCTACACTTCATTTTGGTGCACGGGTTTCTTAGGGCTTCTTATTGCAGTGGCTTCTCTTGTTGTGGAGCATGGGCTCTAGGTGCACAGGCTACAGTAGTTGTGGCATGTGGGCTGAGTAGTTGTGGCTCGCAGGCTCTAGAGTGCAGGCTCAGTAGTTGTGGTGCACGGGCTTAGTTGCTTAACCACCAGGGAAGTCCCTGGGAGTATTTCTATCTCGATGAAACTACAAGCAAAATCACTGACATGTAAATTGTAGATATCATGACAGTTTACCTTCCCTTCCAAAGTAATTAAATATGTATTACCTAAGAATGATATTATCCCACATTACTATAATACCATTATCACACTCAAGGAATTTGACATTGTTAAATCACATTTTCAAATATGCAGCCAATATTCAAGTTCTTACTTGTTCCCAAAATATTCTTTATAGTTGTTTTTTTGTTTATGTCCTGATGCAGTTAAAGATCACTCATTGCCTTTGGTTGTCATGGCATGGGTACTTTTAAAACTCATAGGGTGATTCTGAAAAACTTTTCTCTTCCCTTCCTGTTAAAACCAGAGATGTAGGAACCTACTCTACTCACAAGTGTGGTCCTTAGAATTTTATAAATTCCATAAATATATGACAAGAAATAGCTTATGCTAAATTTTCTTAAAATGAGGAATGCTTCTTGAGGGATTGCATTATTGTGAGAACTTCAAGGCCCAAGAATCCTTTGGGGAGGAGATTTCTGAATCAATAGGTCCCTAAGAGGCATTCCAGCTAGGATGGGTTAGAAAAGGGTAAGTAGATTTCTGACATCAGAGGAGCTGATCTTCTCTTGAGAGTTGCTTTTTTTTTTTTGCTAGGAACCAGAATTGCTTAGGATTTAATACCTGCCTGAGGTTATACAATTGCCAAATAGACCACTAAGGTAAACTAGTATTTTCAGACAAAGATGATGGCCTGACCAATGAACAGAACCACAACTCATTAGTATTATCAGCAAAGTTTTAATTATAAAATGATAAATGCTAATATTAATATAAAATTAATTATTAATAATTGGTTATAGTACTCCTGTTTCTATTACTTTGAAGTATCTTTTTTAGTCTTTTAAAGAATATTGTCATTGTTTCCAATCTTCTCATCACTATAGGTTGTAATGGGAAATTTTTCTTCATGCCTCTTTTATGGGCTATGAAAGACACTGGAAAACCCAACATTGCTTCAGGGTTTAATAAGTATTCAAAATAATTGCAAATGAGATTAACACTGGACAGTAGAAAAGTAACATGAAGCTATTATTCAACTGTTTTATTAATTAAGAATTAGTTGATTGACAAATTGCTTCTAAAATTATCCACTTTCAAGAACAGCTCCAAGAGTTGTCACTTTCTCTGCAGTATCCTCTGATGTAGTGTTAAATTTATGCAAAAAAGCAGAAACATCAGAAACCACTTTTTGCTTTTTTATCTTGACATGGCCTTCCCTCTAGAATTATTTTTTTCTTTTTGCATTATAGTTTTATCTCGGTTGCTTTCACTTCCAGTGTAGCCTTCCTAGAATGAATAGAAGAATAAGGCAATGCTGATTGATTTGGTTTGATACTGACAGTGAGCTTTGAGCTTTTGGATTGTTAGAGTGAGATTTTCCTGAAATTGACAATACTGTCCCTGTTCCTTTCCTTCCACCTACAGCATACAGAGACTATAGAAGAAACAAAAGACAAGGACATGCCATTGCCTTGTCTGAGTTTAGGTAGTTTCAGCTTTACTTGAGAACACATCAGAAAATGATGACTATGTGGCCCAGTCTTACAAGGTGAAATTGTGATTTCTTTCTGTGGTATTGTTCACTACCTTCCTCTCATTTTCTACATTCTCCTTCCCCTGCTCCTCTAGTATTGCCAAGAAATTGCAAATAATGTTTCTGGGCAATACGCAGTGGTGAAAAGGTATGAAAAACCACAGGACAAGTTTTCCTGGGAGTGGGGATGCTTTTGATTTTAGTTGAAGATTTTGAGGAAAAGTTAAGAAATTCAAATAGTGATATTATTGAAAATATTATGTAATATTACAACAATTGAATATATGTTAATACAGTGCAAAATTCACATCTTTTTTAAAAGAAAAAAGACTTCATAGATTTTTTTTTTGCTTAAGATAGAACTATACTTTGCCACTGGGGTTCTATAATAGTAAAAACTTGCAAATCAAAGTCATATGAGCTCTAAGTCCAAATCCAGATAAAAGCCAACTTGGAAACTTCCAAGGAATTTTTTTGATTAACATGGCTAAGTTTTAGCCATATATAATAAATCTTGTTCCAAATACCTATGTCATAGTTTGGATTCCCCAACAAGTGAATTCTGAGATGGAATGGCTTTGTTTTGCCATATCTCAGCTCCAGCCAGACTTTTGCATTTCAGGTCCCTGCAGCCAGGAAACTGAGCGCAAATAAGGCTGCACCTCCCCAGACTGTTTATGACACAGGCTCTCAGAGAAGGGTTGTGAATGCGAGGAAATGATTGATACCTTCAATCCAGGTAGCCTTCTGAAATTAGCATAGAGCTTCCCAAAGTAACTGCTTTGGAGAAGCAAACATTCATTCAGATACGAAAATTCTAACATGCTTGTTAAAATTCAGTTTTTACAACTTATATCTCCTTTTATCTCCCTGGAATGGCAGTGGAGTTAGAGTGATACATTTTGATGAAGGCAAGGAGAATTTCCTTTCCAGTTTGAACCCCCAAATAGCTTTCCAGTTGCTCAACACTTGTAACGGCATGCCCCAGTTATGCTATGATGATTTTTCTTTTTAGTATATTTGGAAGACAGTGAGTTGTGCCTTATTATACACTGAGGGTTTGAAATATTCTTTTCCATCATGAATGTCCAAATAGCATCCAAAGAGACTCATAAGTCAACACAGACTATTCAGCCTAATGTTCTAGATTCTAGAATGTCATTACAGAGTAAAATATTTCCTTCTTCTCACCATTATAGAACAATCAAAATGAAAAAGTATAAGATGCACCTGAATGCACAACTGAGTCATGTTTAGCTTAATGTGAATCTCTGCCCTGGCCTAACCCCATCCCAGCTGTTTTTGCTGAGTGTTCAGCTAGCTGTGAGTTATGCCACGTATTTTTTGGAAACAGAGACGGAACATCTTTGTGCATCATGTTTTTCTGCTCTTGGACGGAGACTGCAAGTCTCTACGCTTTCACAATTCTCTGGGCAACACTCCCACGTGTCCTTGAATAATGCTTGCACAGAGTAACACATCCCATTGCTTGCTCTGATTTTTCAGCCCATCACTGTATTCTCTCCTGCAGGATGAGGCCTTGTCAGTTTCATTAGTTTCAGTCTGTATCCCAGGATCAGGCTCAGTTTCAATTCTTTCCTTATTTTCAGACAAATTCCCTTGGACATTCTGACCCTCAAGTGATGCTCCCATTGTTCTCATTGCCAAAGAGGCTCCATGAACCACTCTTTTCATTTTGGGCTGCTTCATTTGACTTTCTATCCTCCTGGAATGGAACTTGAATTGCCATCATCCTTTTGTGGATTGTTTCCTATTTGTCAGCCACTATTGAGGCCACTATTCTATCTACTGCTGCTCCTCACCCTGCATGTTTTGTCTGGCCTCCATTTCACTTTTAGGCTGTTGTAAGGCAGCAGCTATGGCATTATATGTTTACTTAACTGTGGAAGCTAACACTGTCATTAAATGAAAAGTTAACTTATCCCTTAATTACTCAACAGTTATTAGAATTTGGAGCAGGATCTCTTTGGAGCATGATCACAGTGTAAAACTATATTGTGTTTCTTTGTTTCAGGTCTTGATTTACACCAAGACCCTTAGTAAAATGGCCACAATATCCTCTCATCATCTCTCATTCTACCAGTATTGGAGTGTGAACTTGGCTTGGGAAACTTTCAATCTCAAATGTTTAACAACCCAGATCCAAAGTAAGATAACAAAATAACTATTTACTGAGAATTCTGGAAATGTCTGATTTTGGGTATCATCCTTTTCCTTCCCTCTCCACTGAGGTAGGAAAAAAAAAATCAAATGCTCTTGAAATAAATCCATGAAAGAGGTAGTATGTTCATTAGAAAAATGTAAAAATGGCATCCTAGTAATAACAGAAATAAAAACAATAATTACCAACATTAACACATCCATTAATGAATATCATTCCTGCTACCACCACTGTTACCATTTAATGAACCCCTACTCTATAGGTGCTTTAAACTCATTCCCTTATCAAGCCCTCTAAGGGAGGCATTATTATACTCATCATACGTTGGAAATGAAGTCAAGGTTTGGAGAGATTAAATAACTTGTCTATGATCACATAGCTTGTTAAGTGACTGAACCAAAATTTGAATGTAGATCTGTTTGGTTTTTAAAATCTATGTTTTAGCCACTATACCAAGATGACTCTCATCAGCTATCAACTTGTTCAAAGATTGCATCTGCCAGGCTTTATATGCACAAGTAAAATGAAATGGAACAAATTTTCTGGTAAATTGGAAAGCTGATTTCAACCTAGATCCTGATTTCCCTTATTAGTTTTATTTTTCCTTTTCTGCTTATGCAGATGTTGGCAATGTCTCTGCATATAACCAGCCATATTGACCAGCAAGCCCCTTCAGTGGACTGCATGTGTCACTCGGGCCAGGCATGACTGCTAGAGTGGTTCTCTGCAGCCAAGTAGCTCTGAGAATTATGAGCTGCCACAGAAAACTGGGAGAACCATTCCAGTCTGACTGAGATCTACTCACCTTTTGATTTTCAGACCTGCTCCTCATCCTAGTGTGATTTTTTTAGTGTCAAATTCCAAAGATAAAGAAATTTTATACTTAGCTTATTCTTTTCAAACTGTAATAGCAATGGTTGACTCACTGTATTGACTCACCTGGCCTAGCCTCTGGGATGAGGCCAAATTTAGAAAGTGACCTTGGCAGTAGACCTAGATTACCCTGAGCCTTTCCATGTGGAGAACAACATCCACCTTTTATTATCCAGGGTTCCTGATTTCTGAGGTTTCTTGCCAAGAAGCAAGTAGATGAGTAGACCAAGTTAAGACCGTGTAGATAGCAAAGATGTTGCTTATTACCTAAAACCAGTTTGATCAGCAGAAGTAATAGAAGGTGCCTATCTTTCTCTTCTTGAAAATTCAGGTTCAAATGTTGTATTCTTCCCTTCATTGTATCCTTCTTATTCTATATTGCCAACTCCTCCTCAGGCTCTTCTCCGGATTTTCCTCCAGGAGGAGGTCATTAGGAATTACTCTTTGCTACATTTCATGTAATTTTCCTCTTTTTAATCTATTGCCATAAGGTGAAATTTCGATTATCAGGGCAACTGTGAGTGGAACGAGTATGGTGAAGTTTAATCTGAGTTCTTAGCTTATTTGGTCTTATTTCTGCTATGTTATTAGCTTTCTTCACTCTTATGGTTAAAAGAATACAAATCATTCCACTACCCTGCCTTTTTCTATTCTTGTTTGCCTCTGTTTCTTCTCAAGATCTAGTGTGAATGCACTCTGCCAAATTTACAAATTCAATTCCTTTTCTTTCCATTAGCACACTTTGATTCCTTTGCCTTCATTTTTTGTTAGATTCTCCCTTGGATCAATATTTTCCACTCAAGAGAAACTGGTTTCAAAGCTCAGTTTCTCAGTTCAGAAAAGAAGTTTAATTATCATTGACAAGCTCTTTCCTCTATGCAACATCTGTTATGTAACTGGAGGAGATTCAGGCCATGAATTTAGACTGATCAAAATGGATGGCTTATCTATGTAAACTCTTCCTGTTTTCAGAAATTATGGAACACCAAAATGTTTCTGGGTAGCTGGGTGGAAAGAATACCTAAAATCTCTGCTTAATGATGGGGAGAGTGTTTTAGTTATGAGCTACCATAATTTAGAAACCAGCCAGTGAAAATTAAGGTGTAGCTGGATGAATCAGAACTAAATCTGAATTCATTAATAGGTATAGAGAAAGGACACTGTTGATAAGTTTAACTTCTGAGAAAAATAATTAGGCAAAAAAATTATATGTGGCATGTGATGGATCTCAGAGACCTATTTAGAGTCATAGAATCAAGGAGAACTATGGCCAGAAAACTGCTTAGAGAGCATCTATTTCAACTATTTATTTTGATGATTAGAAAACTGAAGTTTAGAAAGGTGAAATAAGTTTTCCAAGACTGTCTAACTACTTAGTGTCAGAGCTGAGACTGGTGTTTCCTGGGTATATATGCAATTATTTTAAAGGACTGGAACATAAATATGCTTCCATTTGAAGCTACCCTGATGTTTACTTCAGTTCAATTTAATCAAGTCCATTTAAATACTACTCTCATGGCTTTCAAAAATTTTGGAAACTTCCAAGCAAATTGAAGTCCCTGGAGCTAAATAGCCAAAACTCCAGACAGTCTAGACTAAGATCTTTTCCACAGAACTTGATATCCTAGAAGGCAAAAATAACTCTCTTTGGTCTTCACTGTTAGACAATAGGCCTAGAATACAGACTATTTTATGAATTCATGGAAATATGTATTAGGTTGGTCTCCCCCAAAAGCAGATTCTGAGACAAGGATTTGAGTGAAAATAGTTTTCTTTGAGAGATGATCACAGGAAGCACTAGTTGGGCAATGGAGATGTGAGCCAAGAAAGTGTATCTTATCACTTCAGGCAAGTGGGGCTCAATGCCTGATGCAGACCGCTGAGATTCTGTGGGGCTCAATGCCTGATGCACACCTCTGAGATGTTGTGTAGAATATTCCACAGAGTTGTTCTGGGTTAAGGAAGCTAGAATATTTATTCACCAACTACCAACTCCCATATGTCATTGATTGAAAGTTTCTCCATTCATTGAGAGTAGACATTTTGGAACTGCCCTGGGAAAGAGCTGCACCACAGTTCCTATGGCCATAGAAAGCTCTCAATAAAAGAATTGTGAATAATTGCAGTAAGAAATCATTGGCATGCATTGGAATGATGAATGTTGAGGGAATATGGATGGGATATGAAAACTGTCTGCTATGAAGGGGAAATGAACAGAGGAGGGAATGGGGGATGAAGCAGATAAGCTAAAATGGATCAGCCAAATGCAGTTTGAATCTCATGATATTTCCCTCAAGTTATGAGTCTGTGCTTAATGGATTTTAGTGTACAGAACTAGCTTATTTTATAGATTGAGATTTTGTGGATTTCTATGGAATTTTTTTGAGGGTGTCCCCCAAACATTCATAGCAAACTTTTGGTAAGAACCTGATGCAGAGCTTCTTATTTTAGAAACATCTCAGGTTTAGGTAGTGAAGGGTCATGAGAGGTGTGGTTGGGAGCAGAGAGAGGAATATCTAGAGAGTGACAAGTGAAGATTGCTGAGTATCTTAGTAATGTCAGATTATACATACTTGAGTTAAGATTAAAAATAAAATGTTAAAAGCCTGTAAAACTGAATACAAATTAATATTTTAAGAAATAATTTGGCATGGTTAATATCTCAAAATCTTATTTTTGCTATGAATATGAGGATTTGAAGGAATCAAGAATTCAGAGAGATAGGTCAAGAAATGGTGGCTACATAAATCTAAAACGTTCCAATACATTCTGTAAAAGCTCTGCATCAACAAAGGTAAAATGTGAACCCACACAAATCCCATTCTTCAGAAGACTATAAGTTAGAGTAAAATACACAATCCAATTTACCTGTAAGTAGAAAAATAAAAACCAATTTCCATTTTTAGTTTTTAGAGAAACCTCCATACTGTTTTCCATAGTGACTGCACCAATTTACATTCCCACCAACAGTGTACAAGTGTTCCGGTCTCTTCACATCCTTGCCAACATTTGTTATTTGTGTTTCTTTGGATGATAGCCTATGACCCAGCAATTTCACTCCTGGGTATATATCCAAAAAAAAGCAAAAACACTAATTCAAAAAGATATATTCACCCCAATGTTCATAGCAGCATTATTTACAATTACCAAGGTATGGAAGCAACCTAAGTATCCATCAACAGATAAATGGTAAAGAAGATGTGGTATATACAATGGAATACTACTCAGCCATAAAAAATAAAATTTTGCCATTTGCAGCAACATGCATGGACTTGGAGGGAATTATGCTAAGTGAAATAAGTTGGACAGAGAAAGAAAAATACTGTATGATATCACTTATATGTGGAATCTAAAAAATACAACAACAAACTAGTGAATAAAACAGAAAAGAAGCAGACTCACAGATATAGAGAAGAAACTAGTGGTTGCCAGTGGGGGGTGGAGGGACAATATAGGGGTAGAGGACAAAAAAGGGTTATTATAGAATTATTAGAAATCATGTGTGTGAAACTTTTGAAAATTGTAAAGCACTATAGAATGTAAAGAATCTTTCAGTTAGTAAATAAAGAAACAAACAGCTAATTTCTAGTGGAGCTGTTTGTCAACTCCCCAACCAAGATTTCCAGTGAGCAAAGTATGGAAAAACTCTGTGGAAGAGGGATTAGGGCAAGGGAAAAGAGCTCTTTGGAAGTTGTGTAATAAGAGGAAAAAGAAACAAGATGAGAAAATTTAGAATTTTGTAAGATAAATACAAATATAAAATATCATAAGGCATTTTTCTCCACTTTGCACTCACACTAAAAAAACATTTGCTTTGCTACACTGACAGAAGAGGGTGATGTAGAACTAGGAATCTTGTAAATTTCCCAAATTTTTATCCCTAGTTACTAAATGCAGAGATGCAAGCAGTCTTCATTTATGCTAAGAAGAAAACAGAGAATTAAAATCAAACATTTCACCTGATAACAATTGTCTCTAAAAGCCAACCACAAACAAGAAAACTGCCATATAACTCTATAAAATAAACCTTCTCAAATAAATATTTGCCAATATGAAAAAAATATCTTGAATCACTTTTCTAAGAGGAGAAATAGAAAGAAGGAAGGAATAAATAAAATGTGTACTAATTTCTTCCATTCAGTAAAGAAATATAAGAAAAAGAGACTAAATTACAAGTTGCTCAATGATGAATAAATTAAAGAAAACAATAAATGTCAATGAAGAGGACAATAATCAAAACAATTAAAATGAATAAAAAAAGAAATAAAAAGGGCCAGGAAGAAAGTAATTATAACGGAAAACAGAGAATATCCAATACATGAATAATTAAACTCCCCAAAGGAGAAAAACAAAACAATGGAACAGAACTAATATTTAGAACAATAAGGCAATTTTCCGGGAACAAAAGAAAACTTTGAAATCTATGCATTGAAAGGGCTCACTGAGTACCTAAGAAAATTGACATAGCATGATCAAATCTAAGGCCTATCCTACTAAGACTCTTGGACTTAAGTCCAAATAATTCCCAGTGTTTTCAGTCAAAAAGATCTAATGAGTTATAAGGGCAAGAGACTTAGAGAAAAGCAATACTGAAGGAGCATTTTCAAAAAACTCAAGAATTATGATCTAAGGATTTTATATCCTGCCAAGATGTCCTTCAAATATCAAGACTATAAACCTCATTTTTAAACATGTAAGAACTCAAGAGGTTATGAGAAAATGCTGAGAAAATACACAGAAAATACTATATACATAGAATTTATAACATGAAATTAAAAGGACAGAATTGAGATAAAATATATCAGCCATATCAATAAATATGAATGGGCTAAATTCAATTATTAAAAGAAAAATTATTTACAATTTTACTCACAAAGCAAGGTCCAACTATATACTTTATAAAAGAGGCACATCTAAACCAAAGTGATTCAGAAATGCTGAAAATAAAGGGATGAGCAAAGCAGGAGAAAGGAAACAATGAAAAAGCAGCAGTTAAAATACTGATATCCTGACAGAAATGCATTACCTCAATGTAATCACAAGGAAACATCAAACGAACTCAAATTGAGAAAGATTTTTATGAAATAATTGCTCTTTTTCAAAATTTTCAAAATATGTCAGGGGAATGGAAAGCAAAGACAGACAGGAATTGTCCAGATTAAAGGAGACTAAGGAGACTTGATAACTAAATGGAACGTGTGATCCTGAATTGAACCCTGCTGTCTGTCTTTCTCTCTCTCTCTCTCTCTCTCTCTCTCTCTCTATATATATATATATATATATATAGCTTACATAGGTCATTATTGTAGGAATTGGTAAAATATTGACAAAATGGAAATTAAATAGTATTATATCATCACTAATTTCCTAATATTGATATTTTAGTGTGATTATGTAAATGAATGTCCTTACTCTTAGGAAATGCACATTGACATATTTAGGGTTAAAAAGGCATTGTATCTGCAACTTACGGCCGAGTGGCTCTGCAAAATTATAATAGTATCTGTCTGTGTGTGTAGGTAAGGTGTCCAGGGGTTCACTGTCCTATCGTTACAACTTTCTGTAAGTCTGAAATTATTCAAAATTTTAAAATTACAAAAAAATATATTCAGGGGAGGGACACAGATTAAGTTAGGCATCTGTATCCACAAGAAGAATTTGAATGTATTTTCTGCAGGCTTTGCTGGGTCATAAACTTTATTGCCTCTGGAGGAATCCTATTTCAAGGACTTGCTCTGCTCTGGTTATTGAGATGTGACTGGCTGCAAGTACCACCAAGTTAAAGTAGTGTTATTCCTAGAGAGAAAATGCACCTTCAAATGTCATATAAATGACTTTGCCTTTCCTGGAAAACAATCTTGGATAAAGTGAAATTGGGAGTAAAATTTCAGAAGGTAAGGGCTTCTTTGGACATAGATGCTTTGAAGGGGTTTCTGAGAGATGGATATTTTGATTCCATTATGTTAAATAAAAGCTTTCCAAAAAGAAAAAAGAAAAACAAACAAACAAAACTGAGCCATCCTGCAGTTTTCAAATAAAAAAGGACATTTCTACTGCATCATAGAACTCAACCTTAATGGTAAATTAAACAAAAGCAGAGATAATAGCTCTTGGAAGTAATAGTTTGTAAAGCAATGGTTCTCAGACAGCTTGCTCACTTTGTTAGCTAAGGATGCTTTTTTTTCATTGATTTTGGAAAGAATCAAGGCATTATATGATAGATACAAATATGTTTATAAGCTTCTAGATCCAAGATTAAGTTCAAACTGTTTAAACAGGATTATTTCACTCATTTAATTGTGGGTGGGGGGGAAAGAATGTAAAAAGTGTAGACATCTCATTTTATGGCCTTTTATTTTTCTTGAGTCTATAATTATCATCGCATTTAAAATATTTAGTACTTTTTAGGGCTTCCCTGGTGGCACAGTGGTTGAGAGTCTGCCTGCCGATGCAGGGGACACGGGTTCGTGCCCCGGTCCGCGGAGCGGCTGGGACCGTGAGCCATGGCCGCTGAGCCTGCACATCCGGAGCCTGTGCTCCACAACAGGAGAGGCCACAACAGTGAGAGGCCCACGTACCGTAAAAAAAAAAAAAAAAATTTAGTACTTTTAAAATATTTTTGGAAAGATTTAAAGATACAGAAAAATACAGAAGCTAACTTAACAGTTAGTTAGATTTTCATGATTTTACCACCCAAACCAATTAATATTAAACTTTTATTTTTGCTTCAGAGGTGTTCCTAATAAATGAAACAATATTAAAAAATTGATTTCACTTATTCCTTTGTAATCCCATTTCCCACACTTCTCCTAAAAATACTATCCTGAATTTGGTATGTATTCTTCAAGTTCATGTTTACTACATATGTTTATCCATGAATAATATATATTTTTGATAGCCTCATCCACCAGAGGGCAGACAGCAGAGGCAAGAAGAACTATAATCCTGCAGCCTGTGGAACAAAAACCACAGTCACAGAAAGATAGACAAGATGAAAAGGCAGAGGGCTATGTACCAGATGAAGGAACAAGATAAAACCCCAGAAAAACAACTACATGAAGTGGAGATAGGCAACCTTCCAGAAAAAGAATTCAGAATAATGATAGTGAAGATGATCCAGGACCTCGGAAAAAGAATGCAGGCAAAGATCAAGAAGATGCAGGAAATGTTTAACAATGACTTAGAAGAATTAAAGAACAAACAAACAGAGATGGACAATACAATAACTGAAATGAAAAATACACTAGAAGAATCAATAGCAGAAAAACTGAGGCAGAAGAACAGACAAGTGACCTGGAAGACAGAATGGTGGAATTCACTGCTGTGGAACAGAATAAAGAAAAAAGAATGAAAAGAAATGAAGACAGCCTAAGAGACCTCTGGGACAACATTAAATGCAACAACATGCACATTATAAGGGTCCCAGAAAGAGAAGAAAGAGAGACAGGACCCGAAAAATTATTTGAAGAGATGACAGTCAAAAACTTTCCTAACATGGGAAAGGAAAAAGCCACCCAAGTCCAGGAAGAAAAGAGAGGCAGGATAAACCCAAGGAGAAACACGCCAAGACACATAGTAGTCAAATTGACAAAAATTAAAGACAAAGAAAAATTATTGAAAGCAGCAAGGGAAAAACGACAAATAACATAGAGGGAACTCCCATAAGGTTAACAGCTGATTTCTCAGCAGAAACTCTGCAAGCCAGAAGGGAGTGGCATGATATATTTAAAGTGATGAAAGGGAAGAAACTAAAACCAAGATTATGCTACCTGGCAAGGATCTCATTCAGATCTGAAGGAGAAATTAAAACTTTTACAGACAAGCAAAACCTAAGAGAATTCAGCACCACCAAACGAGCTTTACAACAAGTGCTAAAGGCACTTCTCTAGGCAGGAAAGACAAGAGAAGAAAAAGACCTATAATAAACCCCAAACAATTAAGAAAATGGTAATAGGAACATACATATTGATAATTACCTTCAATGTAAATAGATTAAATGCTCCCACCAGAAGACATAGACTGGCTGAACAGATACAAAAACAAGACCCATATACTGAACGGATACAAAAACAAGACCCATATACAAGACCCATTATATATGCTGTCTACAAGAGACCCACATCAGACCTAGGGACACATACAGACTGAAAGTGAGGAGATGGAAAAAGGTATTCCATGCAAATGGAAATCAAAGAAAGCTGGAGTAGCAATACTCATATCAAATAAAATAGACTTTAAAATAAAGAATGTTACAAGAGACAAGGAAGGACACTACATAATGATCAAAGGATCAATGCAAGAAGAAGATATAACAATTATAAATATATATGCACCCAACATAGGAGAACCTCAATACATAAGGCAACTGCTAACAGCTATAAAAGAGGAAATCGACAGTAACAAAATAATAGTGGGGGACTTTAACATGTCACTTACACCAATGGACAGATAATCCAAACAGAAAATTAATAAGGAAACACAAGCTTTAAATGACAGAACAGACCAGATAGATTTAATTGATATTTATAGGACATTCCATCTAAAACCATCAGATTACACTTCCTTCTCAACTGCACATGGAATATTCTCCAGGATAGACTACATCTTGGGTCACAAATCAAGCCTCAGTAAATTTAAGAAAATTGAAATCATATCAAGCAACTTTTCTGACCACAACACTATGAGATTAGAAATCAATTACAGGGAAAATAATGTAAAAAATACAATCACATGGAGGCCAAACAATACGTTACTAAATAATAAAGAGATCACTGAAGAAATCAAAGACAAAATAAAAAAATACCTAGAGACAAATTACAATGAAAACACGATGATCCAAAACCTATGGGATGCAGCAAAAGCAGTTCTAAGAGGGAAGTTTATAGCTATACAAGTCTACCTCAAGAAACAAGAAAAAGCTCAAATAAACAATCTAACTTTAACCTAAAGGAATTAGAGAGAGAAGAAAAAACAAAACCCAAAGTTAGTCAAAGGAAAGAAATCATAAAGATCAGAGGAGAAATAAATGAAATTGAAACAAGGAAAACAATAGCAAAGATCAATAAAACTAAAAGCTGGTTCTTTGAGAAGATAAACAAAATTGATAACCCATTAGCCAGACTCATCAAGAAGAAGAGGGAGAGGACTCAAATCAATAAAATTAGAAGTGAAAAAGAAGTTACAACAGACAACGCAGAAATACAAAGCATCCTAAGAGACTACTACAAGCAAATCCATGCCAATAAAATGGACAACCTGGAAGAAATGGGCAAATTCTTAGAAAGGTAAAACGTTCCAAGACTGAACCAGAAAGAAATAGAAAATATGAACAGACCAATCACAAGTAATGAATTTGAAACTGTGATTAAAAATCTTCCAACAAACAAAGTCCAGGACCAGATGGTTTCACAGGTGAATTCAATCAAACATTTAGAGAATAGCTAACACCCATCCTTCTCAACCTCTTCCAAAACATTACAGAGGAAAGAACACTCCCAAACTCATTCTATGAGCCCACCATCCCGTTGATACCAAAACGAGACAAAGATACTACAAAAAAAGAAAATTACAGACCAGCATCACTGATGAATATAGATGCAAAAAGCCTCAACAAAATACTAGCAAACAGAATCCAACAACACAGTAAAGGGATTATACACCATGATCAAGTGGAATTTATCCCAGTGATGCAAGGATTCTTCAATATATGCAAATCAATCAATGTGATACACCATATTAACAAATTGAAGAATAAAAACCATATGATCATCTCAATAGATGCAGAAAAAGCTTTTGACAAAATTCAACATCCATTTATGAGAAAAACTCTCCAGAAAGTGGGCATAGAGGGAACCTACCTCAACATAATAAAGGCCATATACAACAGACCCAAAGCAAACATCATTCTCAATGGTGAAAAACCAAAAGTATTTCCTCTAAGATCAGGAACACAATGATGTCCACTCTCGCCACTATTATTCAACATAGTTTTGAAAGTCCTAGCCATGGCAATCAGAGAAGAAAAAGAAATAAAAGGATTACAAATTGGAAAAGAAGAAGTAAAACAGTCACTCTTTGCAGATGACCCGATACTATACAAAGAGAGTCCTAAAGATGCCACAAGATTACTAGAGATAATCAATAAATTTGGTAAAGTTGCAGGATACAAAATTAATGCACAGAAATCTCTTGCATTCCTATACACATTCCTATACACTAATGATGAAAAATCTGAAAGAAAAATTAAGGAAATACTCCCATTTACCATTGAAACAAAAAGAATAAAATTCCTAGGAATAAACGTACCTAAGGAGACAAAAGACCTGTATGCAGAAAACTATAAGACACTGATGAAAGAAATTAAAGATGATACAAACAGATGGAGAGATATACCATGTTCTTGGATTGGAAGAATCAATATTGTGAAAATTACTCTACTACTCAAAGCAATCTACAGATTCAATGCAATCCCTATCAAATTACCAATGGCATGTTTTACAGAACTAGAACAAAAAATCTTAAAATTTGTTTGGAGACAAAAAAGACCCTGAATAGCTGAAGTAGTCTTGAGGGGAAAAAAATGGAGCTGGAGGAGTCAGACTCCCTGATTTCAGACTATACTACAAAGCTACAGTCATCTAGATAATATGGTACTGGCACAAAAACAGAAATATAGATAAATGGAACAGGATAGAAAGCCCAGAGATAAACCCACACACCTATGGTCAACTAATCTATGACAAAGGAGGCAAGGACATACAATGGAGAAAAGATAGTCTCTTCAATAAGTTCTCTTCCATAAGTGGTGCTGGGAAAACTGGAAAGCTACATGTAAAAGAATGCAATTAGAACACTCCCTAACACCATACAGAAAAATAAACTCAAAATGGATTCGAGACCTAAATGTAAGACTGGACACTATAAAACTCTTAGAGGAAAGCATAGGAAGAACACTCTTTGACATAAATCACAGCAAGATCGTTTTTGATCCACCTCCTAGAGTAATGGAAATAAAAACAAAGATAAACAAATGGGACCTAATGAAACTTAAAAGCTTTTGCAAAGCAAAGGAAACTACAAACAAGATGAAAAGACGACCCTCAGAATGAGAGAAAATATTAGCAAATAAATCAATGAACAAAGGATTAATCTCCAAAATATATAAACAGCTCATGCAGCTCAATATTAAAAAAACAAACAATCCAATCAAAAAATGTGCAGAAGACCTAAATAGACATTTCTCTGAAGAAGACATACATATGGCCAAGAAGTACATGAAAAGCTCCTCAATATCACTAATTATTAGAGAAATGGAAATCAAAAGTACAATGAGGTATCGCCTCACACCAGTTAGAATGGGAATCATCAGAAAATGTACAAGCAACAAATGCTAGAGAGGATGTGGAGAAAAGGGAACACTTTTGCACTGTTGGTAGAAATGTAAGTTGATACAGCCACTATGGAGAACAGTATGAAGGTCCCTTAAAAAACTAAAAATAGAATTACCATATGACCCAGCAATCCCACTACTGGACATAAACCCTGAGAAAACCATAATTCAAAATGGCACATGCACCCCAATGTTCATTGCAGCACTATTTATAATAGCCAGGTCATGGAAGCAACCTAAATGCCCATTGACAGGTGAATGGATAAAGAAGAAATGGTACATATATACAATGGAATATTACTCAGCCATAAAAAGGAACGAAATTGGGTCATTTGTAGAGACGTGGATCGATCTAGAGACTGTCATACAGGGTGAAGTAAGTCAGAACAACAAATATCATATATTAACGCATATATGTGGAACCTAGAAAAATGTTACAGATGAACTGGTTTGCAGGGCAGAAATAGCTACACAGATGTACAGAACAAATGTATGGACACCAAGGGGGGAAATTGACATGTATAAAATGGATGACTAGTAAGAGCCTGCTGTATAAAAAATAAAATAAAATAAAATTCAAAAATTCAAAAAAAATATTTTTTTGATATGTGGGTGTTCAATATTTCATAAGTATATTATGTTAGTTATATTTTTTCATTAAATATTTGTTAGAGATCTGTTCAGTGGCTATATTTATATCTGGTTATTTCAATTCTAACTGCTGTAAAGTGTTGTAGTGTACCCATTTTATTTTTTGCTATTATAATTAATGTTGTAATTAGCAATATTGTACATGCCTCTGGGAGTACATGTATACCTATCTTCAATGTATACCTAAAAGTAGACTTGGCATGTTTGCTAAATATTGTTGGTCTTCAAAGCAGCTATGCAAATGTATACTCACTATCTGTGATTTATGAGTCCCTGTTTCCTTAGAAACCTGCCAATATTTGTCATTGTCAAACTTTACACTTTATATCCAATCTGATGGATATGGCATGGTATCTCACTACTGTTTTAATTTTGCATTTCCTTGATCATTTAAGAAGATGAGCATCTTTTCGTATGTCAATCATTTAGGTTTCCTAGTCTGTGCATTGCCTGTTCATATTCTTTGCTTATTTTCCAGGGTGTTAAGGTGTTTGTTTTCTTACTGACTTACAGGCTTTCTTTCACATTTAGGATATTAAACATTTTTTTATTTTATATACCTAAAAATATACCAAATATATTCTTTCCATAAAGTTAAAAAGTTTTGATTTTTGTCACGTATTTTATGCAAATTTCAACATTGGTTTTGTTTATGTCTAGGTTTGCTGAGATTTTTTAACTGTACTGCACTGAGTTTATAACTTAACTTGGATAAGTTTTTTAGTTGAAGTATAGTTGATTTACAATGTTTTATTAATTTCTGATGATTCAGAAAAGTGATTCAGTTATACATATATATATATTTTTTCATATTCTTTGCCATTATGGTTTATTACAGGATGTTGAATATAGCTCCTTGTGCTATACAGAAGGACTTTGTTATTTATCCATTTTGTATACAGTATTAATAGTTTGTATCTGCTAATCTCAAACTCCTAATTCATCCCTCCTCCACTCCCTTTCCCTTTTGGTAACTGTAAGTTTGTTTTCTATGTCTGTGAGTCTGAATAAATAAGTTCATTTGTGTCATATTTTAGATTCCACATGTAAGTGGAATCATATGGTATTTGTCTTTCTCTTTATGACTTACTTCACTTAGTATGACAATCTCTAGGTCCATCCATGTTGCTGCAAATGGCATTATTTCATTCTTTTTTATGGCTGAGTAGTATTTGTGTATATATTCCACATCTCCTTTATCCATTCATCTGTCAATGGACATTTAGGTTGTTTCCATGTCTTGGCTATTTTAAATAGTGCTGCTATGAACACTGGGGTGCAGGTATCTTTTCAAATTAGAGTTTCTCTGGATGTATGCCCAGGAGTGGGATTGCTGGATCATATGGCAACTCTAGTTTTAGTTTTTTAAGGAACC
Organism: Globicephala melas; assembly: GCF_963455315.2. NCBI lineage: Eukaryota > Metazoa > Chordata > Mammalia > Artiodactyla > Delphinidae > Globicephala > Globicephala melas. Next base: position 50,289,415 of record NC_083316.1, on the reverse strand, counting down.
TCCATACTGTTTTCCATACTGGCTGCACCAAGTTATATTCCTACCAACAGTGTAGGAGGGTTCCCTTTTCTCTACACCCTCTCCAGCATTTGTTATTTGTAGCCTTTTTTAATGATGGCCATTCTGACCAGAACTTTGATAATATTGGTATATTTAATATTATGACTTTCCATCTAACATCATGTAAATATCTGTATCTTCATTCATTTACGTCATTTTTCATGTTCTTCCATAATATAACTCTGAATTTGCTTTTTCATATCATTTGTTAAAGTTATTCATGAACACATTATATTTATTGTTACTGTGAATATATTCTATTACATTTCTTAGTTATTGCTGGTATATATAAATACTCTTATATTTTATGCATCAATGAAAATCCATAACTCTTTGGAACTGTCTCATTAGTACTAATGGTTTACAGATGCTTTTTAGTTTCTCTGTAGATGATATTTATTTGCAAATGTTGCTTTTGCCTTTAACTTTTCAATTACTATGCCTCCTATTTCATTTTCTTATCTTTTTGTACTGCTTAGGGCCATTAGTATAATACTGACTTTATTGAGAATGTTCCTGAAGTTTCACCAGTAGGAACGGTTATTGGTTATTGCTATAAATTATGGCTAGATTAATTTTTATCAGGCAAAGGAAGTGCTTTCTATGATTGCAGTCTGAATATATTGTTTTATAACAAGTGTTGGATTTTATCATGAGATTTTTTTCTTTTTTGTGGATTGAGATCACATGCTGTTTTTCTTCCCAAGGGTGGGTGTATGACTGAGGCTGGCCCACTGGGCTAAAGGAAAAGACTTTAGCCCATATTTGAGGAAGTATTCTGTTGTGCTTTGTTTTTATTTAATTTTATTTTATTTTGCTGTTGGGTATGAAAAAGGAAGTATTCACCCCAGGTTCTACAGGAAGCAATTCTGAGGAATTGCTAATAAAAAAAGGAACCAAAAGCAGACCAAAAGTAGAAAAGTCCCTTAAGGTCCTGGATCTAAAGCCCACCCTACCTCCATCCTCTTGTTAGGAGAACAGAACAGATAAGTATCTTTAACTTTTAACCTAGTTTGAGTTCTAGTTGTCTATCACTTGTAGCCTAGAGCTAAAGGGTGGTAGACCTCAATACCACTGCTGGTAACATTTGAAAAACAGATGTAAGTCCATCAGCTGACAAGGAACAAGAATATCTATGAAGTACAATTGTGAAATTCCAGAGATAAGATCACACTTAAAAAGCTTGTGAAAATGGTTATCTTTTCTTTTTCAAGATATTTTCTCATACTCAATACATATTGAAGTAGAAGAGTTACTGGCCCAAGTGATGGAGGAAGGAGATTAGTAGATTCCCCTGAGCTTGGTTAAGGCAGAGACTCCTGAATAACTACCAGCTGTGATGTTGGTTGAACAAGGTACTTAACTTCTCTCAGCCTCAGTTTCCTCTAACTTCTCTCAGCCTCAGTTTCCTCATCTCTAAGATAAAATAGTGTGTGGAAAGCACTTGGCAGTGCCTGGTATGTAATAAGCAGCAATAAATGTTAGTGATTTTTGTTATTACTGAGAGGAAAATAATTTTCTGTTAGCCCTCCTTATTCAGAGGTTTGAAATATAATGTACTTTTGTCATAGCTGTTGACTGATTTTCCTTCAAAACGATGAGTTCCAGTTAGCACTGAAACTTTCCCAAATGTTGGAAAATCCTTGATAACTCTTTAACGTAAGTACAAAATGAAAGTATCAGTTTGAGGCTAAGGGTGCAAGGAGATACAGTGGTTATCTTTAAAGGTAAAGCAGAAAATTTGAGAGCTATTTGACACTGTCCCTGGCTATGATAAGTTAGCTAACAATCAAATGATGGTGAAAGAGAAATAAAATGATGCCTGATGTCTGATCACTTCAGTTCAGTTAAAAACCGTAGCTCAGTGATTATGCTGTGTTTAAGATCCCAGTGAAGTATGAAATGCTGCTGCCTTGGGAGGAAAGCATTATTGCTAAAATACAGATCACAATTGAAAACTGTCAAGTGGCTTGGGTCAAGGGGTAGTGAAGAGGTGAATCGATATAGAGAATAGCCATATGGACAGCTAATAGTATAATTATGACTTGGTTCTTAGAAATACATTAATCAGTAACATTTCCAGATGGATGGAAATATATTCCTGAGAAAAAGTCTCAAAGGAAGTAGATTTAACTCTGGGAAGAGAAAGAAGATGAAAGGGTGATTTTGAATCTGGAATTTGCAATGAGGTAGATGCAACTTCTAGAGTGTCAGAGATAAACTGACAAGAGGGGTTGACCTTAGATGGAAACCTGAGAGCCAGCAGGGCAGAGAGATTAAGAGTATAGCCTCTAGACATGCTTCTTGGGTCTCAAGTATTGTTCCACTGCTTATTAGATTTGTGACCTTGGTCAGTTACTTAATGCTTCACTTTTCTCCTCTTTAAAATGGGTATAAAAATACTACCTACCTCATAAAGATGTTGAAAGTAGAAAAATAATTAATTCGTGTAAAATGCTTAGTGCTTGGTGTGTGGTATTTACTCTGTGTTAGTTATTATTATTGTTATTAGAAACAAACAGGACTGTAGTTCCTGATTGTTTGGGCTATTTATTTGTGCAGAGGTGGTGGCTAGGCCAGATGTTTCAAATAATTCAAACTGAGTCTGATCTCTGGGAAGCCAGCTTCTCTGGAAATGGAGCAGAGTAAGAAGCTCACGGGGACAGTGGCTGTGTTAGAGGGCCTGGGCATAGAGTCTCAGACCTTGTTCTAGGTAGGACTGAGTGTATTTTCCTGCCTTGGGCACCAACTCCCTGGCAGGGAGTAGTAGATTGATCTGAGGGGCAGAGCCTAAAATGAAGATGTGTGGACAATCAAAATCATACCTTTGATTTGAAAACTACTTTGGACTTCTGACAGAGAGAGAGAGAGAGAGAGAGAGAGAGAGAGAGAGAATCTTGTGGATTCCAAATAGAAATTATATTACTTTGGTGTGCCTCCCTATTTCAGCAACTGATTGACTGTGGCAAGACCAGAATCTTATTCATCACATAGAGAACCGCCATCTTACTGTCCTTACCACAATTAGAAAGTTGAAGAGTTTTGTTTGCTTACATGCATATTTCTTTTTTAGACAACTAAGAAAAGATAAATAATTTGTGAAGTTGTTTGGACATTTAGTTTGTATCTCTTAGACCTGAGGAGTCAAGGAAGGCTTCCAGGAAGAAGTGATGCTCCAACTGAAAACTAAAGGCTGAGTAAGCCAGCCAGGGGCAAAGATGAGGCAGAACCTGGCAAGCAGGGGAAAGAGGAAAGTATTCTTGACCACAAACATCCTATGCACATACTATCCCCCACATATTACCATCATTTGTTTCATGTTGCTTTTTTCCCAGAGACACTGCCTCCTTAATCAGGCTCCCTCGGAATGCTTGCAGCCCTCTAACTTTTGAAAAATGAACACCACTAATTGCCAAGGATGTCTTCAGGGACACCAAAAGCCTGGATGGAGGGCACCTTCTCCTGTGCTTTCAAAGCTCCCTGCTCTGAGATGTACAATGGCATTGATTGCACTGTGTTGCAAAGGTCCTCTCACTCCCACCACTAAGCATTGAACCACTCGATGGCAAGAACAACATCTTACTTACCTGTGTGTGCTCAACACCTGGTGTGGTCCCCGGTACTTAATATGTGCTTCATAAATGTTTGATGAGAAAACGGATCTCTGGGAATTACAGCTATGTGATCATTTCTGCATGCTCACCAGGAATGGAGACAACTCACCTGAGTCACTCACCTGCTTAAACTTCAATAGCCCTCCCACTGCCTTCAGGATAAAAGATCTTTAGCTTCATCCCCTAGCTTCTTTCACAAAAGCACCATGTTCATCACACTGCACTCAACACCATTTCCAGAATGTACCTTGTTCTTATCAATGAACACACATTTCTTTTATCGTTCCCTTGCTCACATAGATAATTCATCCTTCAAAGTTCAGCAGACATTTATGTGAAGCCCTCCATTGTTCCTTTCTCTATGGCTTCCTTCCTTTCTCCAAATCTCTCGTCTACCAACTAATTTCTTCCTCTTTTTCTGGTAAAGCTTTTTGACTATCATTACTACAGAATTTTCATATTGAATGATTTTTCTTTATGTTTCTCTCAAGGCCAAGAACACGTAGAAGGCAGAGAACGTGAATTATTCATTTTTGCAGCATAGCAGAGCCTGACATATTGCAATAGACACATGCCAAGTTCCAACTAACTTCCTCTTGGCTTCTGTGAGTTTAGCTTCCAGAGCGCAGTGAGAAGTCTGTGCAGGCTTCAACTCACTTAGGCTGACAGCCTCTCGCCTTGCACTTTGCCCTGATTCCTCCATGACCTTGGGACATTGGAAGGGGTAAAGGGTGGGGCTTCCTTAACCTTCAGGAATGTGGAGCTTAGAAGAGTGGAATTTAACACCATAGACTAACGTTGCAGCATGGGAGACTGGAACCCTCAGATAATTGTTTCATCCTACCGTCCTTTAGAGGACAATTCCAGAAAACAGTTCCAGCAGAACTGAGTTTCCATTGCCCACAGTGATGTCCTCTGTAATATGCCATTACATTCACTGGCTTTCCTTTTCCTTTCCCGCTCTTTCCATTTTCTCATTTCTGTTCCTTGGTACCACCTCCCAAAGACATTACTTGCACCTAATTCTTTGTCTCAGATTCTGCTCATAAGGGAACACATGTAATGTTTAAAAATATTTTTGGAATGAAAGAATAAATGATGGATAAACAAATGAGGCAGTGAACCAAGAAATAAATACTTATTATGTATTTGGCATGCTATGGTTTATTACACTTTGTATTCTGTTACTTTTCGCAGACTCCAATGGAGAGAACGGGTGCTGGAAACCTATGATCTATCTTGCGGCTTTGCTAGAGGAGCGGAGCTGCTGGTTGCTCCCCGTTTTCTCTGCCTCACATAGAGGCTGGTGTGTGTTTCTAAGTGAACTTCCTGAGGCTCACATTTCCTAAACTTGAAGCAGTTTCTTTCTGATAGGGATGTGAGAATTGAAGCACCAGGATATGACCGAATTAGCCTTCGGCCAACAACACCAGACCAAAGTTAGTATATTTTTCACAGCTTGATTAGAAGAGTTTGCATTTAAGAAGCGCAGGGTTATTACATCTGACTTCCAGAAGAGCAGCTGGGACATTATCCTCCGGCCTGCTCACCACAGAGAATCTGCTCCAGTCGACAGCACGTTTCTTTTCTCCAACACAGATCTGGCCTCCCCAGCTGAGTACTTTTCTAACGCCGGCGCCCTCACTCCCCAGCTGTCTCCATTTGCTGCCTGAGTTTCTTTTCTCTCTACTTGTCCTCTTAATCTTTTCTCTCTCTTGTCCTCTTAGTTCAGTTGGCATGACTCTGCTGTGGTCTTTAAAATTTGCCTGCAAACTTAGATTTTCTTAATTCTCTTTCCCTTCAATAATGGTCAAAGGGCCCTTGAGTTTTTGTGAGAGTCAGGAAGGAATATTTATACATCAGTAAAATGGGGTAGCTTTTTGTAAAGTCCTATTTCCCGTTGGCCTGTGGACTGGTGGCCTCAGAATCATTTAGGGGGCTTGTTAAACATACAGATCCCTAGGACCAACCCCACAACTACTCCATCAGAATCAGCAGTGTTTGGGGCTTGGATGGAGGGGATGTCTGCATTTTTAACAAGCTCTTCAAGTGATTTTTATATACACTCAGTTTCGAGAGTCACTTTAATTTGTTCCCTTCTAAAATCTTTCTATAGTACTTTCTCCTCTTCTCTCAATGAGAAAGGGAAAAGGACTCACTGAAATATCTATTCCTGTACAGCTTTTGAGCAAAGTCAGAACCAAAGCAGATTTTCTATGCAGCTTTTCTCATTAAATACAAGGTCAAGGAGGTAATTGCTCACTTACCTTCCATGGTAGGTGACCACAGAGACTTCGGTGTTTGTGGCACATTCTGTTGTAGCTGGTCATTTTTTCCTATCTCGCAAGAGAAACCCATCTGACGCAAGTAGCAAGGGTGAAACTCCACATTCTATTTAGAGCCCACTTTAAGTAGGAGGGAGGGCTAACCTAGCTCAGCAATTCCTAACCCCGTTAACTCACGAGAATCACCTGGAGAGCTTAAAAAGTGTCAACACCTGGGCCCTTCTCTCTAGAAATTCTGATTCAGTTGGTTTGGGGGTGGTTCTTGTCTATTTTAAAAGCTACCTAGGTGAACTACAAGCTAGAGAACTATGTAGTTACTAAGGGCTTGGGATTGAGTGTTGTTTTCACTGGAGGTAGGAATTCCTTTGGTACAAAAGATGGGAATGAATATGCCAGGTTGAGGGAACTGTAAGCAATGATGTGGAGGCATGGGAGTATGGAGAGGTCTAGAAGGCAAGCAGACTCAAATTTAATCAGGTTTCATCACCAGAAAACAATGTACGTGGAGATATCTATATCTATCAACTACTCAGGTTCTGATGAAATGCCTTCACTAAGATGAAACTTTAGGTTTTAGTTTTCATTAAATGATATTTAGAAATATTCCTAAACTTATACAAAATGGCAGGGAATACATAATTTGCTAAACTACTTGGTAATGAACCTTGCAATACATTTCTTCCTTTTGGGTATCAAGAAAAAGTCTATTCCCTCCTAATGCAAGTTCATGTTTCCTGTAACGAGACAAAGAAAATTACATGGTCCAAGATGTTTTACGTTAGATTTCAGCTACTAGTGTTAATACTCAGTGTTAATTTTAGGTAGTTTGAATTTTAGTTCATTCCAGTGCTCACACTAGGCTCTAGATAAAATTTTCTCTCTCCACTCTTTGTATTATTTTCAACATTTCTTTTTAATATGTACTTTGATTATCCTATTTAATATGTAGTTTAACATAGTAATGTACCTAATTCCTTTTGGAAATAGACAAATATAACTTTTATATCCGTCCACTTCTCATCCTTACATCCATACCAAGGCTCCTGCCCACTCTCTGACCTCATTCCTCCCTCATTTTCCCTTTTGTGCCCTCTATTCTTTTAATTACCCAGCACACCATGCTCAATCTCCTTTGCTTTTCTTCTACTTGGATCTTCTCTTCAACTAGAATAGTGCTTCCCAATGCTCCTCATATCATGCAATATACAGAAAATGGTAACATTTTTACAACACACTGGAGTGAAGAGAGGAGACTATTGACCACTAGAGATGACTGGTCAGGGCCTTTGCTGCCCCAGGCTCTGCCCTGCTGGCTCAAAGGCTGAGATGATCAACACATTATTGCAATACGCCACCAATGAGATCTTTGAATGGCTGTCCCCTTTGTATTATTTGAGTCTCGACTTAAATGTCAATTCTTCAGAGCAGCTCACCTCACCAACGCCACAAGCATAGACCACTTCAGCCATTCCACCATCCTTACTCAATTTTATCTTACTCATAACATTATCAGCTCCTGCAATTATCTCATTTAGTTGTTTGTTTCTTCACTTGTTTATAGTTTGTTTCTACTAGTTTCACTATAAAGTGACTGAGTTCAGGAATACTTGTAGGTCCTATTAATCATTACGTACAAAAAGCCTAGAAAAAAAAGGTAAGTACTCAATAAACATAGCAGGTTGTTTGGAAAAGTGTGACTAGGCCTCGATATTTTCTATTCCTGGATGAGGCTTCACTTAGTGTGGCCAGGGAACATGCTTCACTCATGCTTAACATGAGTTAAGGCAAAGACAAAGACTCTATCTTTCTAGTTTTATAGTCTCAGTGGGTGGTGTACTGCCTGGCTCATAGCAGACATACAATATGTGCTTGTTGTGTGAACGAATGAAGAGATGAAGGAAGGAAGGAAGATAGAGGTAATTGAACACAAACTTCAATTTCTTTGGTCTGTTCCAAGTTTTGGAAATCTTCAACAGGAGCAGGTAGCAGTTAAGTTTGAAACCTGGATAATAATGTTAGGGGTCTTTTAACTGATGCAGTCAGGCTAATATGAGGCATCCATTATGTGATCTATGGCAAATAACTTAACTATGAAGACCCTCAGTTTCCTTTTCTGCAAACTGTTTAAGTTTGGGTTTGGTGAGTTCTGCAGTCCCTTACCATTTTGAAATCTGCTATATAAATCGACAGAAAGTCAGCAAGGGGATGTTGAGGAAGTAATCAGGCAGTTAATCCAGATAGTAGCCAGGATCCTCCAAGGGAGACCAGAGACTGCTTTTTAAAAACATGATGGATGACTAAGAATGATCCAGGCAGCCTTCAAGGCATATTTTCAGGGCAGGGTTGGGCTTTCTACCTAGGATACTTATGTTGTCCTCTTTCTCTGCTCACCTACTGCTGAGCAGTACCTTCTCATCAGTTGGTGAACTTGAATAAATGAGCAACAACTGTTGCTAAGGTCAGGTAGCTGCAAGTAGGAAGTATTTCTCCAGGGTAGAAAATTCTATTTTCTCATTGTATTCAAGTGTTTTAGAAACAAACAAGCAAAAGGCCTTTCTAGGCCTCCATTTGTTTGTTTGAAAAATTGAACAGGCTTAGGCTGTTGTGAAGATTAAATAAAACATTGCATGGAAAGGGCTAGTATAGAGTTAGGCGTATAGTAAACACTTAATCATGTTGGCTACCACTGTTATTATATTATGCAAGTCATGAGCTAGAAGCCAAAATATTTAATCCCAAATACTTGCGTTTGATTCCATTTCTTTCTACTGAAGATGGAACAGTTGGCTGTGAAGTCCAGAGGAAGAGATCCAGAACTGCACATGATGATACTCATCTTCTTCAATTAAAATGCCTCTGTATATTAATAAGCCCAGCTGTGTTTCCCAATTTGGAAAAGCTGCAAAATCCAAAAATAAACCAAAACAAAGAGATACTTAGTCTGGAGGCAAATTTCAATTTTAGGTTTCTTACAGAAAAAGACTGATATTATTGTGTTTGACATTAAAATTATATCAACACTACATTTAGTAACAGTCAGATACTAGGGCACACTCATCTGCTCATCTACATCTCTCTAACAGAAGTAGATCTTTTGAACATTTATGTCTTTAGAGAATCATTGTTTTGTTTCTTTTTGTTTTGTTTCCCATTAAGTGATGGGTCTGGGATAAATACCTTCTCATTCACAATAAAAATTATTGAAAGATGTGCTGGTTGGCTCATGCTTAAAAAAGGCTATTTATTTTTAGTTTTCAAGGTGGAATTGGAAACTAAGAATATAATAATTTTAGAAGATAGATATCATTCTCTTTAAAAGTAAACACTGCTGGGCTTCCCTGGCTTCCCTTCTCAACCACTGTGGTTGAGAGTCTGCCTGCCGATGCAGGGGGCATGGGTTCGTGCCCCAGTCCAGGAAGATCCCACATGCCGCGGAGAGGCTGGGCCCGTGAGCCATGGCCGCTGGGCCTGTGCGTGCGGAGCCTGTGCTCTGCAACGGGAGAGGCCACAGCGGTGAGAGGCCCGCATACCGCAAAAACAAATAAATAAATAAAAATAAACACTGCTAACAATGAGCTCTAAACAACTTTTCAAAATGTTATTTCTTGGATAATTTCAAGTAAGAAGTTACATTTGATAAAACATTAACAGCAATTTTTGACTAATTTTAGTTTAGTTTAAAGAAGTTCTTTTCCATAGAATTTTTAAGTAATTGACTATAAACTCAAAAACTGTGATTTAGTATAATTTCCCCATACTTATTTTACATTAAATAATTTATGTATGTTTACCTGTTAAAATACAAAATATAAAACATAAAAATTCTAGTTACTATTTATGCATAAGAATTTACACTTCTTTTCTTTTTGGAGGACAGGTATATTTCACATAAATGGAAAAGATGAAGAAAGCCCAAGATAGAAAATATTTTGGAAAGTTAATTTAAAATTTCATTTTACTAACATTGATTGAACACATAAGATATAAGGAACTCTGATAAGTTCTTTAGTTGCATTTTCTTATTTAATCCGAATGCAGCTTAATAAAGGAGAAAATTTTCTATCTTCTTTTGGTAAATCTTGCAGACTCTGTATTCAAAAATTTTTCCCACTGCAAAATACTAAAGGATGATAGATAAGTTACAATTAACAGGCAGAGCTGAGCTCTCAAGAAATTAAAGAGAATCTTCAGTATCCCAAAATGACAGGAACAAAAGCCAGAGTAATTATCTAGCACCGAAGTTATAGATATCTTAGAGACATTTGCTGATCAATGGTACCTAAATCCTGAAGTGTTAATGTCTCTTCAATGAAACAGAACAACTCCTAAGGCATATAAAAGATGGTGTGGTGGTGGGGGAGGAGGGGTGGGAATGGAAACAGCTACAGAAAGCTAGAATAGTCAAAGAGCTTCAGTAAAAACAATGTGTCTCCCTGGCTTGAATCCTACACAGGGATAAATGCTCCTCTGATAATACCTAGTCATAAATAATGCCCTCACATAGGATAATAAGTCTACTGTTGTATATAACAGAAGGAAACACAAATATTCCTGGGATAATGTCCATTGAACCAAGATTCTCAGAATTCCCATAAACAGAGATTGGTCAAATGAGCAAACATAAGCAAATATTGACTATATAACAATAATCATATCTAATTAAGAAATCTTGATAAAACTAATTACTTCACAACTGTACCTTGGATAGGGATGATCTGAATTAAAGTGTTTAAAGGTACTTATACATGCTTAGAGGTAGTGAAAAACATAAATAATACTTAAGTTGTTTATTCATGTTAAAATATTAAGGAAGGTCATGACTAGAATACAGAACTTTCTACAATAGAGGAAGAAAATTAATTTTGAAACTCAGTCAGCAGAATAGAAGGAATGGGTATAAGAGAAGCATAGATGAGATAGGATGTATATGAAAACATAAAATAGTCACAGTAAAATTAAGACTAAACTCACCTACTAAAACACTAACATTTTCAGAATTGGAAAGGAAAGAACTATAATATTTTTACAAGGGACTCACTTAAAACCTTGAAGACACAGAAGAGATGAAAATTAATATATGGAATGAGATATACTAGGCAAATACAGAAAAGAACTTGTATAGACAAAATAGACTTTAAGGCAACAAAAAGTAGTAAGGATAAGGAAGGTAACTAAGTCAGCAGGAATATATACTAATTGTAATTACGTATGTACCTATGATTATGTCCTGAAAGTATGCAAAGCAAATATTGACGGAACTACAATCAGAAGTTGACAAATCTCCTGTCTTTGTGAGAGGTTACTCTATCCTATCCTATCTCCTTACTAATTTTTGTCTGCTTGATCTATCAACTTCTGATAAGGATTGAAGTTGACAGATTAACCAGACAAAAATTAAGGATATAGAAGCTTTGAACAACACAATTAACAAGCTTGATCAAAAAGATATGAGTAGAACTATGCATATCATGATGAGATGACATGTCTTGCAAAATTTCTGATAATTGATCATGTACTAGGCAATAAAATCAATCTCAAATTTTAAAAGAATTGATGTATTTTACTTCACATTCTTTGACAACAATGAAATTAAGCTACAAACCACTAACAAAAGATTACTAAGAACATCTTTACTTAATTGGCATTTAGAAGAGTGCTTCCAAATTACACAATTTGGAAATCACTATGGAAAGTATAAAATAGAATTGACTAGAATAAATAAACACTGTTTTGACTGATTAAGAATAAAAGGGAAAAGACTCACACAAGTAATTAATAAGGATCAAAACAAGAGATTCACTGTAGATACAGGAAAGATAATTTAAACTATTTAGTAAAACTGGAAAAATTTAAAAGAAAACTATAACTTAACATTGATTCTAGAAGTATTAATTCTGAATTATTATATAGCCACTAAATAAATGACATCAAGAATTAAAAACATACCTATCAAGGGGCTTCCCTGGTGGCACAGTGGTTGAGAGTCTGCCTGCCGATGCAGGGGACACGGGTTTGTGCCCCCGTCCGGGAGGATCCCACATGCTGCGGAGCGGCTGGGCCCGTGAACCCTGGCCGCTGAGCCTGTGCGTCCGGAGCCTGTGCTCCGCAACGGATGAGGCCACAACAGTGAGAGGCCCGCGTACCGCAAAAAAACCCAAAAAACAAAACAAAACAAAACCTATCAAGAAAAACCAAGTCCAAATGTCTTACAGGTAAGTTTTACCAAATAGTCTAAAAACAGATAATTGAGGTCTTATAAAAGCTATCCCAGAGAATAGTAAAATGAGGGAATACTCCACACTTCATTTTTATAAGGTTGGTATAAATTTTGGTACTGATGTCAGAGTAGGACAATATAAGAAAGGAAACTTATAGACAAATCTCACTCAAGGATTTAGATGCAAAACCTAAAACAAAATATTAGTAACACAGTATTAGTAACTTAATTCTAAAACCAAGTATAAGAAAGGAATAGAATAGGAAATATAACTTCTTTAAACTGACTAAGCATCCATTTCAGAAATATACTATGTGGCGTAGCATTAGAAGTATTCTCTCTAATACATGAACGAGATGAGTATACCCTCTATTCCTGCATCTCTGACATATTAAACTGCAGTTCTAGCCAGTTCATTAGGAAACAAAAAGGTAATTAAGTGCAAAAAGCTTAGAAAGAAAGTTTTGTTGTAGTATTTGCAGATAATTTAGTTGTCAACATAGAAAAGCAAAGAAAATCTACAGATTATTAAAATTAATCAAGTACACAGAAGTAAAACCAAATAACTTAATCACATTCTTATATACCTAAAAAAATTGAAAATATAATTTTAAAATATACCATCCACATTAGCTACCATGTATAAAAGCACAACTACAATAACAACAAAATAAGGTACCTAGGGTAAAAAAATCTACCACAAGCTGTTCATGTTGTTAATGGAGAAAATTAAAAGCTTTATCGATAGGAAAGGAAGAACTAAATAAATGAAAAGTTACATCATATTCCTGGATAAAAAGATCCAATAACATAAAGATGTCTGTTCTTTTGAAACTATCACATAATTTCAATACAATTCCAATAAAATTCCACAATTTTAAGTATACATATGGGGGTGGGATGGAAAAGTTGATTCAAAATTAATATGTAACAGTAAAAGGCCAAGTACTGCCAAGAAACTCTAAGAAAGAATAAAGTAAAGAGGATGATCTAGCACATATCAAATTTATTGTAAAACTTAAGACACTGTATTTTTGGAACAGAAATAGATAAACAGATCAATGGAAGAGAATAGAGAACGCAAAAGTAAACTCACCAGTATATGAAAACAAGATGTATGACAGAAGAGACTGTATATCAGGGGAAGAAAGGATGGACTATTAAATGAATAGTACTAGGTAATTTTTTCATTCTTACGGTAAAAATTAACCTGCATTCCTACCTCACACAATACACTCAAAAGCCAAATTTAGGGTGAATTCACCAACTAAATATGAAATTCAAAAAAATGTTGGCTGGTATCTTTATAACCTCAAAGTAGACAAAGATTTCTTACACAAGACAGAAAATGCATAGAACAAAGGAATATTCATTTACATTAAACTGAAAAATGTAAATTCATCAAGACACTTTTAAAAAGTGAGGCAAAGATTGAAAGAAAATATTTCCAATAATACAAATGATAAAAGATGAATACCCCTAATAGATAATGGACTTTAAAAATTAGTAAGTTAAAAAAAATCCCAAAGAACCCAGTTTAAAAGTAAGCAAATATAAGATCAAATAACTCACATTGAAGAAACTTGAAACAACACTCAACCTTGATGAAGCAATGGGAACTTACACATTTTTAGTGATTGTGTTAGTTTCCATAGGACACCATAACAAAGTACCACAACCTGGTTGGCTTAAAGCAACAGAAATGTATTGTCTCGGAATTCTGGAAGCTAAACATCTGAAATGAAATTGTTGGCCTGATACAAACTCTCTGACAGCTCTGGGGGAGATTCCATTGTTTGTGTAAGCTTCTGGTAATTGCCAACAGTCCTTGGCATTACTTGGATTATGGCAGCATAACTCCAATTTCTGTCTCTGTCTTCAGATGGTACTCTTCCCTGTGTGTCTGTCCAAATTTCCCTCAGTTTATAAGAACATTAGTCATTTGATCTGGGCCCACCCTAATTCTTTATGATATCTTTTTAACTTAATTACGTCTGCAAAGATCTTATTTCCAAATAAGGTCACAGTCATAGACACTGAGTCCTTTATCCTTTTGGGTGACACAATTCAACCTACAAAAGTGGTTATGAGATTTTACACAACCAGTTTGGTGAAGAATTAGGCTATATCTACTGAAGTTGAATCTGGGCATATCAAAGGATCCAATAATTCCACTTCTGGATGCTTAGATCCTTGCTACTCTAAGTATGGTCTATGAATCAGCAATATCAGTGTCACCTGGGAACTTGGCAGACATGCAGAGTCTTAGGCTTCACTCCATACCTATGGTGTCAAAATCTGCATTTTAAACAAGATCCCCATATACTTTGTTTGAAAAGTACTACACTGTAATCCAGTTTACTCTAAATTACATGGATTAAAAAAAAAGTGATATACACATTAATGCTCACAGCAGTATTATTTATAAAAGCAAGCATTTGGAAAAGACTTAAACATTCACTAATCAGAGAATGGATAAATAATTTGTGGCTTTATTCATAAAATATAAATCTACAATGTAGTGAAAATAAATGAACTAGAGGTGCTTGTATCAATGCAGATGAATTTCACAAAGATAATGTTGAGCAAAAAAAGGAAGTTGCAGAAGAATACATAGAGAATGATACCATTTGTATATTGCTTAGTGACATGTACATATGGTGTAAAAGTATAAAGTCATTCATGAGAATGATAAACACTAAATTCAAGAGTAAAGAGAACTTTATGGAATCATACTCTTCTTTTTCATAAATTTTTCTTAAGTATATAGGTATTTATTATTTATACTATATCATTCTTTATATTTTTGGTAACTCATATAATGTAAAAAATGGAAAAAATTAAGAAAAAATTCAAGGCTAGTAAATGGCAGCCATAGGTATTTGAATCCAGAGCTGTGGCCCTGAGCCACTACTCCCAACTAACAAACTACTGTTTCAACAGGCCAGATGGCACGGTTATAGACTCATATTTTGTAACCACAGTTGTTGTTTTTATATAAGTAGCATGTTTTAAAACAAGATTAAAATAATGTATTCGGTATTGGTTTTAGCTTTATAACAAAAAAGGTTATTTGTCAAAACAAAGTAAAATGTGGGTACTTACCCCCAATTATTGTTAGGTTAAATGCAGTAATTAAATCTTGTTTCAAATAAGTATTAAACTGAATTTAATTTCCAACTATCCTTAGACTAACAGGAAATACTGAGCTAATATTCCAAACACTTTTCTCATTTCAGCTATGCTCTTATCCTTTCACAAGTGAGCCATGAAAATATTGTCAGAAAGAGAGCAGTGTAGAGGAAGTGTGCTCAGGAAAGCACATTTATTAACACCTGTCACTCTAATCTGATGATTTCCCATAACAAAAATACTGCCTTTTGCTGTACTTTACCATTTTATTGGGGTCTATGAATTTCAATTATTGATTTATATTTTTGAACAAACGGTTGAGCTCCCAGAGAAGAGCAGACTCCTTTTCCTCAGTGATTATTGAACTTTTGTTGACATATTCATCACCACGCCCAACAACATTTTTTTTTTTTTTTGCCTCACTGCATGGCTTTTGGGATTTTAGTTCACCCACCAGGGATTGAACCTGGGCCCTTGGCAGTGAAAGAGCAGAGTCCTAAACACTGGAGCACCAGGGAATTCCCAATAACTTCTGATTTAAGTCAAGAAGTTCCAGAATGCAGAGGCCACATCTTTCTTCACTTGTCTCATACTCGGAATTTTCTAAAGAATTGAAAGCTTACCAAATAAGTTAAAGAATAGGGAGAATGTCACATCTGAAACAGAGTAGGGAACAGACTCTGCCATGTCCCCTGCCTCTTGTTTGTAGAAACGCTTTAGTGCCTTAGGCCTTCCCAAGTTCCAGTGACCAGATTTAATCACAGAAGTGAGAAAACGCAGAAACAAAGGAAAACAGTCAAGCAACATAAAATAATAATCCTTTAGCCATAAAACAAAGTCAAGGACATTTAGCTCCTCTGTAATGGCTATAGATAATATCCTGGGCCATATCCTTGAGTTGTTTTGCAGATACTAAAATCCCCACCAGGTGGGAGAAGTTAACTACTCCTACTGACCACCAGCACATAGACCCCAGACCGGTTAGAACCAGAAGGTTGATGATCTTGACTCCAGAAATACCATCCAGTTACCTCACCACCAGCCAATCAGAAGAATGTCTACCAACTGATCAGGCACCCTGCAAACCTCTCCCTCACACTGTCTTTAAAAACCCTTCCCTGAAAGCCATTGGGGAGTTTGGGTCTTTTGAGCAGGATGTGCTGGGTCTCCTTGCTCAGCCCCATGTTGGGCACCTTGCAATAAATGCTCTATTTTCCTTCACCACAACGTGGCATCAGTAGATTGTATTTGCTGCATGTAGGGGGGTAGCAGACCCAAGTTTAGTTTGGTAACACATCCCTGTGCAAATTGTTTTCAAATAAATCCTCATCTGAAAGGGCCTTAATTTTTTTTTCAAGCACTTGCTCTTTCACTAAGCCTACCTAATTCTCATTCTCTGCACTTCTCAACAATTATCAGTAGACAGAGAATTAATATTATTACTTTGCATCACTATTACTACTATTATTGCTTGACCTTTACTGCGTATTTTTTATTTTATGGGCCAGCAAAGTGTATTAAATCACTTAATCTTCACAATTCTATTTTACACCCATTTTACTATTGAGGAAACAAGAGCGTTAATTAATTTGCCCAAGGTCACACACCTAGTGAATACGAGTTACTGTGGGTTTTTTTTCACTCTCTACATGCTGTGTTTTCAACATGTGTGTTAAATGAACCGAATCAACCTTACAGTTCCAGGAGCAGAGACTGAGGCATCTATCATTTGTGTTTTGCCACTGAAAATTTAGGGTGGTTCTGGGTCTCGGAGAAGCGTCTGTCATGTAGAAATAGCAGCTAAGTAACGATACTATCTGAGGAAGGTGGATGGTGAAAATTAGATACACAAAAAAACTGCTCAGTTTTAAAGGAGAATTTTTTCTCTTGCATTTTGGTTGCATTTCTTATTAAGGACCAGTTAATTCTTGTTGATAATCAGAAGACCACACTTCCTAAATTATCTAAGCAAAAATTTCTCCTTGAAGTATTTTTTTTTCCCTAACAAATTCCAGTAGAAAATTCACAGTTCTGGAAAATCTACAATTGCCTTGTTGCTTTAGTATTTGAAGATTGGGGTGAATAAAATTCAGAATAGTTTTAATTAAAAAAATAATCTATCCTAGTTTTAATTACTCAAAAATATAAAACCTTTTTAAAATAGGAGTTTTAAAAAATTACTTCTGTAATCTCTTAAGCAAAATTTCAATTCTTTATTATGTAGGTTATTTCCTCATTAATACAAAAATCAGCCATAATTTGGGATTATGGATGAACATATCAATTATTGAGAAGACCCAAACATTACTGAGCTTTCAGCAATGATAAGACAGTCAGATGCACAGCAAAACTTCAGCCTAACATCTTTTTAATCTGATGTCCCTGGTCAAAGAACTACATTGAAATGCTTGGCTTGTATCAAATTTCCTGTAAAGATGTTAAAAATCTTTATCTCCCATAACCTATTTTAGAGAAATTTCACATGATGGATGATGCATCATACCCCAGATCCATAACTGACAAGTTTATACTTGCATCTTATAAATTCAAACAAGCAATAAAAGCAGAATGACTGGAAGCTTTGTTTTCAAATGATGTCATCAGTAATATTCGCTTTAAGGTTAGTTTTTCTTTAGGATAATTTCAGAGGCCTTGAAGAACAAGAGCCTAACTATCCAGGATCTTCAGTTTGCACCATTTTCTTCTGGCATATCCAGGATTCTGTATCGTTAAGGGTTAAACATAGAAGAACTGGCAAAGTGTGAACATGAAGAAATGTAACATCATTGTGCTTTTAATATATATCACAATATTATTAGTTTAATAAAAAGTTTTACATGTTTATCTATTCACTTGAAGGTTGTAGAACCATAGTGCTGCATATCCTTTTATACTTCTATTCGTAAGAGTGCCTATACATTCTTATTGAAATGAAATGTTTGAAATATTATGTACATTATTTCTAAGAAAAACATGAGCTACTTGAGAGTTTTTTTCAACTTGAATTAAAAAAAAGCAGTGTCATAGAATATTAAAGCAGAATAGCAAATGCCAGTCTTAATAAATATTAACACTAGATTTACAGCATTTTAGCTTTCTAAAAAAGGAAAAATAAACTTGTCAGTTATTAAACAATTTGGGTTTAATAATAATGAATGCACAGTTGCTGACTGACATATTTACTGATTTACACTTATGTTTATATGTGCTAAATTTGACAAAATTCATATTCAAGTTTGAACTTGACATGTAAATATTTTTTAAAATTCAAATTTCTTTTACACTTTGTTTATGTTATCATCTATATTTCCAAAGTTTTATCTTTGGAGAATCCAGACTTTAATTATTTTCCTATTAAAATTTTTGGAACTGCAACTGTATTTTAACAGTTACCTAGTTCTCTATTTGTGAGGAGATTTTAAAGGGAGAATGAGTACATTCACAAATTTTTTAAAGAGTTCTTCAGAGTCTGTAGCCAGTATCGACATGTATACTTATCTCTTTCTTTTCAATGCCATGAATCATTATAAATGTCAGGTTCATTGTTGTGGCATGCTGAAATGATTGAGTGGGAACTGTGTCCAGCACTGTGTTGTAAAACAATTGATCTCCAAACACATTGTTCTACAGCGTGCATCGGACCAACTAGATTTTCTTTGACGCTTTCGTGACTGCTCTTTTGTTTGGTCTTGGAGAATTTAAAGCTCAAATTTGAACACAATATTAAGACTATCTGCAGTGGATCTGTGCCTGTTATCTAGAGTCATCTACTTTTGGGATTGCATTCTGTATTTTTCCTTTACTTCAGTCATGTAATCAGAATGTATAAGTGAAGTTTGTTATATGCTATTCTAGTGGATTAGAAATCCCATTCTTTATCTAGGTGCCAATGGGATTAAATTTGGTTTTCTTGGTAAAGGAAAACCTTAGAACCAACCCATAGCAGTCTCTTTATCTTCTATGTTAAGTCATCCCCATTTGGAAAATCCAATATTGTTTTATCCCCCATTGGTGAATGTGTGAAAATGTATGAGTTCCAAAGTTCAGCCTTTGTTAGCACAAAAGCAACACAAGTGAAGATGTTTGCCTAGGTCTATTAAAATTGTATTTCTAGATAGAACTTTTGAATGACAAATGCTGCAGGCTTTCATAAAGAGCTAGAAAATATAGACTTGATATAGAGGATAAAGAGCAAAAGATGACAGTAAAAGAAATTTTTGAAGAAAAGAGGAGAAAAAATATAAAACTCAAAGTTACTTTTCTTTTGATAACAGTCGTTTTCTTTCTTGAAGTTGTGGGATTTCTTCAATACCTGCTTATTTTCTGCAAGACAAGGGTTTATAGATGGCGCTCTAAAGCATTTGCCGGAAGGTGGCGACATAGCCCTCATTGCCTAGAGCTGTCCCAGGTGCTGAACCCAGTTTCGGAGACCACGAGAAACTCTGCTGCCAGCGACCAGGGATTCCACCAAGTTCTCCCTAGAGGCCTGCAAACTCTGGTTAGAAAAGCAAAAGGCCATAAAAATGCCCGGCCTCATTTATAACACAAAGACAAAAAAATTCCCTTCCCTAAATTTACTTGCTGCGGAGCTGTGGGAAATGGCAATGTTCACTGAAATTTAAAACGCAATGGAGATGGAAAGGCAGGTGTGTGTGTGTGTGTGTGTGTGTGTGTGTGTGTAGAATGCATACCGAATTGATTATTTTCTTCACTTTGAGATGCAGCTGTTTACCTGTCCTTTGACCGGTTCTTTATAATTACTTTCTCCCCCAATTCCTCAAGGTTAAAAAAAGGCAGAGGCAATATCCTCCCCAAAGGAGACAGGCTGGACTGTGCGATGATAAACGGGGGTGATTTTTAAAAAGCTAAGACACATTCCCTTTTCTTTCCATGAATTAGTAATAATTTACAGACTGACCCAGGACTGTCCATCTCCCCACTCAGGCTCCGTGTGTCTCCTTTTCTCATTTCCTATTGCCACTCTGTGATGCTGACTCTACTTAAGAATTTGACAGAAATATGAAGCAATTAACGTGGTTAGATTTGTTCTCCCTCGAGTTTGGCCGGGTGGGAGGCGGAGTTATTTGTTGTAATGTTAGTCTGACCGGCGGATCGGGTGCGTGTAAGCTAGTTCTGAGTCTCGATCGACAAAAAGGGATTTGAACGCAAAGAGGCTGAGCTAGAGGGAGAGGAGGGCGGGGAACCAGGGGAAAGAGGCACTCAGGGTTGGGGAAGTGTCGGGAGGGGAGGGGGGAGGGTTAGCGTAGGAGAGAGGTAGACTGGCTGTCGGAGCAACACGGGGGAGATAAAGGGAAGTGAGAAGGGAGAGGGAGACTGAAGGGGAAAACTAGTGGGAGAAAGGGAAAGAGAGAGGGGGCTTAAGGGAATGAGAAGAGAGTAGAGGAGGGAGTGGGAGAGAGGGAGGGAGAGAAGCAAGGAGAGGAGGGTTACAGAGTGACTGTGGAGGATGGTGTTTCTCTATTCCAGATACTTCTAAGATTGGAGATTCTTTTCTGGTGGGGAGACTCCGGGCCTGGCAGCCAGTTAGGCAGTGGCAAAATAAAATGGACAGCGAGAGACAAACGTTCCAGCCACCTTTCCGCCGCCCGGAGATCCCGGAGCTCTTCTCCAGCCAATTCGTTTCCCAGCTGGAGTCTCTGAGCGCGCTGGACTACGAGAGCCCAGGGAGCGCCTAGAAGCTAGCTGCTCCTCGGAGATGCCTTCGCCTGAGCAGTAAGAACTTCCTGCTTGAGTCCCTGCATCCCCTCCCCCGTTGAAATTCCCCAGGAAAGAGGGGCGGAAGACCCCAGGGGGAGGGGCGAGGGGTATCCTGGCGCAGCTCTTTCTCCCCTCCCCTCCCCTGCCGGGCGCGCAGGCATGGATGTGCTCAGCCCCTTACAGGGCAACAACACTACGTCGTCCCAGGGTCCCTTCGGGACACGCGCCAACGCTACTGGCATCTCCGACGTGACCTTCAGCTACCAAGTGATCACCTCTCTGCTGCTGGGCACGCTCATCTTCTGCGCGGTGCTGGGCAATGCGTGCGTGGTGGCCGCCATAGCCTTGGAGCGCTCCCTGCAGAACGTGGCGAACTATCTTATAGGCTCGTTGGCCGTCACAGACCTCATGGTGTCGGTGCTGGTGCTGCCCATGGCCGCGTTGTACCAGGTGCTCAACAAGTGGACTCTGGGACAGGTCACCTGTGACCTGTTCATCGCCCTCGACGTGCTGTGCTGCACCTCGTCCATCCTGCACCTGTGCGCTATCGCGCTGGACAGGTACTGGGCCATCACAGACCCCATCGACTACGTGAACAAGAGGACGCCCCGGCGCGCAGCTGCACTCATCTCGCTAACCTGGCTCATTGGCTTCCTCATCTCCATCCCGCCCATGCTGGGCTGGCGTACCCCGGAAGACCGCTCGGACCCCGACGCGTGCACCATCAGCAAGGACCATGGCTACACTATTTACTCCACCTTTGGCGCTTTCTACATCCCGCTGCTGCTCATGCTGGTTCTCTACGGGCGCATCTTCCGAGCCGCGCGATTCCGCATCCGCAAGACAGTCAAGAAGGAGGAGAAGAAGGTAGCCAACAACCGCCTTGGGGCGTCGCCAGCCCCGCAGCCAAGAAAGAGCGTAAATGGTGAGCCGGGTAGCAAAGACTGGAGGCAGGGCATGGAGAACAAGGCAACAGGGGCTCCGTGCGCCAATGGAGCCGTGAGGCAGGGCGACGAAGGAGCCGCCCTGGAAGTGATCGAAGTGCACCGGGTGGGCAACTCCAAAGAGCACCTGCCGCTGCCCAGCGAGGCCGGTGCTGTCCCCTGCGTCCCCGCCTCCTTCGAGAAGAAAAATGAGCGCAACGCCGAGGCCAAGCGTAAGATGGCCCTGGCCCGCGAGAGGAAGACGGTGAAGACGCTGGGCATCATCATGGGCACCTTCATCCTCTGCTGGTTGCCCTTCTTCATCGTGGCCCTGGTCCTGCCCTTCTGCGAAAGCAGCTGCCACATGCCCACCCTGTTGGGCGCCATAATCAACTGGCTGGGCTACTCCAACTCTCTGCTCAACCCTGTCATTTACGCCTACTTCAACAAGGACTTCCAAAACGCATTTAAGAAGATCATAAAGTGCAAGTTCTGCCGCCGATGATGATGGAGGCGTAGCTGGAGCGTAGGCCCACTCCACCCAGCCCTCTGGAATCAAAACCTTTGCTACTTTTCCTCTAACATTCACATCTGCTCCGCGCGCTGCTTCCAGACCCCCTCCCCCTCCCCCAGCCCTCTATTCCCAGCGGGGAAGGAGGGAGCCCCATGCAAAGAGGCTACAGCCGCGGGGCAAGAGAGTCTGGGAAAAACCTAGAGTCTGTGAGAGGCGACCTTGGCTCAAACTTTGGTCTGGGAATCACTTTTGATTCCAGCAATTGCCTCCTCCCTCTTCTGCCCCCAAATCTTCGCGGCGGAAGTTTAAGCCTTACCCGTTCAAGGCAAAAAATCCACACAGAAGAAGAAAGTGTACACCCAGCCGCCGCGCCCACTAAAGGCTCCCACCTGATCGCCTCACTGCTACAACTTGAACTTAAGGTTCAGGACTTTGCTTCATTCCCCAGCAACCCCATCCCTGCCCGCCTTCTTGCCCTAGAAACGTTCACTGTTTTTGCGGTCTCATCCCTTATTTCCTTTTCCATCTTCCCTTTATGCCCTCGCGAGTCCCTATGCACTAAATTCCTAGTCGGGAAATCTGGGAGGGTCTGCTTTTCCCGGTGCCTAAGGTGTCCCCGGGAATCTCCGCCTCCTGGTGCAGATTCCCAGAGTAACTCGCCCGGGAACAGCCCCATGCTTTGTTTTCTTGGATTCAAAACAAGTGGCTGGAAGTTGTCTCTTAGAGTGGACCTGTAAGTACAAGGCTAGAGCAGTGGGGCAGAGCGAGGTAGAACGAATTTACCCTTGCCTGCCTTGGTGTCAGCACTCACCAAAGAAGCTGACAGTCATTGGGAAGGGAGAGCGGACTTCTGTTATTACAGGTTGCTGGCGAGTCTGAACTGGCTGGCATCGCCACTTACCTACTGTGGGAGGCGCCCGCCGACCACGCTGCGCGCGCTGGGGCAAGGTTGGGGGGGGGCGTGCCACGTGCAGGGAATTCCCGAGCCTTGCGCCCTCTCTGAGGTCTGGCGTGCGCTCAGCGCGCACTGAAAACTAATCCCGACTGGAGCCTTCCCTCCGCCTACGCCCCAGGACCAGCTGAAGAGAGGGTAAACAACAGTTAAGGTTTGCGGAAACCGGCGCTTCTAGGTCCAGCCAAGCTCTAGAGACCAGAAAGACCAGCAAGTCCCACGGGGTGGCGTTTTCCAGGTGGGCCCGAGCTCTAGCTGGCACTCCCCTTGGAAACTGAAAGAGCAAGTTTATCCAAAAGAAGCAGATTCTTTTCCTCCTAATTCCACCCCTCGCCCTTTTCGGATAGGGAGATAGGTCTGTTTAGCGCATCCTAACACTGCACAGGATTTGTTCTGCAGGACGTCCAGGACACTTAGTTAACCACGACTTTGGTTCCCAAAAGGGAAATTTGGGCTTTCAGTAGAATGGGCCCCCGATCTGTGACCTCACAGGCGCTTACCTTAAATAATGAGGCCCTAAAGAACTAGCTAGGTGTGCTCTCTCTGCAGAGTCCTGGAGACTCTTGTACATTTGCTCCTTGGCCTGACTGCCCTGCAACACAGGTTTGCCAGGAAACCGGCCTCTTGCCATTTGAATATGTGGAGTACTCCAAGCTTTCTTCCCCTTAAAAGTATTCTTTCAGCCTTGCCACTCCTGCTGAAAAACTGGTTATCTTTACTGTCCCCAGAAGGGAAGTTTTTCGGTGCTCCATTTGAATGTAAATTTCCATCCATGTGACCGGGGTCAAGAGGTTTGTTATAGTTAAATTCGTTTTCCAATAATTGCACAACATTATTGATTCTTACGCCCCTCTCCCTTCATGTGTACCTTTTGAATGATTGCTTGGGCTGTTTTGAGAGCCATGTTGCAAAAGTTGCCAATGAAAAAGTTCACTTGTGTTAAAATTAAGGTGAAAAGACAGCTCTATCACTTGTAGCCATTTTATTGTTTGCCAAACCGAACAAAGCTCCATTTGGTATCTTTTTCTCGGACCTAAACTGAGAGTAAGCATCGTCTCCCATTAATATAGAGAAAGTATAAGAACTATGGGAACTTAGTGGATGGTTTGTCTATGCATATGTAATGCTTGAAAGGGACTATGGTGGATAACATGAGGGAGACTTCTGCAGTCCATCAGTTATTTATTTGAAAATTCATTTTCTTTTTTGCTCACAATAATTTAAGTAGAGCCATATGAAAAAACAAACTTTGCTGTATGTCTTTCTAAATTTTAAGAACAAATTCTACATATAAAATAATTCAAGTCTGAAATTTGCTCATCCAAATTATGCTTTGGTCAGCGTTTGAAGTCTTGAGACTTCTATTTAGTTGTGTCTTTTACAGAACTATGGCAATGGCTTTTGGGCATTTGTTCTTCCTGCTTTGGAGGATTTACACAAGAATGGGGAAGGAGCATCCAACTGGAGTATATAATTGCCAAAGCAATAGAGAAATTTGAGGAATAAGTGCAAAAGAGCTGCATAGCACTAAAGAACCCCTGATGCTTTTTTTTTCCTTTTAAAGTATTGCATTAAGGTAAAGTATATATGCATTAAAATTGACCTTTACTCTTCCCTGTGACAATAAAGGACTTTAATCATTGTAATGCTACAATAAACTGATATCAGTAACACATGCATCTTTATTTTAATCAGAATCGCTGTCTACTTGTATTTATTTGTATAATTTTAAAGCTGAAGTTAAAAAATACAGTTATCAGGAGAAGATCCTGCTATACACATCAGGGATCTGTCACTTAGAGAAACAAATTTAGTTTTAGTACAGAAACTCATTGTAGATGAGTGAGTTCTGTTTTAAAAATTCCTGTCTCTGGAATTAGAAGGTAACATTTCATCTTTTAGCCGTGAGACCATGCATTTTCCCTGACACCTACTAGTGAAGATTTAGGCATCTGTCTAATTAATATGGACAGGGTGGGGGACTTATAGAAGAGAAATGCAGCCTCTAGTATAAGCACCAGGGGCTCATGCTTCCTTTTTAAAGCAGTGGGTGGTGATGAACCACCTTCTCTGTCTTCCCCCCAATGTCCAGCTGGAAGAAAATAGCCTCCCTGGTTTCAAATGAAGTAACACATTGTTTTGGGGTTTGTCACTCATTAAAAGTGGAAAGGCAACTTCCTTTCTGGCTGAGTCTCATTTGATAGTGGGGTTTTATATGTAAGATCTTTTACTATATTAAAATTAATTCAAATGCTCTCTTTTTCCATACTGGAATCATCAGTAAGGCCTTTTGTTTCCCATGTTATGTTTGTTAATTTCACTGTTTTCTGGTGTCAGAATGAGGGCTGCAGGGCAGGGTAAACCCTAGTAAGCCTCAAGGGGAAAACAAAGTTCAGAGCTATTATGGCCACAGAAGAGGGCACTCTGAAGCTGTGTGAAGCCTAATTTAGGCTGTGTATGTACATACATATTTTCCCAATAATGAAAAGGTAAGACAGGAATTGAGGGTTTTTCATTTGAAAAGTGTTACATAAACACATCCCTGACCTTGAGTAAAATGATGCATTTGGCACATTTGTCTTCTAGATTCTGGGTATTTCCCTTCTTGGCCTCTGCTCACTTCCCTGGTGTCTCTTCCTCCAAGGAGACAGTGGCTTTTTGTTTTCTACAG
This sequence comes from Globicephala melas, assembly GCF_963455315.2. Taxonomy (NCBI): domain Eukaryota; kingdom Metazoa; phylum Chordata; class Mammalia; order Artiodactyla; family Delphinidae; genus Globicephala; species Globicephala melas. The sequence goes on along the minus strand of NC_083316.1, from coordinate 50,263,329 downwards.
GGCTTCTGAACCTTTATCAACACTCCAATTAGGAGAGAAAGAATTTTTATCAGTTGCTTCCAGTGTGACTAACAAGCCCAGATAACCAATTAGCAGCTATCACATGTCAGGCTCTATTGGATAATGTTGAAATATGGGACTATAAAGTAATATAAGCTGCTGTTGGCACATTGAAGGAGTTTCAACCTACTTGGGTATTCAAGAATAAATTACTATGGTTAAGTAAACACTCACAGCAGAATATATGTATCATCTAAACAGGACAAATCACAGGAATTTGGCTCTATGAGGATTCAGAGGACAAGATCACTGTGGGCTGGGCGTGGGTAGGGAAGGTTAGGTAGGGAAAGCTGTGTAGAGCAACCAGGATTAACCTCTGAATACATGAGGAGTGATATAAAAGGCCAAACATTCTTCATGAGGTGCCAAATACAGCCTGATTCCCTCTTTCTGTCAAGTGGGGGACCTGGAATGAAATTTTTACCTGTATTTCTACGTGTATCAGTCTGGGTTGATTATGAAGGTGGTAATGCTAGAGAAAGATGCAGGATCAAAACTTCCCATGTGTTATAACAACATAAAGTGTCTGGGAATAGAGAGAGAAGATGAGTCTAGAACCAAAGGAATGGGGATTAAGGTAACTAGATAGAGGAAGAATGTTCTGAGCAGAGTAAGGGGCAGAGCATAGGAATAAGGAGAAACTCATTAAACCATTAAACAGTGACAACAGGGTGACCGGGGTAGGTACAACAATTCACATTTATGTAATGTTTGTGATTTTGCCCAGTGATTTTCACAAATAATATGCGATTTAAATTTGAAATAGCAGATCCTTCTGGAAATACTAATTAGACCATTTTAGCCAAAGCAGAAGATTCACATAGTAATTGGTACATACATAAAAATGTGCTAGAGATCATATATGGAAGCATTATAATACCAGGTTAAAAACAAGAACTATAGTTTTAGTTAGTGGGGAACCACTAATAATGAGAGCAGAAGTGTATTGTTTGCAGGTAATTTCAATGGTGTATGTGTGAAACAATAAATGCCTGAATGTGGGATGCTAGTAAGACTGACAAATACATCAGAGAGAGAACTGGCAAGGGTTGGTGCCTGGATGTGAAGAGAAAGGGAGCTGAAAATGCCAGTGCGGTTTTGAGCCAAGGAGATTTGGGCGAACGACAGAAACGGGAAAGTCCAGAGTTGCTTCTCCTATGGGTCTTTGTTTTTTCAGCTCTATCTATAAATATGAAAAGGCTTTGTTCTCTGCTAAAAGAATTCCCAGCCCAGATGGAAGGGATCTGCTGATAAAGGTAATGATATACGTGGCACAGCATTTGAACAATCTGTCATTTGGGTGATTATGTGAAGAATACCACCTCATAGAGCAATGGTCAGATCAATTCCCTGATTACTGATGTGTTTTTTAAAAGTAGAACGTGTGCTTTGTTTTTGGAGGAGCACAATTCCAAGGGACTACAGCAGCCTTTCAAGGAGAGTACCCCAAACACACCATGTTAGGCAGTGTGCCAAGAATGATATTTGAAGCCCAGAAGACTGGGTCTGTCCAGCTGACCAAGTGAAGAGCAAAGCAATACAGTTTGCTCTTCAAGTCCACTTATCAAGAACCACAGCAGACTTGTTTGATCCTTAAACTAGATATCACTAGAAAATCTAGATCCATGAGGCTAAAATATCCAGTGAATTCCATTTTCCAAATCACTTTGCTCATGTGGCAATGGCAAGGATGGGGAAATAAGTTGGGTCCACAGACAATTCCATATCCAGTCCTAACTCAGGTATATCCAAGCTGCCTGTCTATAACCATGCAGAATTGCTCAGCCTTTCAGAAAGTTCGCCAGGCCAGAATTTCAAGGAGCTGTCTTACACTGGCGAGTGGTCCTTCTGTTGTGTCTCAGCTGGTTTCATCTTTGAAGAAAGAAAAGGAAGTAGGTTGGCTGGGAAGAGAAGGAAGGGGGAAAGGAAAGAGGAGACAGTGGGATTCACCTGTCTTGTTACTTGGCTGGCTGGCTGTGGAGACTGATGAGAAAGTGTTTTGAAACTTCTCCAAAGTAGTTGGAGGAGAAGCATTCTATGAAATATGGTGTGCTTCACGGTCTCTGGTAGCAATCAGTCTGACTTTGCAAGAACTAAAAAGAGAGAAATCAAACTTTGAAAGCTGGTTTTAATTTTAAAAGAACAGTAGAAACAGGATTCTAATTGCAAATATTCACAATGTAGTGTCTTGAAAGCATATACTATATTGTAAAGATTTGCAACCGTGAAGGGGTGATTTATGGAACAGCCTCTTGTTCAGGAGTGGTAGGCAGGTGATTCATTCATTCATTCATTTAACTAATATTTCTGGAGCACCTATGGGCTAGGCACTGTTCTAGGAGCTTGGGATACAGCAAAATGAAAATCAGATGAAGTCTCTCTGGTAGATTGTTTACAAAAATGGCCACAGTTATTCCCCTCCACGTGTCCACCTTTTTTTCAATGCGGTGTTCAGTTTCTCCCATCAAGTTATGGAGGCTTTCTCATTGCTTAAGTGTGAGCTGGCCTTGTGACTTTCTCTGACCAATAAAACGGGTCAGAATTAATGTGATTACGATCTGTGTACAGAACTCATTAGGCCTTGCACTCTTCACGTGCTCCCACAGAACTCTGCCCAAACACCATGTGAACAAGCCTGTGCTCCCTTGTTGGAGACTGAGAGGTCACCTGGAGCAGAGAGTAGTCATGGTGGACCAGACAGATCTCAACTAACTCAGCAGCTGACTGCAGATACAAGAGTGAGAACAACTGACCTCAGAGAAACCTCCCAGCTTCATTCATTCCAAATTGTCAAGGCACACACTTGTGGACTAAATAGATGGTTGTTATTTTAAGGCACTAAATTTGGGGAGTAATTTGTCATAGTGAAAAGCTAACTGATACAGTCACAGACCTGAAGAAGTTTACGTTCTAGAGGAGGAGAGAGAGAATGAACAACAAAACCACATGTATATGTAATATATCAGATGGTGATCAGTATTATGGGGAAAAACAAAAAAAAAACCCCAAAACCTAGAGTAAGATATACAGAGAGTGCCAAGGTGGAGAGAAAGGTTCTTGTTATTTAATTTGTACGGTGTTCAGGGAAGGGCTTACTGATAAGATTATATTTAAATGGTTGCTTTGAAAGAGTTATCGAAGGCGTGAGGTTTTAGCTTGGTAGGAAATGAGCGCTCGAACAAGTAAATCTTAAATCTTAGACAATTTACTGTGAAAACTACAAAGGGTATATTTCCAACAGGTGATGCTAGGAAATGGCAGATTTGGGGATTTGTGTTCTCAAATTGTAGGATTCTCCCAGGTCCTGACAGCAGACTAATTTAGGTTGAAAGTTTGAGTATTCAACCTGTTCAGGATAAGGACCAGCCAGGTCATGGGAAGCGCCAAAGCGGATCCTATCAAGCCTCATACAGTCCTCTAGCCCCAGAATTGTGGCATGTACCCTACATGGTGAAGAAAACCTGTCTTCGACACACCAAGTTACCTGAGTTTAACTTCCTACTATACTACCGCTTGCTTCTTGCTATGTTGTATAGTTTTATTTTGAAAACCGTTCTATTGGAATAAAATTCACATCTTTGCATTCACACATTTAAAGTTTACAATTTGAAGGTTTTCAGTACATTCACAGAGGCGTGCAGCCATCAGCACAATTCATTTTAGCACATTTTCATCACTCTTCCCCCAAATAAACTCTGTATCCACCAGCAGATGCTCCCTATTTCGCACTAAACCCTGAGCCCTAGGCAACCACTAATCTACTTTCTATCTTTATGAATTTGCCTATTCTGGGCATTTCATACAAATGCAATCATATAATGTGTGGCTTCTTTTACTCAGAATAATGTTGTAAAGATCCATCCATGTTGTAGTATGTATCAATATTTTATTTCTTTTTATTGCCAAATAATATTCCATTTCATGGACATACTACATTTTATTTATCTATTCATGCATTAATGAACATGTGGGTTTTTCTATTTTTTGGCTATTATGAATAATGCTGCTATGAACGTTCTGTGTGGGCATGTTTTCATAATATTGTGTATAACCCTAGGAATGGAACTGCTGGATAATATGATAACTCCATGTCTTACATTTTGAGGAACTTCCAAAATATTTTCCAAAGTAACTGCATTGTTTTACATTCCACCAACAATGTAAAAGGGTCTCTCCCCATTTCTCCTTTCCAATACTTGTTATTATCTGTCTTATTGGTGATAGCCATCCTAGTTGGTTGGAATTTGTATCTCGTGGTTTTGATTTGCATTTCACTTATAACTAAAGATGCTGAACATCTTTTCATGTGCTTATTGGTCATTTGTATATCTTATCCAGAGCGATATCTATTCAAAGTCTTTTCTCATTTTTAAACTTAGATGGTCTTTTTATCCTGAGTAGTAAGAGCTGTTTATATTTTCTGGATACTAAACTCTTTTTGGATATATGATTTGCAAATATTTTCTTCAATTCTATTGCCTTTACACTCTTTCTTTTTAAAGAATGATCCAAATTTTATTTTATTTCATTTTTATTCTTTTATTTTTTTAGGTCCTGGAACCAGCTCTGCCATTTATTTATTTATTTTAAATTTTTATTGGGGCATAGTTGATTTACAATGTTGTGTTAGTTTCAGGTGTACAGCAAAGTGGACCAGTTATACATATACATATATCCACTCTTTTTTAGATTCTTTTCCCATATAGGTCATTACAGAGTATTGAGTTGAGCTCCCTGTGCTATATTGTAGGTCCTTAGTAGTTATCTATTTTATATATAGCAGTATATCAATCCCAATCTTCCAATTTATCCCTCCCCCCGCTTACCTCCTGGTAACCATAAGTTTATTTTCTATATCTGTAACTCTATTTCTGTTTTGTAGATAAGTTCATTTGTGCCCTTTTTTTAGATTTCACATATAAGCGATATCATATGATATTTGTCTTTCTCTGTCTGACTTATTTCAGTCAGTATGACAATCTCTAGGTCCATCCATGTTGCTACAAATGGCATAATTTCATTCTTTTTATGTCTGAGTAATACCCCATTTTATATATGTACCACATCTTCTTTATCCATTCCTCTGCTGATGGACGTTTATGTTGCTTCCATGTCCTAGCTATTGTAAGCAGTACTGCAATGAACATTGGGGTGCATGCATCTTTTTGAATTATGTTTTTCTCCAGGTATATGCCAGGAGTGGGATTGCTGGATCAAATGGTAGCTCAATTTTTATTTTTTTAAAGAACCTCCATACTGTTCGCCATAGTGGCTGTACCAGTTTACATTCCCACCAACAGTGGAGGAAGGCTCCCTTTTCTCCACACCCTCTCCAGCGTTTATCGTTTGTAGATATTTTGATGATGGCCATTCTGACCGGTGTGAAGTGATACCTCATTGTAGTTTTGATTTGCATTTCTCTAATAATTAGTGATGTTGAGCATCTTTTCATGTGCTTTTTTGGCCATCTGTATACACTTTCTTTATGTTATCATTTGCAACAAAAACATTTTTAATTTTAATGAAGTCCAGTATATCTATTTTTTCTTTTGTTGCCTCTGAGAAATTTGCAAAGATTTACTCCTGTTTTCTTCTAAGGGTTTTATAATTTTAACTTGCATATTTAGATAGTTAATCCATTTCCAGTTAACTGCTGTGTATGGTGTAAACAAGGGGCTCAACTTCAGATTTTTGCACTTCCAGTACCATTTGTTGAAAAAAAATAACTGTTTTTCCTCATTGAACTATTTTTAGTGCCCTTGTTGAAGATCAATTGAACATGAACGTAAGGGATTATTTCTGGACTCTCAATTTTATTCCACTGATCTATATGTCTATCCTTATGTCAGTATCATAAGTCTTGATTACTGTAACTATGTAGTAAGTTTTGAAATAAAAAAATGAGTCCTTCAACTTTGTTCTCTTTTTCCAAGATTGTTTCAACTATTCTGTGTCCATTGATTTTCCATATGAATTCTAAGAGCTGCTTGTCAATTTCAGAAAGAACAGTAACTGAGATTTTAATAGGGATTGCATTGGATCTGTCGGATCAATTTGAGAAGTATCATCATCATCTAAACAATATTAAATCATCTGATTCATAAACATGGAAAGGCTTTCCATTTATATGTCTGTTTTAGTTAATTTTAATAATGTTTCATAGTTTTTACAGTGTAAATTTTGTTTATATTTTGTTAAATTCATTCCTAGGCATTTTCTTTTTTTCAATGCTATTATAAATATAATTGCTTTCTATAGTTTATTTTTAAATTGTTCATTGTTAGTGTATAGACACACAGTAGATTTTTGTATATTGATCTTTTATTCTTCAGTCTTGCTAACCTACTTTATTCTAATAGTCTTTTAGTGAATTTCTTAGGATTTTCCATATACAACATCATGCCATCTGCAAATAAAGATAGTTTTACTTCTTTTTCTTTTCTCATCTGGATGCCTTATTTCATTTTCTTGCCCAATTCCCTGGCTGGAAACTTCAGTACAAGGTTGCATGAAAATGGTAAGACCAGATATCCTGTCTTTTTTCCAATCTTATAGGGAAAGCATTCAGACTTTTATCATTAAGTATGATGTTTACTATGGATTTTTTCATAGTTGCACTTTACTGGGTTGAGGAAATTTCCTTATTTTCCTGCTTTGTTGAGTGTCTTCATCATGAAAGTTTGTTGGATTTTATCAGATGCTTTCTCTGGGTCAATTGGGATGATCATGTGCTATTTTTGCTTTCTTCTACTGATATGGTGTATTATATTAATTTATTTTCAGATGTGAAACCAACCTTACATTCTTGGGATAAATCCCACTTAGTCATGGTGTATAATTCTTTTTCTATGGTGCTGGATTTTGTTTGCTAGTATTTTTTGAAGGTTTTAGTATCTATATTCATAAGAGATATCAGTCTATAACTTTCTGTCTTTGTTATAGCTTCATATGATTTTGATATTAGGATAATACTGGCCTGTCCATCATTTTTTAATAATGACTAGACATGTGTGCATATCACAATGCAATTGTGTAATGATGACCTGTTTATGGACATGCACAGGCAGTTCAAGGTTTAGGAGGGCTTGACCATGCATTAGGGTGTAAGAAAGGCCCTAATGCATTCAGTTCCCATAAAGAATCTGGGTGGGTATCCACAATTCTAGAAACAACCTTAATAATAATTAATGACATTGACATTAGTGTTAATACTTTCTCTTTGGTTAAAACAACATCTTACTCTGGATTAATAATGTATTAGATGCTGATTGTGTTCACCAATATCCAAGGCCTTTTCTTCCTGGGCACACTACTAGACTACATTTTCTAACCTCCTTTCTTATGAGGCTGGTGTTAGGCTAATATAATATGTACAGAATTGATATCATTCCTTTGAAGGATGGCCTGTAAAAACCTCCAGAGTGATCTTCTTTTCCCATTTGGAAGCTAAACAGAGAGGATTCCTTGTACCTAGAGGAGGATGGAACCACAGGTATAAGGAGCCTGGATCTCCAATTCTTTATGTAGACCAGAATCTTCTCCACTTCACAGCCTACCATCCAGCCTTTGACTGTGATATGAACAGAAATGAAACCTGAGTTTAAATTAATTAAACTGAGATTTTTAGGGTTGTTTATACATCAGTTAGTCTATCCTGATCAATATAAAAAATCTATAAGTGATACACTGGGTGAAAAATGTACAGTGTCCTGTCAGGGACACTGTCAGGGAGGTTGCTCTAGATAACTGAAGTGACTACCAACTTCTTTCCATTCTAGTCAAAGTACAGACCTGCTGGGAAGGAATGGACATAGGTCAAGATGACAAACCTTCAGTGCATGTTCTGAATAGTACTGGGTATCCAAGAGGAAGACTAGTGCCCATCACTGGTGCCTTAGTTCAGAGATTTAGTTTTGCTCTGGCTTTAGTTTTATGGAGTGCATTTACAGTAAGGTCCCTGAGCCACATCTTTGGCTACTCCTTGGGACTTTGGGAAAATTATGAAGTAGGCAAACTGATTTTCAATGCTTTTTCTTTTCTTTTTCTTTTTCTTTTTTTTAATACTGGAGTGTGTTTAGTCTACTTTTTGGGTTTTTTGTTATAAATTTATTTATTTATTTTTGGCTGTGTTGGGTCTTCGTTGCTGCACGCAGGCTTTCTCTAGTTGGGGTGAGTGGGGGTTACTCTTCGTTGCAGTGTGTGGGCTTCTCATTGCGGTGGCCTCTCTTGTTGCTGAGCACAGGCTCTAGACACGTGGGCTTCAGTAGTTGTGGCACGTGGGCTCTAGAGCTCAGGCTCAGTAGCTGTGACGCATGGTCTTAGTTGCTCTGCGGCATGTGAGATCTTCCCAGACCAGGTCTCAAACCCGTGTTCCCTGCATTGGCAGGTGGATTCTTAACCACTATGCCACCAGGGAAGCCCTCAATGCCTTTTCTTTTATTTCAGGCATCCTTTTCTTCCATTATGCTTTCCCCATTAGTCTCTCAAAACTTGCACTACCTGTCTTCCTTCTGAAGTCTCCTACTTGCCATTTTTATCTTCATTTTCTCAATTTTGGGTCATGCCAAAGGTGGTGGAGGAGCAGGCCAGCCCAGAAGAAAAAGAAAATTGACTAAGTTGATTAGCAAGGATAGCGTACAATGACAACTTTTCTTTTATCATTTGGACAATTGAGAGGGGGGAATTCCATATCCTTTAACAGAGATACTGCTAATCACAATGACATTATGCAAAAAAACAAAAATACTGTAGAACATCTTGTGATATGGTATATTTCCACGGTTATAACATATAAATTATCTCAAGGGAAATGAAACTATCTGATTTTAGGTGTACCGTGCATTTCTAGTAACAGTTTTTCAAGGCCATGTGCTTTTACATGTAGGTAGATGATAATAAGATACAAATGGCCAAGAACACTTCCTGTATTACTACATGAGATTATTCAAGAGTTCCCTAGTATACTTAGGTGGCTATTGCAGTTGGCATGGCTTAGACTACCATGATGGTGGATGGACTGATAAGGGAGTGATTAATAATAGACGTTTGCAAAGAAAGAGCTGAGAGATCTTAGATATGGACTGGATGTGAAAGAAGTTGCTAAAGAAAAACCCACATTTAGAGATGAGAGAGTAGAATAGACTAGAAATAGGGAAATTACAAACTGAAGGTGCTACTCTGGGAAAGAAGAAATAGGTCTTTGATAAATTTACAGAATTCAATTTCAGTAGAGGGAAAGAGGAAGAAAGCAGCTAAGCTAATGAGAGCTAAGGGGGCACAGAGAAGCCATGAGGTCATTGCATGTGGAACACTACTGTGAGAGGTTATGTTGTTAGAAGAACTAAAGGGAAGGGTTAGATGAAATAAACATTTCTTTTCTTTTAGATAAAAGGAAATCAATGCATGTCAATAGAGACTGAGGAAATAGAAATAACAAAGAAGGAAGACTGAAGGCAGGAAGAACTGAAGGTTCTGGTGAAAGACGGAATAATTGAAGAAGCAAAGTCTTGAAGAAGGCTAGAGGTTGAAGGGTTAAATTTTGAGGTGGAGACATTCTGTGATATAGGAGATGAAGGGAGAATGTGTGAACAGGTAGAGACATAATCCAGCTTCGGGGAGAAAGGAAGATGTTGTATGAGGATCAACTTGTCAGTGGTTTAATTCGAGAGTTACATGTCTAGATGGATGCCCCAGGTGAACAATCAAAATGAAAGCACATCTGTACCGGAGAATCTGTTACCTGGGAGCTGGAGAGAAGGCCAGATAAAATTGAGTGGAGTTGGAGGCTGCAGCAGCACTTGGTGAAAGTTGCCTCTCAGTTTGTGCTGACCTTTAAGCCAGAGCACGTATGACCATTTTTTCTGCCCCTCCTGGCCTCTTTCTCTTTTTCTTGCTTCTCCACTACATTTGGCATAATCCAAAATTTAGGGATCGGGGAATCAAAGCATATGTGTACCTTCTAGGGCTGGCTGTTGCTCTGATTTCCTCCACTTCACCATTATCTCTCTAAAAATCTACAGGACTCTTAATTATTGGAACTTTGACAACCGGGAGGGTATTTGTGCCTGATGATTTTTTTTAAATGAAAGAAGTAAGGTAACAAGTGATAGGAGTATGGACAATGACTTCAGCATAGTAAAGAAGGTCTAGAATAGTTAATGCAACTAAAATTGCACTAGTGACTTTATAGCAGAGGTATTCTTTAATTGTCAAGCTCTCTGAGTCATCAGCTGACATTAGATAGTCTGGCTTTATAGTAAATGGCTGATGCCTGGCTTATTTCACTGCTCTTCCCCAACTTCCCCCATTACCAATTCCTATTCCTCTATTATTATGTCTCTCACCCATGTCCTTTCTATATATTTTTTAATTTCCCACTTTCTCATTCTAGGTTTTAGTTCATGCCTAGATGATTGGGTGATTGTTTTAGCTTCCTCAACTGTTTTCTATTCCCTCTGCTTCTCTCCCATTTCTCCCCCCTTTATTCTGTCTTGAGTACCACAATTAAGTTAATATTCTCTGGCAAAAAGATCCCCCATATTCAAGCTTACTTCTCATATAATGACCAGTTCTGCCTAATCTGGCACTAAGATTAAACAAGATAATATCTGGAGATACTTAGCAAAATGTCTGCTCTATAGTGCCTACTCAATAAAAGTTATTTAATCTTTACTCAATGCAGAACCTATGATTGGGTCAGTCATTCGTTTTACAGCTATAGAGCAGGGAGAAAAATTATATCTAATGTTAGATGTAATATCCGGATTTTTTAATCACATGAAACAGAAGAGAGTTAAGTAGGAGTCAGACTTACCTAGCTGTTTTTAGTGGCTTTTTCAAATGTCTGAGGGAGAAATAAGAGGGCATTTATAAACTATCATTGCCCGTAAAATAGAGCTTTTATTTTAAAGAAATAAGATAATAAGTAAGACTTAAGAATGAGTGTGGTACCTGCTTACATAGTAGAAAATGTAGCATCAATCTTCTTACCTCCTTGTATTGCTTTGCTTTTGCCTGACTTTGAAGTGAGGCTCTCTCTCTCTCACTCTCTCCCTGATCTCTAGCTCTAGCGGGGTGGGGGAACTTATCATTGTTTTCAGTTCATGATGGTTTTCACAGTGGACCACACTGCTACCATTATTATGCTTCTGCAGAAGAACCAGATGGCTGCTATACTTGAGCTGCCAAAACAATAGTAATAAAAACCATAAAATGTGAGGAAATTATATATTTTCTTTTCTTGTATTTTAGTCCTAACAGAGTGTCATTAAATAATGGAGACTTCAAGAGCTGACTGTGAAATCCACAGAATATTAAGAGTCTGGGCCATTGTTCTCATTCTTCATTGTTATATAATTAAGCCTTAATCATCCCAAACACACACAATTGATTGGTGTCATCTGATGACATTACAGTTTTTGCTTTAGCAATTTAGAAAAAAGCTTAATCTTAAATTGACCTAATTATCTGTTTCTTATTTGCCATTTAAGCTTTGATGACATGGTATCTGATCATATTCGAATATTATATTGCTAAGAATTTCTAATATTGTGCTCTTACCTTGATAGTTTTTTTGTGTAACTTTTCAAATTGCTTGGTTTCACATGCCTCTTACCCTTTAAGTCATATTTTAATAACATCTAGTGTGCTAATAATGGATTTGACAGCATCATCACTGATTCTTTTCATGAACATTTATGTATATACATATATAATTTATTACTTGACATACTTAAGCATATCTTATAAAGTATGATGTACTTTTAAGAAAATAATTTTTATGTGCACATGTATAAATTAAGATATAAGTCAGTGGTTCTCAACTGGGGGTGGTTTGGTACCCCCACCCCCAAGTGATATTTGGCAACATCTGGAGACATTCTTCATCATCACGATGAGAAGGGTGCTACCGGCATCTAGTAGGTAGAGGCCAGAGATGCTGCTAAACAGAACAGTCCCTACAACTAAACATGGCCCTAAATATAAATAGTGCCAAGGTTGAGAAACTCTGATCTAGGTGGATGGGTACGTGATCTCATGTTTTGGAAAGAAACAAATCCGAAGTACTTTGACGGCTAGCAAAGAGGTAGTGCATGCATTTAAGAAGAGTGCAAGGGCTTCCCTGGTGGCGCAGTGGTTGAGAGTACACCTGCCGGTGCAGGGGACACGGGTTCGTGCCCCGGTCCGGGAAAATCCCACACGCCACGGAGCCACTGGGCCCGTGAGCCATGGCCACTGAGCCTGTGTGTCCGAAGCCTGTGCTCCACAATGGGAGAGGACACGGCGGTGAAAGGCCCGCGTACCGCAAAAAAAAAAAAAAGAAGAGTGCAAGAATAAAAATGCCATAAACTCTACCTTGTTTTTGTAGTGCTTGTTAGCTTTTCCAGGAGCTTTTACCCTTAGAATGTCATATAATTCTTATATTATCCTTGGGGTGTAGAAATGGAAGAGTTTCCAAATAAATATGCCTTTTTACAGATGCAAAACAGACACAGAGAATTTAATGGATTATCCTAAGTTTACATGTCTGGTTAGAGATTCCAGTTCTCTGTCCACAGAGCATTGAATCCCCTGAGAAAGAAGCATATCTACCAATCTGCTGATGGAGAGGAATTAAGAGGGAGATATTTTACGTTCTTAGGAGGAAAACAGGCTAGAAGTACTAGTGTGCAAAAAAGCCTGTTTGGTCTTCTCTCAGTTTCTCCTGTCTCCTCGGTTAAATGAAAAATCCAAGGAGAATAAGGTCACCATCTATCTATTAGTAAACACTGAATTATCTCAGATCATCATTTTAATTAAAACATATGTCTTTACTGATGTAGAATTAAGTTCACTTGTGGTAACTTGAAGTTTACATTTAGCATTAATCATGGCATTCAAGTAAAGTAAATCTCAAATTAATTCTATAAATTCTGCTAATGTAGCCATGCTGAAACTGGGACAGCTCAAGCAATATGGGCTTTCCATGTTTTTCCTCTTCAATTTCTAAGTTATGACTCCTCTTTCAGCTCTTGAATAATGAATGCATTTATCACAGAATGCCATCAGTCAGGATACAGATTTAAGTGAGAAATAGAACAAACATCGATGCCTAAAAACTGTGGTGTTAACCTTGGATAAAGGTGTCAGTGATTTTCAGAATATTTAACTTAGAGGAGGAATCCACTGTCATTTCCATCTCAGAGTTGCTCCTACTGTGTTATTTTGGTCAGGAGCTAGATACTCACGCTTTAACTTGGAAACTGTTAACATTGTGACATAATACCTTCTGTTTGAATAGTTGAGGTAATTATTTTTAAATCAAGTAGAGCCGTAGTGTAAACTATCTTTGTGTAAACATTGATTACTTAGAATAAGTTCTATTTAAATACGTTCCAGCAACTTGCACAAACCTTTGAAAATGAATGAATAGAGAAAACTTACAAAGCCATCATCTTATCTTAACTTATTTGTCAATCAAACGTTTCCTAAAATTTAGGGTCTATAGATTGGAGTAAGGATTTGTTTTTAATACTTTTATTGCGTTTCTGCCAGGTATCCAGCACTATGGATACACCAAAGAGGCACATAGTTTTCATACACGTTTTCTGCAGTTAAACACTTATTACCTAGGCTGTAGATTGAGGTAAATTCTGGCATACCCACAGGGAGACAGGGTAGCCTAGCAACAGAGAAGGTGAAGGCTTTCAATGTCCCAGTATAAAGGAGAAATTCCTAGGGATTTGCAGTTTAGTGGGTGGTGGGCAAAACACTGAAAGATAAGAGAACAAGGAAAATCAGGGGATAAAATGAACCCACAGCAGTATTTTCAAGCTATTTAGTTAGTTGAATGGTGAGGAAGTGAGTTGTGATCAAAACTCCCCATACTCTTCACTGAAGTAGTGTGTTGAAGTTGGAGGAGTTGTTTGTAAATATTTATATTCTAACAGTTGTTCTTAATCCCGGCTAATTTGAATTACTGGGAAGCTTTTAAATATATGAATGACTGTAGCCCCACCTGGAGATTCTGATTCATCGAGTCTGGAGTTAAGCCTGAGAAATCGCTATTAACAAAGAAAACTCCATGGGTGATTTTAAAATACAGAAAACTACAGATACAAAGAGGTTAGAAAATATTTGATGGCATATCAGAAAAATCTTCATATATAAAGTTGTGGTGTGCGTTTCATGATGATGTTAACTTTATGAGTCTGAGACCTTATAGCAGAGATATATGGCATTTGGGACTATCTTCTACCCTTTGAGAAAAAATGAGAAAAGGCCAATAAAACTTTACTCTTGGTCTCCTGCTTATGCCAGGAAGCCTTCTGGGAACCAACAATATAGCAAACAATTTAGAACTCAGCATAAATAGAAACTAACGGTAAATGGACTTTTAAAAAAGTGATTAATATTTAGGGTATCTACATTATACAGATGCATCAATGTTAGGTCTTATGAAGTTAAAAATGGCTGCCAGAGATGAAAAGGTTAACGGTGTCCTCTGTCAACCAGAACGAGGCCTTGTCATTGGTAGAACATTTACTGCTCAATGTCAGGAAGAAGATATATATGTACCTTTTGCAGAAATCACCTTTATAGACAGATAAAGAAGTTTGAAAATCTGAGTTTGTGAATGATAAATCACACTTCTGGAGTTGTATACTGAGGAAGGTGATTGAGCCATGTAATAACTCATGAATAAACAGGGAATATTAACAAGGAGCAGGAATATAGGTCAGGGAGCATTTTGGCAAATACAATTTTGATCTCCTGCTGTCCTAAACCTTTGGTCCTTAAATTTGGTCCTGCTGTCCTTAAATTTGATTTTAAGCACTGTTTAGAGATGTGCGCTAACCTAGGTGAAACAGTTTATTTAATCTGTCATTATTTTAATAGGAATGTACTTATAAATGCAAATTATTTGACAACAATATATTCTCTGAGGGAAACTAAGGACTAGTTTTAAAAGAATTAGATGATGAAAATAAGTACTATATCATGATAGATGTTAATTTTGCTGAAGTATAACTGTCCTAATAAATTTGTTGTTAAAAGTTGCTTATAGATTGTTCACATCATGCCTACAATCTAACTGCTTAAAGTTAAAAATGGAAAACTTTAAAATCGGACGAGAATTTTCTAGTTTCCGATAGTCATTTGCATTCTCACATTTAATTCTCACCTTTCCTAAATTACTAATACAATCAATAAGAAATGGAAAAAATACCCACATAGATTATATCAGTGGGGATGAAGAGGTAAAGCTGCCATCAACAGGCTAGGTATTTTGAGAAATTTCTGAAAGATGTATAGTAGAAATAGTACCAGATCTGAGGGAGATACCTACATGGCTAGAATGCAATTAATCCATCCATACATCCATACATCCATACATACATTCTTTTACTCAGTTTATAAATATTTATTCAGCAAGTACAATGTGTCTCACATTTTTGAGGCACTGAAGATCACGAAAGCAAGAGTATTAACACAATCTTTGCTCTCTTGGGATCTAGTGAGGGGAGACATAGTCCACAAATTAATGAATAAACAAACAAGATACTTTCAGATACTGATAAAGGACTATAAAAAGCAAAATAGAATATTGTAATGAAGAGGCTTCCTGGGGGAGAGGCACTAGCAGTGGTGGTACGAAGCTGTATTTTATTGCGTGTCAGGAAAGACCTCCCTGAAGACATGACAGTAGTGCTGAAATCTGAATAACAGGGAGGAAGCAGCCAGAAGAAGATTTGGAGGAACAGCATTTCAGGTAGCTGCAATAACAAATGCAAGTGTTAAGAAGAATCAAAGAGGTCCAGTGCGGCTGAAGAAGAGTGAAGGAGAGAGCGTCACAAGATACGAGGTCAAGATAGATGCAACTTTACTACAAAGGTAGCAAAGTGTAAGCTTCAGCGCCCCACATTCGCATCAGTTCTTGCAAGACCTTGAATCTAATTTTGTATTATTTTTCTTGAATTGGGCCCATCAAATTCCGTAAACATTAGGTTCCTCAAAGTTTGGATTCACCCCTGAGTCAGAGATCTATGGTCAACAAGCAAGATTTTGTAGTCTCTAAGAAGGACATTTAAATTTTTTGTTGCTGATCTGGGAAGCATTGGAAGGTTTGCATCAGGAAGTACAGTGCTATGACCTGATATGTGCCATATATTGTAGAAGGATTTCTGTGGCCGCTGTCTAGTGGATGGACAGGTAGGTAGGAATATAAAGCAAGGCTCCTTAGGAGGCTTTTTAAAGAGTTGCCCCAATGGCTTAGGAGATGGTGGCTTGGAACAGTGAGGTAGCAATGGAGATGGAGAGAAGGGGATCTGTGTAAAATTATCTGAATGACATCTCTAAAAAATATCCTTACAAGTCTAAGTTGAAGGCATGGATGGGTAGTTGGTAGTGACTAGAAGTCAAAGTTTAATCTTACTAATGACTTTGAGAAATGTACTAGTGGACCAAACCATGACATAAAAGGCTAATGAGATGTTTTAAAAAGAATAACATTCATTATCAGTGAAAATGTGCTGACAACGAACACTCATACGTACAGTTAATAAAATGTAAATTGGCACAAATTTTCCTGAAGAGAAATTGGTGCTATGTATTATGAACCTTTCAATGCATGTTATTTTTGGTTTAGTAATTCCACTTTTAGTAAATTCGTCTGTGGAAATACTCAGACCACTGATGAAGGATGTATTAATAGAGATATGCCTTATAGCATTGTTAGTATTGCAGAAGAACTGGACAGAGGTTAAATGTTCAATAATATGGGTTTGGGTGAATTCATTATGGTAATCCATACAATGAAATACCATGTAGTAATTGAAAATGAATGTATAAGCACATATGTATAGGTTTTGAATGATGTTAGCAATATATTGTTAATGAGAAAAACAAGTTACAAAATATTTGTATATGAATAAATATTTATGCATATTAATAAGAAAAAGTCTTGACTATATATCTACCTGCTAACAACGTTTATCTTTCTGTGGTAGGACTAAGGATGATTAAAAAATTTTTTTCTGTCATGAATTTTCATAACTTGTGTGATATAGAAAATGAAAAATTTAATTAGTGGTAGGAAATACTTTAGAGAAAATTTGTATTGTGTTTGTTATAGCTTTTGAGACTCCAAAGCAAATATCTTTTGCCATATGGGATGCATTTTATATGTAGCTGTAATCCATTAAAAATTTATTTCCATAATACATTAGTTGTGGAGACGAGTACACACAAGAAACAATTAGATGGGATGAAATTACATAAATAACACAATGTAAGTGAAGTAGGTGATACAGTTTGCATCAGATCAGTACAGACAGAATCTAAAGGGACCCGGGAAGTCAGCTCATTCTGCCTTTTGCATGAAATGAGATGAGTGTGGCTAAGCTGATAGGATTGGACTCAGTGAATAAGAGAAGGAGTCGCTTGGATGCAGAGATTAATGACTTATGAAGGGAGAAGTAAAACAGTTGGTATAATTAGACCTCGTTTGCATATTTGAAAGAATAAAGTTATAAGATGTATGGTAAGCTAGGAAAAAGAATTTATAAATTTCATTATGAATCCATCATTTGCAGTGGAATAGGTGTCAGGAAATTATTCTGGTCTCTTGAACAGTAGAGAGATATGAGATATAAGTGTCATTTTGGTAAAGTTATTCCATGCAGAAGGGATTAAGGGAAGAGACCACTAACCAAGAGAGTAGTGACAAACTTACTGGCCTGTGCTAGATACAGGGTTTGTCAGGATGGTGTTGTGAGACCATCCAGGAAAGCATTGGCACTACTTACTGAAGTCAGGAGACCAGAGTGACACAGGAGACCTGTGTTTCCATGTTTTGTGTTTCTGAACTAAATCGTGACACAATCGTCCCTCATTCCATATGCTATGCTTTGGTTACCTGGGCCACAGAATTAGCTGTTGATTCTTTGATATCCGTCTTTAACTTGACCCTCAGTTTTCATGGTCAAGGTTATGTACCTAGCTATAAATCTGGCTGCTGTGACTAAGTATGCTGTGTCTCCATTCTAGATACATGGACTAGGCTACCCAGGGTCATTTCCTTACCAGTTAAAAAAAAATTATTTCCAACTAATTTCAGATTCATGAAGAAGTTGCAAAAATACTACTGAGAGTTCCCTTGTACCTTTAACATTTCACATAATCATAGTACGAAAATGAAGAAGTTGACATTGGTACAATGCTATTAATTAAACTACAGACTTTATTCTGATTTCACCATTATTCCCATGACTTGTCCTTTACTGTTACAGGATCCAATCCAGAATCTCATATTGCATTTAGCTATATTTCTCTCTAGTCTTCTTCATTCTGTGGTACTTTCCAATCTTTTTATATCTTTCATGACCAGAACACTTTTGAAGAATAGTTATTTAATCAAGTTTCCCTCAATTTAGGTTTGTCTAATATTTCCTATGCTTAGGTTAGGTTGTCCATTTTTGTCAGGAACACCACAGAAATGATGTTGTGCCTTTCTCAGTGCAACATGTCACAGTTAACATGATGTTGATATATCTTACTATACACATTATTTATTTCTTTATATATCTCTTGGTATAAAGTAAAAACTGAGTTTATTCTGATATTTCTGATTCCAATCCAACACTGTAGCGTTCATTCTAGCCTTCTCCCTTTCCTTATTTGTAACATTTCTCCAATAGTGAGAAACATGGCTCTTATTATCTATATTTATTGATTTTTCAACTCTAGTATACACAGAAAGTTTTTTTTTTAATTGTTGACATATACCCCTGTAAGAAATAAATTTACCAGCTACAGTACAGTTTTTGTGTATGGTTCTTTTGTCTTTAGTCTTAACAGTATCCTGTGAAAATACTATTTTTCAAAGTTAATTTAGGTTAAGGACTTCCCTGGTGGCGCTGTTGTTAAGAATCCACCTGCCAATGCAGGGGACACGGGTTTGATCCCTAGTCTGGGAAGATCCCACATGCCACAGAGCAACTAAGCCCATGCGCCCCAAATACTGAGCCTGCGCTCTAGAGCCTGCGAACCACAACTACTGAGCCCACGTGCCACACCTACTGAAGCCCGCGTGCCTAGAGCCCGGGCTCCGAAGCAAGAGAAGCCATCGTAATGAGAAGTCTGCGCACCTCAGCGAAGAGCAGCACCCACACGACGCAGCTAGAGAAAGCCCATGTGCAGCAATGAAGACCCAACACAGCCAAAAATAAATAAATATTTTTTAAAAAGTTAATTTAGGTTAGTTCTTTCTTTCCCCATTCCTTTCACCAGGGTTATGCTATTTATTTGTAATTCACTTAAATTCATTTATTACAATTTGCATTCTATTTTGTGTTCCCTTTATTCCTGGTTATTTTTATGTTTTTAAAAATTAAAAAAAAATTTACTGGAGTATAGTTGCTTTACAATGTTGTGTTAGTTTCTACTGTACAGCAAAGTGAATCAGCTATATATATACATATATCCCCTCTTTTCTGGATTTCCTTCCCATTTAGGTCACCACAGACCACTGAGTAGAGTTCCCTGTACTATACAGTAGATTCTCATTAGTTATCTATTTTATACATAGTATCAATACTGTACACAAGGAAGAATTTATTCTCTGTTGTGTACATTTTCATGGGTTTGGACATATTCAGAGAACTGTGTATCTACCCACATGATAATGATGTTGAACACTTCTATCACCTCAAAAATTCTCTCCTTCTGTCCTTTTATAGTCAAGTTTACCCTCTATCCCCAGTCCTACTGATCTGTTTCCTATTCTTATTATTTTGTCTTTTCCAGAAAGTCATATAAATGGAATCATACCACCTTTTGTTTCTGGCTTCTTTCATTTAGCAAACTTTATTTAAGATTCATACATACTGTTACATGAATCAAAAATTCTTCTTTTATTGCTTAGTAGTATTCTATTGTATGTGTGAACCACATTTTATTTATCTACTCACTGGTGGAAGACCATCTGGGTGATTTCCAGTTTTTGACAATTATGAACACAGCTGTTATAAATATTCTTGTACAGGTTTATGTGTGAACATAAGTTTTCATTACTCTTGGGTAAATGCTAGGATTGGGATTGGTGGTTCATATGGTAAATATATACTGAACTTTATAGGAAACAGTCAAGCTGTTTTTGTTCCAAAGTGGTTATACATTTTACATTCCCACGAGCAACATACAAGAGTTTCCCCATATCCTCTCAGAACTTGATGTAGTCAGGGTTTTTGCTTGCCTTTCTTTTTTTAAAAATATTTATTTATTTGGCTGTGTCTAGTCTTAGTTGTGGCATGCAGGATCTTCGTTGCGGCATGTGGAATCTTTCGTGGCGGCACACGGGCTCTTCTTTGCAGCATGTGGGCTTCTCTCTAGTTGTGACACTTAGGCTCTAGAGCACGTAGGCTCAGTAGTTGCAGTGCAGAGGCTCTCTAGTTGTGGCTTGTGGGCTCCAGAGCATGTGGGCTCAGTAGTTGCAGCACGTGGGCTGTCTAGTTGTGGCACACGGGCTCTAGAGTGCACGGGCTTAGTAGTTGTGGTGTGTGGGCTTAGTAGGCTTGTAGGCTTGTAGGCTTAAGCCCTACAGCATGTGGGATCTTAGTTCCCCAACCAAGGATCAAGTCTGCATCCCCTTCATTGGAAGGTTGATTCTTAACCACTGGACCACCAGGGAAGTCCCCCTTGTTTGCCTTTCTGATGAATGTATATTAATATAACATTGTGGCTTTAATTTACGTTTTTGTAATGATTAGTGATACCGAGCATTTTTAAATATGCTTATTTTCCATGTGGACATTTTCTGGGTTAACTGTTCAAATCCTTTGTTCATTTAAAAAAATTAGGTTGTTTGTTTTCTTTTGTTGAGTTTGAGAGTTCTTTATATATTGTGTATACAAGTCCTTTGTCAGAATTGTGATTTGCAAATATTTTCTCCCAGTTCATGGCTTGTCTTTTCATTCTCTTAACAGTGTCTTTCACAAAAAAGAGGTTCGTAATTTTGATAAAGCCCAGTGGGTCATTTTTCCCCTGATGGATTGAACATTTGGTGTCATATTTTAAAATAATCTTTGCCTAACTCAAGGTGTAGAAGATTTTCGCCTTTTTTTTTCTAGAATTTTGAGAGTTTTACTTTTTACATTTAGGTCTATGGTTAATTTTTGAATAAAAGATGAGGTATGTGCTAGTTTCATGTTTACCTAGGTATTCAGTTTTTCAAGCACCATTTGTTGGAAAGATGATCCTCTCTTTTTTGAAATGCTTTTTCATTTTTGTCAAATATTATTTGACTATATTTGTACAGGATTATTTCTGGACATATTATTCTTTTCCATGGATCTATGTGTTTATCCTTTTGCTAATATCACACTCTTGATTAGTAAGTCATGAACTTTGTAGTGTGCCCTCTACTTTGTATTTTATTTTCCAAAATTGTTTTGGCTATCCTATTTCCTTTCCTTTCCCACATAAATTTTAGAATTTTGATAATATCTACAAAAAATATTATGAGTATTTTAATTTGGATTGCAATAAAACTGTAGATCAAATTGGGGGAGAATTGATGTCTTAACAAAATTGATTCTTCCAATTTATGAGAATGGTTAATCTTTCCATTTATTTATATCTTTGCTACTTATCATCAGTGTTTTGCAATACAAAACACTGCATACAGAGTCTACATACAGACTCTGTATACAGAGTCTACACATAATTTTTATATTCATATGTACTTTATGCTATAAATGGTTCTTTAATTTTATATTCTAAATATTCACTGTTAATATATATAAATACAATTGATTGTTTATACTGACCATGCATCTTGGGAACTAGCTAATTTCATTTTTATATTCTAAGTTATTTTGGAAATTCTTTAGATTTTTCTGCAGGGATAATCATGTTATCTTTGAATAAAGAGAGTTTTATTTCTTTCCTTCCAAACTATATACTTTTATATCTTTTTGTGCTTTATTGCACTGGCTATTACTTCCAATATGATTTTGAATAAGAGTAGTAAAATAGGACATTTTTACCTTATTCCTAATTTTAGGAATCCTAATTCTTGATCCTAATTCCTAATCTTAGTAGTCTTTCCTAATTTATTTCTTTTACATCTCTCTACATTTCACACACACATTAAAAAACTTAACAATGCATCAAATGAAACGGTTCTGCAAAGTCTTCTGCTAGTGGTGCTCTTCGTTCCCTGGATGTAAGGTTTATTCTGTAAACAGACAAATGTGAGCCAATCTACAGGCTCATCAAGCCTCACTTAGTTTCCGGAGTGGGCTTCAGGTGTTGCTTTGCATATCAATGCAAAGCATTGTCTTTCGCAGTTAAGTATAATGTTAACTGTAGGTTTTTGTACATGCCTTTTATCAGTTTGCTGACGGTTTTTAACATAAATAGATGTAAAAGTTTATCAAATGCTTTCTCTTCATCTATTGAGATGCTCAAATAACGTTTCTTCATTAGTCTATTAATATGGTGAATAACACTATTTGATTCTGTTAACCAGTCTTGTATTACTGGGATAAATCCTATTTGGTCATGAACTATTGCTCTTTTTAAACATTTCTTGATTCAATTTGCTAATATTTTTATTGAAGATTTCTGCATATATGTTCATGAAAGTTATTGGTCTGCATTTTTCATTTTTTTTGTACTATTTTTATCTGGTTCTGGTATTAGGGTAATACTAACCTCACAATAAAAGTTGAAGAGTGTTTCTTTTTCCTGTTCTGAAAGAGATTGTGTGAAGTTGGTATCATTATTTTGTTTAAATGTTTGGAAAAATTGAGCAGTGACATAATTTCAGCCTGGATTTTCTTTGTTGGAAAGTTTTTAACCATGAATTTAATTGCTTAGGAGCTATAAGACTATCCAGGTTATCTATCTCTTTTTGATTTGGTTTCAATTGATTGGTTTCTTTTTCATTGTCTTTCAAGAATTGATTCATTTCATCTAAGTTGTTGAATTTAGAAATACAACGCTGTTCATAGTATTCTTATTTTCCTTTTTAATGTCTGTGGGATCTCTAATGATGCCACCTGTTTCATACTTAATACTGACAATTTGTTTCTTCTCTCTTTTTATCAGTCTGGCTAGAGGTATATCAATTTTATAGGTATTTGCAAAGAACCAGCTTTAGTTTCACTGATTTTTTTTATAGATTTTATTTTCAATCTTATTAATTTCTGTTCTTAATTATTTTCTACTTTCCATTTACCTTGTATTTAATCTGCTCTTATTTTTCTAGTTTCTTGAGGAAAAAACTTAACTTACTGATTTATTGCCATTTTTTTATAATATAAGTATTTAATGTTATTCCTTTCTCTCTAAGCACTGCTATAACTTTATCCCACAAATTTGGCATGGTTTGTTTTCCTTTTCATTTAGTTCAGAATGTTAAAAATATTTTTTGAGACTTTCCTTTCTACTTGGAGGTATTCAGAAGGGTTTCATTTGATTTCTCACTATTTGGGGATTTTTTAATCTCACTATTTGGGGATTTTTTAGATATCTTTTTGTTATTGGTATTTAAATTCAATTATGCTCTGAGAAAATGCCCTGTATGAGTTCTATTCTTTTAAGCTGTTGATATTTGATTTTTTTGCATAGTATTATCTATCTTGGTGGATGTTCCATGTACACTTGAAAAGAATGTGTAATTTGCAGTTGTAGAGTGAAGTGTATTATAAACGTCAATTATGTCAAGTTGGTTAATACAGCTGTTCCGGCCTTCTATATCTTTACTGATTTTTCTATCTATCTGTTCTATCTGTCCTTCTATAATTGTAGATTTGTCAGTTTTATCATTTTTTTCTTCATGTATTTTTGAAGCTCTGTTTTTATGTGTCTGCACAATTAGGATTTTTATGTATTCTTAGATCACTGACCCTTCTATTTTTATTGATATCTGTCTTTACCCATGATCATATTTCTTATTCTGTATGTCTGATATTAATACAGCTACTGCAGCTTTATTTTGGCTAGTGGTAAGAAGGTGTATCATTTTCCATCCTTTTACTGTTAATTTATCTGTGTCTTTATATTTAAAGTGGATTTCTTATAGATAGCATAGAGTTGGATCTTGTTTTTTTCATTAATCTGAAAATTTCTCTTTTGATTGATTTGTTTAGACCATTCATATTTATGTGTATATCAGTATGGCTGATGCAAGGCAATTGATTTGCTCACATCCCTCTTGTGCAGCAGAATGAAGGACCCCGTTCCCTCCCCAAAGGGACACATATAGCAGTAGGGTTGGCCAGGTACCATATGATGTACATGCTTAAGCTAAGCAAAGGAGCATAGATTGAGTCTGAAACAGGGAAAGATACTCTCACATATGGTACTAAGTCCAGCACAACCTGAGAGGATGCTATGTCTTGGTAAGGACGTGTTCCAGTTCAAGGCCCATTCTTTTGTGGCCAAATGGGGGTCAAAAGACTGCATACACAAGACTGTCTTTCCCAACACATATCTATTATAGAAAATTTGAAATAATACAGGAAAGCATAAGGAAGAAAAACATTTTACTCATAATGCTACCAGCAGTAGATAACATATTATTTTTGATATTTTTCTTTCCATCTGTGTATATTATATACACGTAATATTTTATATACTTGAGATCATATGGTTCATAATTTATAACCTGATTTTTTCACTTATCCTTAAATATTTTCAAGATCACTTTTTCATATGACTATACTATAAATTATTTAGCCTTATCTATGACTTTTGATATTTAAGTTGCCTTAAATTTATTTTCCTTTTACAAATACCATTATAATGAATATCCTCACCCCAAATCTTTGTGAATATTTTTATTATTTCTCAAGATAAATTCTTAAAAGTGGATTTATAAATCCAGATGGTTTACCCATTTTTAGACATTTGACGCTAATTGCCAAATTATCTTTCAGAAATATCATGCCAATTTACTTTTCTATTGGAATTATATGAAGTGTTTGTTTTTGGAAGGGGAGTTTCTCTACCTAATTCTTCCAGTTGAGGAAGAAGCAGAGAGGAGCATAATTTTTCTTGATAAAATAAAATTGAGGGATAGTTTTATGGGTTGTGAGTTTCTCTAATACTTCCTAGTTGAAAACATAGCTAAGAGCAGCTCCCTAAAGAGTGAAGCGATAGATAAAATTTGAGAATCTGTGTATTTTAAACATTCCTTTAAAAACAAAATTCAAGTAAGTGTGTTTTGCACCCCTTAAAAATTCTTTGAGGGCTTCCCTGGTGGCGCAGTGGTTGAGAGTCCGCCTGCTGATGCAGGGGACACGGGTTTGTGCCCCAGTCCGGGAAGATCCCACATGCCACAGAGCGGCTGGGCCCGTGAGCCATGGCCGCTGAGCCTGCACATCTGGAGCCTATACTCCGCAACGGGAGAGGCCACAACAGTGAGAGGCCTGCGTACCACAAAAAAACAAAAACAAAAACAAACAAACAAAATTCTTTGAATATCTTGAATTTTCAGGCACTTTCTCACTTTTTATGTAATTTGGGAGTTTCTTCTCCTCCTTGTTTTTTCATTTTTTCAAGGTTCTTCACCTTCCTCAGGTTCTGACTTAAATGCTTATCTCTCCTGGAATTACTTCTAATTTCCTCAAATCTGGCAATTGTTCAGTCACTCTTAGAATTGTGTATGGAACCTACTGTATGCACTTTTCGGTTTTAGCATAGATCATTTTATGTACAGATCCTACCTGAGCTTTTCACACAGGGCTGGTGCCTTGCACTGTTTCTGTTTCTCCAGAGATGAGCCTATCGGTTTGTATGATGGTAACTTGAGACTATAAACTCCATAATAGCAGGAACAAACTTTATTTTCTCACTTTCTATCTGCCTTTCACACTGCTTGAAACATAGTTGGAGCTCAGTAAATATTTTTGAAGAAGTGAATGAACAAATAGATTTATCATTTATTTAGTAGAGCAGGGCGACCTTTGGAAAAATTATGTGCTTCATTTTCTCTTGTAGCAATCTCATCACGGGGGAAGGAAAATGATTTTTTTCTCCCCCCCCCCCCCCCCCAGGAATCTTTGGATTGCTAATACCTGACTTTTTCTTATCCACAGAGTGTCTTCCACTTTGGCAATGGTGACAGGCAGGCTAGTGTGGACCCTTCTGAAACAAAAAAAGCCATTAAGAAGACTTCTGTGGTGTGTGGTGTGTTTAAGGTGATTAAAACAATTAGGCCTAATTTTCCCAAAAAGGGAGAAGAACAAACCAAT
The DNA here is from genome assembly GCF_963455315.2 of Globicephala melas. Lineage (NCBI taxonomy): Eukaryota > Metazoa > Chordata > Mammalia > Artiodactyla > Delphinidae > Globicephala > Globicephala melas. Next base: position 50,237,029 of record NC_083316.1, on the reverse strand, counting down.
CTGGGTTTATAGTGTTGAAAGGAGAAAAAGGTGTCTACCTGTGTTTATCCCCACGAGTAAGAGGAGGAAAAGGTCATAGTCTTCTTGGGAGGTAGAAGGTCCTGAACTCATTTAGATGCTGCAACTCCAAGGGTCAGGAGTCTGAGGGGATGCCTGTGAGGACAGAGCTGTGTCCTTAGGGGCAGGCAAAGCCTCCCTGTGGCCAGGCTTGGCCTGAAAGTGAGTGAAGCTGCTAGGGAGCTGCCCATCAACAAATGGAGCTTGTTGGCTTGGGCCACAGATGGCATGACAGCTTGGACATATGGTGAGAGACTAGTGCTTCACAGTAGCATCATGTGGCCCCAAAGAACAAATGGCAGCTGTGGCGTCAGTTTTATCTATCTGTTGATATATTGATCTGCTGATCTATCTATTTTGGCAATCCTATGAGGGTGCAGAAAGCCCAAAATGACTGTTATGTCTTCCTGCTAATTTGAGTGAGTGGGGAATTGAGCTTCTTCTAATTCACTTGAAACACTTAAGGGATTGTGGTATAACATGTACCTTGCATGTCCCAGAGCAATTCATACCTCATATAATTATAATTTTGTTTTTCTAGTCGCATCCTCCCAGGGTTAGGGGATTCTTATACAGATCTCTAGGGTATACTTATCTGCTGGCAAGAGGAATACTCCAGCTTACTGTTCAACTTTTAGTCTGTGTATGCATAGGTTTCTGGAATAATTCTTACACTTTGTCTTTAAATTATTACTGTTGACATTAGTTTCCCTGTTCTTTATATGGAGCAATATTGGGTGAATATATGCTAGGCTATGTCACCATACCCGCTGCAGCATATAATTTTCACTAACAGTGCTGTGGGGTGTTTTAGGAACTATTCTTCAAAACTTTATATTAAAAAAAATGCTTGGAGGCAAAAATGCTTTTGTTTCAGACCAGCTGTTTAGCTTAAATTTAAATTACTTTTTGAAACACGTTTCCTCGTTGAATATGTGCAAATTACATTTTGGATGTGAAAATGGTTGTATGTAGGTGAAGAGTCTTTGCTAGCATCCTTCCTTCAATCTTCTCTCCTTTGTTTTTACTCCTTTTTCCTCTCAATTAAATAAATGAGGTTCTTTGTGCATCATTGATTACAAAGGAGTTGAAACTAGAGTCTATATTGAGGATCAGGGTATGGCTAGATTAAGTATTTTTTCTCCCTTTCTTTTTCATTAGCATGGTATTGGGGGATGCATTGCAGGATACCCTCACATTTCCAGTATTCCCACATAATGCTCTGCCATTCTATGAGAGAAATAAAAATGCTGCCTTTGGAAATGAATTTATGATATCAGCAAGTAGTTTCAGAACCATCAGTGAAAAATTCTGTTTGACAGTGTAAAGGTGCTTTTCCCCCTGAGAGAGGAGACCAAGAACGATTATGAGTTTTAGATACACAGTGCTGGTTACCAGGGTGCCTCTGACCTCACACCAATTGCACCCACAGGACTTACAAGATAGTCCTTAGCCTTCCGTGGAAGCACCAGAAACGCCATTGTTTTGCAAGGTCTTTGAGCTAATTCTCCACCCTCTGCCCATTTTCCGCTTCTTTTCTGGTCTGGGCTGTGTTAGTAAGCTCCCTTGACTTGACTTTTAGTTAGGTTCCTCTAATGGGAAGTTTCCTCAGCAGACAATAGAGCCAGAAGAGTTAGACATCAAGGTGCTTCTATGCCATCACCCCGCCCACTTTACCTCTACTTCATGGTTCCAGCCGCGGATTTATCCTTCTGAGATTCCCAGTCCTTCAGTTCTGACATGCCTTTGATTACACTGTTTTTCTCCTCTACCCTCTTTTTGGGCCTGAAGGTGGAAACAGTTTCCTGCTGTTGTAGTCCCTGAATGCTTTCAGAATCCCTCGTGGGTTCTTAATCCTCACCTCACTTCTGTGAATAAATAGTTCCTTCAACATTCCAGCTGAGCGTGTCTCTATTTCCTTCCAAGACACTGAGTGCGAAAGCACTAAGCTTTTTTTCTCTGAACACTGGGCTGATGAGTTGGGAATATTGAATTTTGGAATGATTCTGAGTTTACGGCTCCTTCAGATTGCTTCCTGGACAGTAAGTGGTAATTTTGTAACAACTTTTAGAATCAACCAGCATCTCATTTCAGAGTAAGGCTTAGGTTGTTGAGCCAGGTTGTCTTGGGCTGGAAGAGAGGCAAGTTTCAGTGAAAAGGATATGGATTACCAAAACTGACTCAACCAAATTGCCACTCTACCTCTGGCTAATTATGAAAGTAGTACTTGCCTAGTAACTCAAGGCATAATTATCTGTTCTGGAACAAATTAGGATCTAGCCAACAAATGATAGTGGTCCATTTTAGGAGCTGTTGACGAGTAGGACTTGTATGTGTGTTTGTTTGTAGGCAGGGCAAATGCTGGGCAGCCCATTGAACACCAGGCTGATGCCGATGTTTTCTAGTGCTTTGCAAAACAAGCTGTATCCTTACCATCTGGTTCTAGAGCTTTGTGAACTGTTATACATGACTGGTTTGGCATTAAGTAGCCTAGAGAGGTAAGAACAGTGGCGTCTATGGTGTTGCTTTTCTGTGAATTTTTAAATTAATTCCAAATAAAAAATGAGGGTGAATGGGGTGATAGGTCTTTGTTCATTTTGTGTTACTGTTTTCAAATAATGTCTTTCCTCTTAATGTAAAGGATCGATAAGGGAAGAGGTTGAGGATTAAGGACCATGCCATTTCACATGTCTGGGGTGAGCTGGTTGTGGTAAAGGGATGCATCTGAGGATTTAGCTCTGGTAACACTTGATGAAAATATCAGTTACCTCTAGGGAAGCTTTAGATAAATAGGGACTTTGAATGAAATCTAGATAAAGATCCACTGAGAAACTTTGAATTGTTTATTTATGTTTTTACTTGTTAGAAAATAATATCTTAAATTCACAACCACTCAACATTTATCAAAAGTTTATGGAGTGTTGCTTGAAGGATACAGTCCAACTACTTTTCCTACAAAAGGAAAAGTAGATCCTACAAAATGAATTCATGAGTTGTCAGACAAGAGAGACCTGCTTGCTTGTACTGCATCATTTTAGCACCCCTCTCTTCCCAAGTGCTTTTACTCAACTGGGTTTTGCTGTGTTTGCATTGCAGTTTTTATTGACCTGCCTTGAGGGACTTTGTTAGAAACAGCCCTGAGCATCTTAGTTTTGTATTTACTGCAGGATTGTTGTTGAGAATACTGTTATTTACATTTCACACAATCTTCTACATAAGGACTCATGGCAAGAATATCTCTCAGGGCTTAGTTTTAGTAATACTTATTTTATTTTAAGCAACCAGTTTTTTTTTTAATTGAGTTGTATTTGACATATGATATTATATAAGTTTAAGGTATACAATGTATTGAGTTGATACTTTTATATTGCAATATAATTGCCATAGTAGGTTTGCTAACACCTCTATCATGTCACATAATTATGTGACACAACCAGTTTGTTTTTATTTTATGTGGTCACATACCTCATACTGGGGGTTACATAACATACATTTTCTCCTTGTTGTTTTGGCTGCTAGAAAGCTCAGAGCCTGATTCTGGTCTCCAAGTAATGGAGTTTCTCTTCTAACTTAACGTCTTGGTGGTATTTCTTTTCTTGACTTTATTTTTCTTTTTTCTGGATTACTGAACTCAAGATTTTTTCTTTTTTATTCTATTGCATGTATTTTTAAAAGCTACCTCAAAGTATTGGTGAACATAGTAAGAGTGTAAATAAACAAACTAAACAAACCAGCAAGGAGTATTTTTTAATATATATATTTTGGTGACAATTTTTTATGCCTACAAAGTCTCAAACAAAAAATGAAAATCAAAAAATAGTGCTGGTCAAAATGTAAAATATTAAAGTCATTGATTATTGCATGGTTACATAGCAAAAAATAATGGTTGTTTGACAAAATAAAATTGGTCCCCCTTTGCTTAGTTCATTCAAACTGGTTTATGTGATTTGATCTGGACCATATAAGGCAGAATGTTCTAAATGTCTGGCAATCTATTCTAATTGAGAAGAATCATTAATGGACATTGGGTTAGTTGTAAGGAGAAGAGTGGGTTTAGAAAGAAATTCTGGGGGCTAATGCAAGATGTGGGTTGACCAGAGATCTTCATTTTTGTTAATATGGTAGTAGAGTTATTAAAACATTAACCAAGTTACATATACAGTTATCTTTTTTACATTTGAAACAGTCATTCAACACAGAAATGTGCTTTATGTGCTATATTAATCCTAAAAGAATATTTTGAATCAGTGGAAGGTAAGATACTCAGAACATTTATACTTACTTAATTGGAATTCAGATTTCCAACCCATAGATTTTTAAGGTTTTGAATGTTTGATTCTCAAAAATTTAAGATGAGGCAAGTCATGAATGATTCGCTGATAAATGGCTAAATAGTTTTATCAAGTTTTGCAGAATTAATAAGTTCAACAACCAACTGGAGATTAAATTTAGAAAGCCAATGAGAGATGAAAAATTCTGAATGATCCATTTAATTGTGTAATTTATTTGTTTCTCACTTTCATGTGAAATATTCAAGTTTTCAGATTTTAAATTCTAACAGAGTGCCACAAAAGGTACACTCACAAGGCTAAAGAGAAACAGTTAAGCCTTCAAGGCAAAATAATGGACTTCAATTCCCTGAGTTTAATAAAGCAGCACTTACATACTTATGGTGTCTTCACATTTCACATGCATAAGGGAAAGGTTAGCAGCAGTTCTTTCACTTCATTTTCCCTCCATGGACCATTTTGATTATTTGTTCTTACAAACATCTGCTCTACTCGGGGCTATGAGACATGACTAGGATATCAAAAATAATGATGCTTTCATCCTGTCTAGATGCAAAATGGTTGCACAAATAATTAGACAAGAATATCAAACACCAAAAGCATGAAATTCACATGACACAGTAATAGAAAGACTATGTAGCAGCCTACATTATGATAAAATTTTGTGTACATTTACTCGTTTATTTTTTTGGTTAGGACTGGAAAAAGCTTTCATTATGAGTCATTGCCTAAGGTGTAGTTCCAAAATACAGTGAACATATTGATTTCCAGCAAATATGTTTTGTAAAAAAGTTAATATACATGGCATCTAGTATTGGGAAACAGGAATAAAGAAACCTCCTACTTGAATTGTTGCTATGGCTTAAGTTACCTTGTATTTTGCTTCAGTGGTGGGGATGGGATAGGGTGGGGCTCAGGGTCTGCGGCATGAGTGATAGCTTAGCAGAGAGATCCTGCACCTGATTCCTGGTCTCGCTGACACCAAACACTCCAGATCTGAAAATGTCTGGAAGATAACACTAATGCAGTGGGGAGGTAGGGAGGTGTGTGTGTGTACACTTAGAAATTTTGGCCACATCAGTGGTTCTTAACTATGGCTATACTTGAGAATTATATGTCAAGCTGTTTTTTACCTTACTATTTTTTTTTAATGGCTTAATGTCTGCCTTGGTAATATCCTTGAAGGTCAAGCTTTAGTAGGTTTGGAGAGGGGTGTGGGTACTTGTATTCTTATGAAGTTCCTTAAAACCTACCATGTGCATCTGAAGCTGAGAACCTCTTGGCTTACATTTAACTGACATGAGAGTTTAGTCTGTGATATGACTTTTTCCCTTTCTGACTTAATCCTTACATATATGGATCTGAGTGTTTAGCTCAGGACTCAAAACACATCAGGTCTTAATTCACTACTTAGAATTATAATATTTACCACTAGGAGAAAAGAAATAAAAAGCCACAGACTCCTGGCTCCTTAGTCTCAGTAATTTGAATATCCTTTGAGCAGAACCTCTAACTTGCCATGTCTGATAATAGTGTAGGTGGTGTTGGTATATGTTGTTGATTGAGAAGGGGATAAGATGTTACAGGTGCCAAAATTCAGTGTTAAAAAACTAAGGAGCCCCATACATGTTGGTCTCCAGCTCAAACAGCCTGTCAATGCCTCTCATTCCAGCCAAGAGAAGGTTAAATTTGGCATCACAGGGGGCCTCCAGAGCATCTGGTCATTCCTGAGGTTGAGGTACCTATTCTTGGTTGTTTAAAGTTATTTCTAAGTATGGCTGTCTGTGTGGGAGACAATTATAAGAGTAGAAGCTTAGCAGAGCAAAGATGGGAACTAAACTGGCCATTACAATTGGGGGTGTTCCTGACTGGAAGTTTTCTTTTGCTTGAAATATGGTGAACTATATTATTGCAAAAGTGAATCTGTGCACATGAAAATATGCTCAACATCATTAATCATCAGAGAAATGTGTGAGATATTACCTCACACCTGTCAGAATGGCTGTAATCAAAGAGACCACAAATAACACATGTGGACAAGGATGTGGAGAAGGGGAATTGTAACACAATGTTGGTGGGAATGTAAATTGGTGCAGCCACTGTGGAAAACAGTATGGAGGTTTCTCAGAAAGCTAAAAATAGAACTACTATGTGACCCAGCAAAAATTTCACTCCTGGTATTATATCCAAAAAATAATGAAAACACTAATTCCAAAAGATACACACGAAGAGACCTTCAAGACGGCGGAGAAGTAAGACATGGAGATCAGCTTCCTCCCCACAAATGCATCAAAAATACATCTACATGTGGAACAACTCCTACAGAACACCTACTGAATGCTGGCAGAAGACCTCAGACTTCCCAAAAGGCAAGAAAGTCCCCACATACCTGGGTAGGGCAAAACAAAAAAGAAAAATGAGACAAAAGAATAGGGATGGGACCTGCACCTCTGGGAGGGAGCTGTGAAGGAGGAAAAGTTTCCACACACTAGGATGCCCCTTCACTGGCAGAGACAGGAGCTGGGCAGGGCATTGGAGGGAGGAAGCTTCAGAGCCATGGAGGAGAGCACAGCAACAGGGGTGCAGAGGGCAAAGCAGAGAGATTCCCACACAGGGGATGGGTGCTGACCAGCACTCACCAGCCTGACATGCCTGTCTGCTCACCCACTGGGGTGGGTGGGGGCTGGGAGCTGAGGCTCAGGCTTCAGAGGTCAGACCCCAGAGAAAGGACTGGGGTTGGCTGCGTGAAGACAACCTGAAGGGGGCTAGTGTGCCACAGCTAGCCGGGAGGAAGTCAGGGAAAAATTCTGGACCTGCCTCAGAGGCAAGGGACCATTGTTTTGGGGAGTGTGAGGAGAGGGGATTCCTGCTCCATGTGCCCAAAGAAGGCAGAGCATCACCTAAGTGAACTCCAGAGACAGGCGTGAGCAGTGGCTGTCAGCTTCGACCCCAGAGATGGGCATGAACTGCTAATGCTGCTGCCACTGCCACCAAGAATCCTGTGTGCAAGCACAGGCCACTACCCACACCCCCTTGGGAGCCTGTGCAGCCTGCCACTGCCAGGGTCTTGTGATCCAGGGACAACTTCCCTGGGAGGACTCATGGCATACCTCAGGCTGCTGCAGTGTCATGCTGGCCTCTGTCACTGCAGGCTTGCCTCACATTCCAATTATGACTACCATACCCCTCCCTCTCCCTGGCCTGAGTGAGCAAGAGCCCCCTTGCTCACTTTAAAGCTCACTTTAAAGCTGCTGCTTTAAACCCCTCCTGTCTGGGTGGGAACAGATGCCTGAGGGCGGCCTACACGCAGAGGCAGAGCCAAAACCAAAGCTGAACCTCAGGAGCTGTGTGAACAAAGAAGAGAAAGGGAAATTTTTCCATGAATCCTCAGGAGCAGCAGATTAAATCCCCACAATCAACTTGATAACCCTGCATCTGTGGAATACTTGAATACACAACAAATGTTGCCAATATCAAGGCAGTGGATTATGGAAGCAACTGATCAAGGCAGTGGATTATGGAAGCAACTGTAGACTTGAGATTTGCTTTCTACACCTGATTTGTTTCTGATTTTAAGTTTATCTTAGTTTAGTTTTTAGTGCTTGTTATCATTAGTGGATTTGTTTATTGGTTTGGTTGCTCTCTTCCTTTCTTTTTTAATTTTTTTAAATTTTAATTAATTCATTTCCTTTTTTCCCTTTTTATGAGTGTTTATGTGTATGTTTCTTTGTGTGATTTTGTCTGTTTAGTTTTGCTTTTACCATTTGGTTTAAGGTTCTATTTGTTCATTTTTTCCCTTCTTTTCTTCCAAACCATGTGGCTGGCAGGGTTTTGGTGCTCCAGCCGGGTGTCAGGCCTGAGCCTCCGAGGTGGGAGAGCCAAGTCCAGGATATTGGACCATCAGAGACCTCTTGGTCCTACATAATATCAATTAGCAAGAGCTCTCCCAGAGATCTCAACACTAAGACCCAGCTCCACCCAATGGCCAGCAAGCTCCAGTGCTGGATGCCCCATGCCAAAAAACTAGCAAGACAGGAACACAACCCCACCCATTAGCAGAGAGGTTGCCTAAAGTCATACCAAGTTCACAGAGACCCCAAAACACACCACCAGACATGACCCTGTGCACCAGAAAGACAAGATCCAGTCCCATCCACAAGAACACAGGCACCAATCCCCTCTACCAGGAAGCCTACACAAGCCACTGAACCAACCACACCCACTGGGGGTAGACACCAAAAATAATGGGAACTATGAACCTGCAGCCTGCGAAAAGGAGACCCCAAACACAGTAAGTTAAACAAAATGAGAAGACAGAGAAATATGCAGCAGATGAAGGAGCAAGGTAAAAACTCACCAGACCAAACAAATGAAGAGGAAATAGGCAGTCTATCTGAAAAAGAATTTAGAGTAATGATAGGAAAAATCATCCAAAATCACGGAAATAGAATGGAGAAAATACAGGAAATGGTTAACAAGGACCTAGAAGAACTAAAGAGGAAACAAACAATGATGAACAACACAATAAATGAAATAAAATATTCTCTAGAAGGAATCAATAGCAGAATAACTGAAGTCGAAAACAGATAAGTGACCTTGAAGACAAAATAGTGGAAATAACTGCTACAGAGCAGAATAAAGAAAAAAGAATGACAAGAATTGAGGACAGTCTCAGAGACCTCTGGGACAACATTAAACACATCAGCATTCGAATTATAGGGGTCCCAGAAGAGGAAGAGAAAAAGAAAGGGTCTGAGAAAATATTTGAAGAGATTAGAGTTGAAAACATCCATAACATGGGAAAGGAAATAGTCAATCAAGTCCAGGAAGCACAGAGAGTCCCAAAGAGGATAAATCCAAAGAAAAACATGCCAAGACACATATTAATCAAACTATCAAAAATTAAATACAAAGAAAAAATATTAAAAGCAGTAAGGGAAAAGCAACAAATAACATACAAGAGAATCCCCATAAGGTTAACAGCTGATCTTTCAGCAGAGACTCTGCAAGCCAGAAGGGAGTGGCAAGACATATTTAAATTGATGAAAAGGGAAAACCTACAGCCAAGATTACTCTGCTCAGCAAGTATATCATTCAGATTTGATGGAGAAATTAAAACCTTTACAGACAAGCAAAAGCTAAGAGAATTCAGCACCACCAAACCAGCTTTACAGAAAATGCTAAAGGAACTTCTCTAGGCAGGAAACACAAGAGAAGGAAAAGACCTACAATAACAAACCCAAAACAATTAAGAAAATGGTAATAGGAATATACATATCGATAATTACCTTAGATGTAAATGGATTAAACGCTCCAACCAAAAGACATAGACTGGCTGAATGGATACAAAAACAAGACCCGTATATATGCTGTCTACAAGAGACCCACTTCAGACCTAGGGACACATACAGACTGAAAGTAAGGGGATGGAAAAAGATATTCAATGCAAATAGAAATCAAAAGAAAGCTGAAGTAGCAATTCTCATATCAGACAAAATAGACTTTAAAATAATTACTATTACAAGAGACAAAGGACATTACATAATGATCAATAGATCAATCCAAGAAGAAGATATAACAATTGTAAATATTTATGCACCCAACATAGGAGCACCTCAATACATAAGGCAAATGCTAACAGCCATAAAAAGGAAAATTGACAGTAACACAATAATAGTCGGGGACTTTAACACCCCACTTTCACCCATGGACAGGTCATCCAAAATGAAAATAAATAAGGAAACACAAGCTTTAAATTACACATTAGACCACATGGACTTAATTGATATTTACAAGACATTCCATCCAAAAACAACAGAACACGCTTTTTTCTCAAGTGCTCATGGAACATTCTCCAGGAGAGATCATATCTTGGGTCACAAATCAAGCCTTGGTCAATTTAAGAAAATTGAAATCATATCAAGTATCTTTTCTGACCACAACGCTATGAGACTAGATATCAATTACAGGAAAAAAACTGTAAAAAATACAAACACATGGAGGATAAGCAATATGTTACTAAATAACGAAGTGATCACTAAAGAAATCAAAGAGGAAATCAAAAAATAGCTAGAAACAAATGACAATGAAAACACGACGACCCAAAACCTATGGGATGGAGCAAAAGCAGTTCTAAGGGGGAAGTTTATCACAATACAATCCTAACTCAAGAAACAAGAAACATATCAAATAAGCAATCTAACCTTACACCTAATGCAATTAAGGAAAGAAGAACAAAAATACCCAAAGTTAGCAGAAGGAAAGAAATCATAAAGATCAGATCTGAAATAAATGAAAAAGAAATGAAGGAAACAATAGCAAAGATCAATAAAACTAAAAGCTGGTTCTTTGAGAAGATAAACAAAATTGATAAACCATTAGCCAGACTCATCAAGAAAAAAAGTGAGAAGACTCAAATCAACAAAATTAGAAATGAAAATGGAGAAGTAACAACTGACACTGTAGAAATACAAAGGATCATGAGAGACTACTATAAGCAACTATAGGCCAATAAAATGGACAACCTGGAAGAAATGGACAACATCTTAGAAAAGTACAACCTTCCAAGACTGAACCATAAAGAAAGACAATATGAACAGACCAATCACAAGCACTTAAATTGAAACTATGATTAAAAATCTTCCAACAAACAAAAGCCCAGGATCAGATGGCTTCACAGGTGAATTCTATCAAACATTTAGAGAAGAGCTAAAACCTATCCTTCTCAAACTCTTCTAAAATATAGTGGAGAGAGGGACACTTCCAAACTCATGCTATGAGGCCACTATCACCCTGATTCCAAAACCAGACAAAGACGTCACAAAAAATGAAAACTACAGGCCAGTATCCCTGATGAACATAGATGCAAATATCCTCAACAAAATACTAGCAAACAGAATCCAACAGCACATGAAAAGGATCATACACCATGATAAAGTGGGATTTATCCAAGGAATGCAAGGATTCTTCAATATACACAAATCAGTTAATGTGATACACCATATTAACAAATTGAAGGATAAAAACAATATGATCATCTCAATAGATGCAGAAAAAGCTTTTGACAAAATTCAACACCCATTTATGATAATAACTCTCCAGAAAGTGGGCATAGAGGGAACCTACCTCAACATAATAAAGAACAAATATGTCAAACCCACAGCAAACATCATTTTCAATAGTGAAAAACTGAAGCCATTTCCTCTAAGATCAGGAACAAGACAAGGTTGCCCACACTCACCACTATTATTCAACATAGTTTTGGAAGTTTTAGCCATGACAATAAGAGAAGAAAAATAAAAGTAATCCAAATTGGAAAAGAAGAAGTAAAACTCTCACTCTTTGCAGAGGACATGATACTATACATAGAGAATCCTAAAGATGCCACCAGAAAACTACTAGAGCTAATCAATAAATTTGGTAAAGTAGCAGGATACAAAATTAATGCACAGAAATCTCTTGCATTCCTATACGCTAATGATGAAAAATCTGAAAGAGAAATTAAGGAAACACTCCTATTTACCATTGCAACAAAAAGAATAAAATACCTAGGAATAAACCTACATAAGGAGACAAGAGACCTATATGCAGAAAACTATAAGACAATGATGAAAGGAATTATAGATGATACAGACAGATGGGGGAATATACCATGTTCTTGGATTGGAAGAATCAACATTGTGAAAATGACTATACTACCCAAAGCAATCTACATATGCAGTACAATCCCTTTCAAACTACCAATGGCATTTTTCACAGAACTAGAACAAAAAATTTCACAATTTGTATGGAAACACCTAAGACCCTGAATAGCCAAAGCAATCTTGAGAAAGAAAAGCTCCCTGACTGCAGACTATACTACAAAGTGACTGTAATCAAGACAGTATGGTACGGGCACAAAACCAGAAATATAGATCAATGGAACGGGATAAAATGCCCAGAGATAAACCCACACACATATGGTCACCTTATTTTTGATAAAGGAGGCAAGAGTATACAATGGAGAAAAGACATTCTCTTCCATAGATGGTGCTAGGAAAACTCGACAGCCACATGTAAAAGAATGAAAATAGAACACTTTCTAACAGCATACACAAAAATAAACTCAAAATGGATTAAAGACCTAAATGGAAGGCCAGACACTATCAAACTCTTAGAGGAAAACATAGGCAGAACACTCTATGACATAAATCACAGCAAGATCCTTTTTGACCCACCTCCTAGAGAAATGGAAATAAAAACAAAAATAAACAAATGGGACCTAATGAAACTTCAGAGCTTTTGCACAGCAAAGGAAACCATAAACAAGATGAAAAGACAACCGTCAGAATGGGAGAAAATATTTGCCAATGAAGCAACTGACAAAGGATTAATCTCCAAAATATATAAACAGCTCATACAGCTCAATATCAAAAAAAACAAATAACCAAATCCAAAAATGGGCAGAAGACCTAAATAGACATTTCTCCAAAGAAGATATACAGATTGCCAACAAACACGTGCAAGGATGCTCAACATCACTAATCATTAAAGAAATGCAAATCAAAACCACAATGAGGTATCACTTCATACCAGACAGAATGGTCATCATCAAAAAATCTACAAAAAATAAATGCTAGAGAGGGTGTGGACAAAAGGGAACCCTCTTGCACTGTTGGTGGGAATGTACATTGATACAGCCACTATGGAGAACAGTATGGAGGTTCGTTAAAAAACTAAAAATAAAACTACCATATGACCCAACAATCCCACTACTGGGCATATACCCTGAGAGAACCCTATTTCAGAAGAGACATGTATCGCAATGTTCCCTGCAGCTCTATTTACAATAGCCAGGACATGGAAGCAACCTAGGTGTCCATGGACAGATGAATGGATAAAGAAGATATGGCACATGTATACAATGTTATATTACTCAGCCGTAAAAAGAAATGAAGTTGACTTATTTGTAGTGAGGTAGATGGACCTAGAGTCTGTCATACAGAGTGAAGTAAGTCAGAAAGAGAAAAACAAATACTTTATGCTAATACATATGTATGGAATCTAAAAAAAAATGGTTCTGATGAACCTAGGGGCAGGACAGGAATAAAGATGCAGACATTGAGAATGGACTTGAGGACATGGGGAGAGGGAAGGTCAAGCTGGGACAAGGTGAGAGAGTGGCACTGACATATATACTCTACCAAATGTAAAACAGATAGCTAGTGGGAAGAAGCTGCATAGCACAGGGATATTAGCTCGGTGCTTTGTGACCATCTAGAGGGGTGAGACAGGGAGGGTGGAAGGGGATATGGGGATATACCTATACATATACTGGATAGACAAATAGGGGTTTTTCTCATGCATCAATAACAGGAGGAAGATTCCAAAGAAAAGAAATAAGAAAGAAGGTGAGAACTCTTTCAGAAACATAAGTTACAGAAACAAAAGAGGATAGCCATGTCTCCCAGAAGCCCAGATGTTTAATTGTTTTTCTCTACTAAACCCTTTATGAGCATTTTTGAGTCAGGAACTTTCTTGACCTTGGTCCTGACACATCCTGGGAGAGAAAGCAGTCTGAAGCTGGCTCCTAGGGGTCAATATTAAGTCTCAGGATATTTTTAGCTATGAAGGAACACCTTCATGTTTTTCTTTCCCAGACTGTTTTCCCTTCCCCCATGTCCCCAGGGTAATGTAATCTTATTTGGGGAACATTTTAAACATTGTCTACTATGCCTAGGTATTATAAAAACCAATCTTGGGAAATTACAAAATGATAGGGTTAATTTTAGGTAGTATCTCTTGAGAACCCACTACTTATTAAGCACCAACTGCTCTCATGAATATATTTTTAAAATTACTTGAATAACCCCATGAAATAGGTATACTAGTATTACTGAGATGAAGCGGGCATAATGCTTTGAAGTATGAATTTTAGGGCTGTCCTCCCTGACTTTGAATTCTGGCTATGTCATTTGCTAGACTAGCTGTGTGAGGTTGGGCTTTTTTCCTAAACATCCTGTGCCTAATTTTCTTATCTGTAAGGAGGGAATAATAATAACAGTTTTGTTGTGAAGAGTAACTGATTTAACATCTATATATTTAAAACTCTGAGAACAGTGCCTGGCATATAGTAGACACACAGTGAAAATTAGCTATTATTATTTTCTTAATTTTTTAGATGAGGAAACAGGCTTGGGAAGGTAACATAATTTGCTTAGGACTATACAGATGGCCAGTGAGATAATTCGGCTTCACACCCAGGTTGTAAGTGTCTAAAGACCTCTAAGAAGTGCTGTCCTATTGCACTCACTGTGACAAAGGGCCAGAGATTTTCAGTTCAAAGTAAGTGTACCACATAGCCTCTGTCTGTCTCCAGCTGTGATCGCTTTCTTTTGCCATGCTGCTATCTCCAAGAAGCTGCCAGGTATGAACTTCATCATTGGAAGCCCTTGCCCTCTAGGTGTGTCAATGGGGTGGGTCGTGGGGAAGCTGGCAGAAAAATCAGAGGGAGAGAGGAGTATGGTAGGGGTATAGTTTTTCTCTTGATTTCCTGTGGGTATGATGCCCTTTGAGCTAACTGTATCCCTTTGGCCTAGTAATTGCAGTGGATCAACAGGCTTGTCTAAAACAAGGCATGTGACATGGCAGCTTTTGGAATGGTGCGTCCAGCAGCAATGTCAAAGGAATCATGGCACTTCAGTGAAAATGTAACAGAACAGGGAACAGACTCCCAGAGGAGGTGCAGCCTTCGAGTCTAATCCCAAGGCCTCTCTTGAATCTTTGCTTTTCCCTCCCAAATGGGAAGAAATGTAACCCTGGAGTCCTAGCCTCTGCAGCCAGTGACTGACCTTTCTCTATATGCCTGAGGTGGAGTAGGGCAGGGAATCATAGTATTTTCCCCTTAGGATTAAAGACTTTGTTATTTGATCAGGGCTCCTATAGCTCCACTCAGTGAGTTTCAGATAGACTTCTGACCCACCCAGAGGCTGGAGAACTAGACAGGGCACGTCACATGTATTGAGGGTCTTGAGCTGCTTGCTAGATACCCTTCCAAATACATCACTAATCTAGAATGCTTATGAGGAAAGGGGTTTGCTCATTAGCATTGTAACTACTAATATTTTATTATTCTTGATTGATTTAGATAGATTGGCCCAAGGTTTATTAGAACTGGTGTATTAATTTGCTTTTTGTTCAGGAAGATGCCTAATGAACTGGGAGCTGTCTGAGCTAGTGCCTATGAATGATTTATGTGGTCAGCAATTGATCAATCATCTTTCATTTGGAAACTTGCACTTTTGAGGGAAATATGAATTTGATCTAAATTTAGACCAAAGTCTTGAAAAAAGAAATAGAAATGATTTGAAACTTGCCCTGCTGTGACATTAGCAAATGAGCATGTGGCGTTTACATTCAGGACCAGGTCCTCACTTTCCCAAAAGAGAGACCTGGGTGAGGTACTTAATGTTTGACCTCAGTTACCAATTTGTGAAAAAGGACAACAGTATCCACATTTTTTTCTTCCTTTCCTGAGATGTTGAGAATTTAGTCACAAATAAAACCGACATGATATTTATTGAATGTCTATAATCTAGGCCTCATTTATAATGGTAGAAAAAATATAAGATAGGTTTATGCCTTTCTGAGAATTAGTTTTGCCATCTGTAAAATGGGAGCCCTGGATTCAACAAATAATTCTGTTAATCTCTACAGTTGGTGAAAATTATATTCATTTATTAAGCATTTATTAGATGCAGGCACTGTACTAAGCATATATATATACACACACACACACATATATAGTATATATATTAGTTGTCACTAATTTTTTACCCATATTTTAGAGCTGGGGAAACTAGAACTAGGGAAGGTTAGAGTAACTTACCCAAGATACACAGCCAGGAGAGCATGAACCTTAGCCTCTGATCTTAGCCACTACCCTACCCTTCCTCTTGAGAGTCTCTCCTCTGCTTGTTGTTGTATTTGCCTTATGGGGTGCATTTCATCTATGCCTAGACAGCTGTCTACCACTCTTCATTTTCTAAATCTTTTGTAACAAACATCATGATCACCAGCCAGTGATGGAGGACTTTTGAGTTACTGCCTAAGCAATTAATCTAGACCAGGATTTCTCAACCTCAGCACTACTGACATTTTTGTCCAGATAGTTCTCTTTATGAGGATCTGCCATGTGTAATGTAGGATGTTTAGAATCATCCATGGCCTCAACTCATTAGATGCCAGTAGCAACCCTCCAGTTGTGACAACTAAAAATATCTCTGGAAATGTCCTCTGGGGGCAAAGTTACTCCAGGTTGAGAACTACTAAGCTAGACCTTGACCATGGATTTATAATATGTCTTGTGGGGTGTGTGTGTGTGTGTGTGTGTGTGTGTGTGTGTGTGTGTGTGTATATATGTGTGTGTGTGTGTGTGTGTGTGTGTGTGTGTTATGTAAAGCACTTTGGACACTTAATAATGCTGACAGGGGCCAGCTGGCCAATGAATTTATAGTTATAGGAACCACCTGTTTTCATATTGTTAAAATGATGATTGCATTATATGGAACACATGCCATAGGGTATGAGCTGTATATATAGTGTCAGATTTCTGTGCTCTTTTGTGGATTCTGTAGAGTAGCCTATGAGTTATTCCATGGAGAAGCTGTGTAGGTTAGCAGTAAGGGCACAAGCTGGAGTGAGGTGACCTGGCTTCTATGCACAGCACCTCCACTGCTCCACAAAGCTTACACTTCTTTGGGCCTCAGTTTTATTTACCAAATGAGGAAATTAGGCCAGAATATCTCCTAGGTGTTTTCTTGCTTTAATAATTAACAATTTTCTATCCAAATACTGAATTACTCATATGGCAAATTAGTTCTTTCTGAGCATATTATAGTTTGTGACAGTGAGACTACTGATTCAGTTATAATGCAGCAATTAATGCCACCCCCTCCCAGTTCATTCTTGGATTTTTTGATGTCCTTTTCACATATAAATCTTAAATATTGCTAGTCAGAGCTTGGTTATCAGTCTTGGAGAGGTCTGCCTCAAAGAAATTAGGAAAATTTTCCAGTTGGGCTATAGCTGGCCTAATGGAATGAAGAAATCCTTCCCCAAACCAGATTTTTGTTTGTGCTACACAAATTGTATCCGGCAAGACCTCAATTTTGTAAAAACAAAACAAAACAAAACAAAACAAAACCAAGCCTAGTATATTGACCTCCCCTTGCACTATCCAGGTAGGGATGCTCTGGTTTGTCTTATTTCCTCCACCACAAAGATGTAAAGAAGAGGGCAGCAAATACTACAGGGATTCTGTCACATGGCCCCAGAGTTCCATTGGTTGGAGATTCCATTAAAACATTTGTTTTTGAGACAGAAAAGTACAGTGTGACAGCAGCACTATTATGTGAATCATGCCTCCTAGAATTATGCAGTGGGGAGGTCTGATCAGTAGCCAAGGTTTCTGCCCAGCACAGGTTTCTGGTGGTAATGCTGGGGGGCTTTAAGTTAGGGGATCAGCATCTGTGCTTGTGTGCAATTCAGGAAGAAAGACCATTACAGAGAATGCCATTGGATAGAGTAGTGCACACGTTGCCAAAGACCTTGTAGTGGCTCTTAAAGGGTGTCTCAAGCTCAAAATGCCCAAAACTCATCTGATCATGTACTTGCTACTGCTTCTATGTGCCTTCACCTAATAAATGACACCATCATTCTCCCTCCTACCCAAGCCAGAAAACCGCATGAATTCCTTGATTTTTCTCACTTTTTCTTTCCCTACACAAATATAATAACAAAGTCCTGTCAATTTTTCCTGCTTATTTCTGTCACACTACCTCACTTCTATCCATCCCCACTGTTGATACTTAGTCCAGGCCACCATTGCCACCTGCCTGGGCTGCTTCTATCACCTCCTAACAGGGGTCCTAACCGATAGTTCTTCCCCTATACCATCGAGGCTCTATGCTTAAATCACAGTGCTTTTCCCTGAACTGCAATTTGAGCATGATATTCTCATGCTTGAAATACTGGAGTGGCTTCCCATTGCCCTTAGGCTTCCTATCATGGTTTTTAAGGCTTATCTCAACCTGGCCTTGCTTATACCTCTGATGCTGCCTCTTCCTACCTTGTACTCTGTGCTCCAGCCACATGGAAATAATCCAAGACATTGAGTTCCCTCTTATCTCCAGGCCATTTTCCATACTGCTCTCCCTACTTCAAACACTATAAAAGAACATTAGCATCTCATGGCCAAGAAGGTAGGAGTATTTAGTCATTGGAAAAACTGCTATCTGCAAAGCATTTCTTAACAGGCCATTTATCAATTGGAAATTTCTGGTTGAGAGCACAGAAAACCTGTGGTTTAATTTCCAAAACTTGCACCTCAGGGCCTTTTCTTACTTTTACTTTTTTCTCTCTCTAATCTAAGCATATAAAAATAAAGGGATGCCTTTGTGAAGGTGGGATGTTAGTTTTTCTGATGATAATTAAGCCAAAGAAAGATTCTGAAATACAAAGACCTGATCTCAATTTTCAAAGTTTATGCCATTGGTGCACCATGTTTATACCATTAGTGCACATTTCATGCCTATACTGATGGGAAATGGGTGTAAGTTGTGAAGTGTTTGGAATTAAAGACAAATTTAGAGAAAGAAGAGCAAAGCTTTGGATGTGGAAGACAAAAGGAGTAAGGGTTAAAGTGTAGGTACAAAACTTCATTGGAAATGATCATTTAAAAACAGGGATTATTATAGGATTATATGAAATCATCTGTGAAACTTTAGAAAATTGTAAAGTACTATAGAATTTAAAGAATCTTTCATTCATTAAAAATATAAAGATTAAGTCACATACTACTAGAATTGGAAGGATTCCTCATATTAGTGATGAGGAAATTGAAGCCCAGAGAGGTTAAATATTCTGGTCATCATCACACAGCAAGTTAGTGGTGAACTGGACTACCACTGTGGCCAGCAGAAAGGGGATTTCTCAGAACATTTTAGATCCTCCCTACCATTTCTTGGCAGTCTTGCCTCTTCTCTACTGCCAGAGCTGGCCACTTCCCACTAATCACTGTTCTCCATCTCAAGTTTTCTGCATTTCAGAAGGAGAGGGATGGGTGGCAGCAGACACAGGGTTAGTGGTCTTTAAATCTCCTTTGAATTGAAATGGGTCAGGTAAGGGCCAAAGTCTTATTTTCTCTTTGAGTGCTTTCTCCCTTAGAGATTAGTTAATATACTCACTATGAATAGGTTCTGAGATACAGAAAATTCTTTGGAGAACTCTGAGTTGTGCCAATTTTCCCCTTCCGGATTGGCTTGCCTGCACCACAACTACTGCAAGTCAGGAAAATGGCGCCAGCTTGGTATCATGAGGACTGCGATAATAGTGTTAGGGAGAAATTGGAGACATTGGCTGGAGTGAGGAGCAAAAAACTGAGCCCTTGGCCAGATCCTGAGAATATTCTTCTCCCTCACATCCCTCTTCTCTTACATCTAGGGGTAGATGGTTATACTGAAGGGAGAAAATTATTTGGGAAGGATGATGCCATGGTAGACATACAAGCATGCTTCATGTAAAACAGATTTGTCTGGTAAGGATGGTGTGATCGAGCCAGAATGAGGCATGGGTGGAGAGCCCTGGGCAAGGCTCCATCCCTAAAACCTGCCAGACATGGAACATGGTAGAAGACTGGCCTTTGACCCACACCTTGGATGGATATTATTAACCAAAGTTACTAATACTCTCAGGAAAAGGAGCACACATAAGACAGAGAAAAAAAAAAAAGACACCTGAATAGCACAACTGCTCAAAAAATGTTATTTGATAATTAACTTATATAACATCAAGATTGTATTAAAAAACAGTTGATATCCTGGAAAATATAAAAGTGAAGATTGTTAAAGTGAAGCAGGAACAAGTATTTTTAAGGAATAGCCAAGAGGAACCATAGAGATGACAAATATAATAGCAAAATCAAGAATATAAGATATAATAAATAGCAGAATTAATATAAGCAACATCTGAGGAAATATGTGAGAGGAATTAAAAGATGGAATATATAAAAGAAATGCTAAGAGAATGGAATATAGATTGGAAGATCTCACAGAGTGTAAAACAGAAGAGATAAGGGAAAGCCACTCCTGAACATGCTACTCATTAAAATATTCAAATTGGAGAACACAAAACACAGAGAGAATACTACAAGTTTCCAGAAGGACAGTGTAGCCCACCTTCAAAAAACAAGAATTAGGTTTCCATCTGACTACTCAACAGTGACCACAAGACACCTTAGAGTAATAAACTTAAAATGTTGAAATAAAGCAACTGTGAATCTAGAATTTTATATCCAGCAAAAATATTATTCAAATATGATGGCACAATAAATATATTCACAGGTATATAATACCTCAGAATATCTACAATACAAAACAACTTCTCTGGAAACATATTTAGAGGAACTAGTCTAACAATGAGAATTTAGAAGGATCTAGGAGTTACCTGAACATTTAACTTGGTATATTTGATTGTCTAATTAAGCTAGGAAGCCGCTTATTCCAAGTCTCAGCAATTCCACTTCTAGGTATTTATTCAAGACAAATGAAAACAAATTTCACACAAGGATGTGTGCTAAAATGTTCATAGCAGCTTTATTCATAAAAACCACAAATATAAGTCAGATATCCATCAACAGGTGAATGAATAAATTATTCATCTTGTATTCACAGAATGGAATTCTACTCAAATTAAAAGGAACAAATTACTGATACATTTGACAACATGGATGAGTCTCAAAAAGATTTTGCTAAGCCAAAGAAGCCAGGCACAAAATCATGTATACTGTATGATTCCATTTATATAATATTCTAGAAAGGGGAAATATAATATATAATGATACGAAGTAGATCAGCAATTGTCTGGGGTTGAGTGTATGTGGGTAAAAGTAGAGTAAGGTTTTCCCCTTGAATGTCCTGTATTTATAAATCTTGGCTTCAAAGAATAAATGGAAAATACAGAGAAAACAGCCCTTACTAATATGGAAATATTTTTCAAAATGTTCAAGAGTTTTGAAGGTCATACTGGTAAGGCTTTTGGAGGGTAGTTGCATTTCCATTTGTTAGGAGTAGTATTAAGCTCATGCTATAAAATACAGTTTATCCTAGATGGTGATTTCAAAAAGCTAGGTGGGCATGCTATTAAAGGCCTGTCCTTCAGTTTTCTGGGTGTTGATCTCCCACTGGTTCCTTTATAACCTGATTCTTCCATTTGCAATAGCAAGGATCAAATTACTCCAAGTTATACCCTTCTGTGCTTACAGAGTCATTCAGAAAAAGACCTCAGTGAACTGGAAGCCCAAGAAAAAATGCCAACAGAGGAGACCGAAAAACAAAACAAACCATCAGTTCCCAGGGAAAGCAGAAGATCCAACTGAAAAGAACCTTTTATTTAATCTTGTCTCACTTGAGTAGATAATACTCCCAAAGGGAAATCAGCTAAAAGGCAAGGACTTCTAATATGTGTCAATATCTGGGTATACTGTTCAAGTCAGGGGTGAAAAGTGTGAAATCCAAGTACCACAAATATAAATGTTAACCTCACTAATAATTAAGATTTTTTAAAAGATTAGTAATTATAAGAGGCCCTTTGGGTCCTTCATGAAGCAGATGCATAAACAATATTAGACATGCAGATTTATTGGGGGAAACAAGCCTGAAGGACAGAGAGGAGGGGAAACAGGAGGAGGCATTGTAGAGTCTTCAGACCACAATATAGGTCTGACACTTGTGAAAGGAGAGAGGAAAGGAAGAGGATTGGGTAGGTAGGCCTTTAGTCTGCTGTATAGCTCTGAGAAATTTATGGCCAATAGAGTCCCTGAGCAGAGATTGCCTGTTAGCAGAATCTTGTGTTGGTCAGAAATGATCTGGTTCTAGTACCTTGCTGTGCTTAGTTATTGGCTGGGAGGAGCCTGTAGGGAGCATGACCGTAACATGTATGCTACAATGCATCCAAAGATGCATTGTACTCTTAGGTAAAATCAAAGTCTATAAAACTCTTGCTAAGTCATATAGTATGGATAGAGAGGCAAAAAAAAAAATTAAAGAGAGAATTAAAAAAATTGTATACTATAGGTTAACATCATTGGAAATTTCATCAGGAAACAGGAGTGTGCCCTCAATTATGGACTACTATTGATAGAAAACTTGTTTTTAATCCAGTAGAAGTGATGGAGATTCACTCAAGATATCTTCACTCTCTTGCTTGGCTCTCTTGTTACCAAAAATATTCATTTTTAGATAACTGGCTAGGCCACGGGTGCAGTCTATGAAAAATGTGGTAATTTTCTTGTCATGAACATGTACAATTACCTAACTAAAAACACGAAAGTGGGACTATTAATTTTGTGTATATTGGAGAGTTAATATTTATTCATATACATGACCAGTAGTTGATCTTGTTTCCCAACTATGCTGATTTGTGAGGAAGTAAAAGAAGATAAACTCTTTTCAAATGATCAGGATAAGACTTCCATTTAAATTTCAAGCTTATGAAATTTGTCTTTTTGTTTCCTATTAGGAAAATATCTAGGGTCTCTTTTGCAGTTGACTTTAGGATTCTGCTTGCAGTGAAAAGTGCTCTCTTGTAGTATTTCTGTCTCTTCCAATACCAGTCCATAACTTCATGTAAGAAAGACAGAATCTAGGAGAGGTTTCAATAAATCTGGAACAGCATTAACTCAAGATTACCCATATTTTCTTAGTATCACAAGTTAAGTCAGTGCTGAGGGAGAAGAGATATACAATGTAAACCAGTGATTTTGTAGTTTATTATTTTTTAAGTATTTGATAGTACTCTAAGAGGGGAAAATATTTTTACCTTGCAGGTGTTCTTCTATTAGGTTGTATATTATTTCAGAAAATGAAACTGAAAATTCTGTTTATGAATAGTGGTTTAATTAGAGTAGTTATAAAAATAAGAACAAAATTGTTAGTAAATGGAAGTTCGGCATCCTATGAAAGCATTCATTTTATACGTGGAACACTTACATATGGAACAACTTTCTAACTATACAATGAAGTATTATTACAATTTGAAATCATTTTTCTTCCTTAGTTAATAATATGGGAATATGCTTCTTTGTTCTTTAGTGTACCTAGAAGTTACCATTGATTTGAGCTATATTGCACCTAATTTCTCTTTCGTTGAAGAAGGGAAAAACATAGGTGAAATAAATCACAAAATTTGTACTTATAAACATTAACTCCTAGTTTTGGGTATGTGTCAGTTAATGACTTCTTTTCTGTCACTTTCCCTATATGCTAAAAAATCCCAGTATTTTGGTTTTTGTTTTTTTATCAGCTAACAAAGTACTCCTAGATATGGAAAGGGTTGCCTCAGAGTTGAAGAGTTTCCCATCACAGAGATATTTAAGGGTAGGGATTCTATAGAGGATTCAAGCAAAAGATGGGTGTTTGATTAAGTGAAACCTGAGCCCCTTCATCTCTGGTTGCCAGTCATTATATAAAACTTACTTATGGTCATGAGAATACACCTTACTTCTCACTCTTAGCCCTCTCCAGTAAACTGTACTTCCATCTTTCTAAACCTTTCTTTGAATTAAGCCTAACAAGCATTTGTTAAATACCTGTTATGTGCAAGACTATATATTAGCCATTCTGGAAAAAATCAAATTAACTATAATGTATATGTAATGTAAAACTTTGTATATTTTTTAAAGTTTCCATTTTTTAACAATTAAAACTAGAACAAAAGCAATAAGCACTATATAAAAAAAAGTGAATAAAGTGAACAATAGATAGCTCCTGACCTCAAAGAGCTTACAATTAAAGGGAGATGGATACTTACGAATGATTTCTTAAAGTTCATGAATATTTGGTCAGTCTTATCATCCCAACAGTTCTATAACAATACTGTATATTATACAAAACTTATAATGTATATATTTCATTCATGGTTTAGGAATAATTAATAATTTAAAATAATATACTAAATAGCCAAACTAACCAATTAAAATGACTTTCATCATTTACATAGAAAAATAAGTTCTTATATTAAAAACAAACATTAATTTTCTACTGTGTACTAAACACTGTAAGAATGAAGGATTTTTTTAAAGCACAAGTTTCAAGTTATAGGAAATCAATACACATTCATCCTAATCTTCTGCATTTTCTCTATTGTGCAGCAAATACTTCTGGTTATAATAATGACTATGAATCACTGAAAAAGACTCAGTTACACAGACAGGTTAAATATTTACTACTATTTAGGTTTTCTGCCCATTTTTGGATTTGGTTATTTGTTTTTTTGATATTGAGCTGCATGAGCTGCTTGTAAATTGTGGAGATTAATCCTTTGTCAGTTGCTTCATTGGCAAATATTTTCTCCCATTCTGACGGTTGTCTTTTCATCTTGTTTATGGTTTCCTTTGCTGTGCAAAAGCTCTGAAGTTTCATTAGGTCCCATTTGTTTATTTTTGTTTTTATTTCCATTTCTCTAGGAGGTGGGTCAAAAAGGATCTTGCTGTGATTTATGTCATAGAGGGTTCTGCCTATGTTTTCCTCTAAGAGTTTGATAGTGTCTGGCCTTCCATTTAGGTCTTTAATCCATTTTGAGTTTATTTTTGTGTATTGTGTTAGGGAGTGTTCTAATTTCACTCTTCTACATGTAGCTGTCTAGTTTTCCCAGCACCACTTATTGAACAGGCTGTCTTTTCTCCATTGTATATTCCTACCTCTTTTATCAAAAATAAGGTGACCGTATATGCGTGGGTTTATCTCTGGGCTTTCTCTCCTGTTCCATTGATCTATATTTCTGTTTTTGTGCCAGTGCCATACTGTCTTGATTACTGTAGCTTTGTAGTATAGTCTGAAGTCCAGGAGACTGATTCCTCCAGCTCCAGTTTTCTTTCTCAAGATTGCTCTGGCTATTTGGGGTCTTTTGTTTTCCATACAAATTGTGAAATTTTTTCTTCTAGTTCTTTGAAAAATGCCATTGGTAGTTTGATAGGGATTGCATTGAATCTATAGATTGCTTTAGGTAGTATAGTCATTTTCACAATGCTGCCTCTTCCAATCCAAGAACATGGTATATCTCTCCATCTCTTTTTATCATCTTTAATGTCTTTCATCAGTGTCTTACCATTTTCTGCATACAGGTCTCTTGTCTCCTTAGGTAGGTTTATTCCTAAGTATTTTATTCTTTTTGTTGCAATGGTAAATGGGAGTGTTTCCTTAATTTCTCTTTCAGATTTTTCATCAGGAGTGCAATAGACATTTCTCCAAAGAAGATATACAGAATGCCGACAAACACATGATAGGATGCTTAACATCACTAATCATTAGAGAAACACAAATCAAAACTACAATGAGGTATCATTGCATACCAGTCAGAATGGCCATCATCAAAAAATCTACAAACAATAAATGCTGGAGAGGGTGTGGAGAAAAGGGAACCCCTTGCACTGTTGGCAGGAATGTAAATTGATACAGCCACTATGGAGAACAGTATGGAGGTTCCTTAAAAAACTAAAATTAGAACTACTATATGACCCAGCAATCCCACTACTGGGCATATACCCTGAGAAAACCATGATTCAAAAGGACACATGTACTCCAATGTTCATTGCAGCTCTATTTACAATAGCCCGGAGATGGAAACAACCTAAGTGCCCATTATTGGATGAATGGATAAAGAAGATGTGGCACATATATACAATGGAATATTACTCAGCCATAAAAAGAAATGAAATTGAGTTATTTGTAGTGAGGTGGATGGACCTAGAGTCTGTCATACAGAGTTAAGTAAGTCAGAAGGAGGAAAACAAATACCATATGCTAACACATATATATGGAATCTAAAAAAAAAAAAAAGGGGGGGGATCTGATGAACCTAGGGGCAGGACAGGAATAAAGACATAGAGAATGGACTTGAGGACACGGGGAGGGGGAAAGGTAAGATGGGATGAAGTGAGAGAGTGACATGGACATATATACACTACCTAATGTAAAATAGATAGCTAGTGGGAAGCAGCCACATAGCACAGGGAAATCAGCTCGGTGCTTTGTGACCCCCTAGAGGGGTGTGATAGGGAGGGTGGGAGGGAGATACAAGAGGGAGGAGATATGGAGATATATGTATACGTATAGCTGATTCACTTTGTTATAAAGCAGAAACTAACACATCATTGTAAAGCAATTATACTCCAATAAAGATGTTAAAAAAAATTTACTGCTAAAGGCACGAAGTTTGACTAAAACAAAATTGAAAGTTGCTCTAAAATAATAGGTAAAGTAAAAGGGTTTCATGTTTAAAAGTTTGTTTTTACTAAAAGTTCAGTTTGTTGGGACACTTCATCCCCATACTCTTCTGAAAAATTGTGGTTTCAGTAAATTCTTCATTTTATTTACATTTATCCACCTATATATGCATCTACATTTAGTGTTAGCAACACTAGGAAATAAAAAGAGTAAAGAAATTCTGGGACTTAACAAGTATGGACTGTGTAATTTTTTCACATTCTTAACCAATGAAACATAAAAATGAGAAGGTCTTTGGACAAAAAAGACTGATTTAAATGGCCATAGGCAAGAATCAAATAAAAGGCATGGCTGCTACAACTTTTGTTTAATCTCCTGAGTGCACTGAGGTGTTTTAGAACAGAGATTCAGTTAAGGTTCTGGGACCCAGAAATTTCTTTCAATAAGACAAAATTGTTACAGTAAAAGGCATGAAAGGTATGTCTCTCTCTTGAAAACCTAATTGGTCCTTGTTTCCAGCAATGTATTAGACAGAGAAAGACGGAACAAGGCATGGGATAGAGAAAATAGAACTAACACATTAAGAAGTAGGTATATAAAAGAACTGTAGGCGTGGCTAGTGGCACATGGACATGACTTGAACCAAACTGATTCAAAATAATTAAGTATTTAATGTCAAAAAAAAATCACTAATCTGGACTAAAAGCTACCAACCATCTGCAGGTAGGTGAGTCTAAGAAAACTGTTGTCTCCTGAGGGACACACACAACTGCTCAACTCAGCTCTTAGCAGAATGGGTGTGGCTTTGTTCCAACAAAACTTTATTTACAAAAAGATTTGTAAATCTTTTTTGCCAGATATCACCCAAGGGCCAGAGTTTGCCAATTCCTTGTCTAGCTCTTCCATTAAACTATAATGCTATTAACATTGTAAATCATAATTGCCTCATTTATCATGTACTCTCAGAACCCAACACAGAACCTGGAACAGTGGTCATTCAGCACATTTCTGTTGAATGAATGAATGAATGGCAGTATAGCATTCCACTCTCCTTTTTAAAAGGCCAACATTGTTTCAATTTTATACCTAAAAAAAAATGATATTAACATTTCATCTGCTTCTACTTTAGAAACAAAGTTGTTGGAGGAGGTCATGGAGAGGACATGATTGCCAGTTGAACTGAGAGCTGGACCCAGGCAATCAGAGGCTCCTCACCCCCTCCTTTGTCCTTGGAAAGTACAATATGTCCCGCCCGCCATTCCCCATTCTCATAGTGGGACCTGTTTCAAGGACACAGCCTTGAGGAAGTAAGGTGTTGTTGAGACCATCTGGACTGAATACATGACTGAACCCATTTAAGGTCTCTATGTAAGCTTTTAAGATTCTGGTGGGTGGGTGCTGAAATCTACACCTCTTGTGGCTGCCCAAGATAAGCCTTGTATGTCAGTTCTCTTGCTTATTAAACCTGCCACCTGCCATTCTTGAGTGATCTGCTTCTTTCTTTGGTATCTCCTTACTCTCTGTGTATGGAGGCCAGTTTCAAATTTCAGCTGGGAAACTCCTGGGATTTCGAACCAACAAAAAAGACATAACAACATGAAGAAGAGGACATGGAACAGATTATTAAAAAAGGAGGGGAAGAAAGAGCCCCTGAAACTTCATCAAGATATGATATCAACACTGCCTCTTTTCTACATTAAAAAGAAATTGGTTGGCATTAGTCATTAACAGTTGAATCCTTTCTTCTGAAGAATCGAAGTAGATTCCCTTATGATTGTGTGGTTTTTTTATTAGACCCGTTTTTAGCCTTGAGGTTTTCCTTTTAGCTATTATATATTCAGTTTTGGACAAATGAAAATCAGTGACTCATTTTGCACCTGGCTGGGGACAGGACCATAGGCCCATCTGGGCAGGGTAGTAGTAGTTGCAGTATGAATGAATTCTCTGAAGAATCAGTGAACAGTAGAATGTGTTTACTAACATCATGTTCTGATTGTACCTCATCCACTTCCAGCTGATGTGTCACTAATGGGTTTGGTGGGTAATCTTCTACATCCTATGGTAAAGATGCTTTAAGAACACATGGGTCCTATTGGAAGTTTTTTATTTCTGATAAGACCTCGTTTTAAATACCCAAGCACCATGGAAGGGCAAGTAGAGAGCTTGGAAGCAATTGCAAGCTCATTAAATCTTATGAATTTAAAGCACTGGATCGTTAGAAAAATTACTTGACTTAAAAAACTCAGGAAAGGAAAATAATTTGAAAGTTTAATAACCCAGGTATAGTATGAAAATATCAAGTGCAAGACATTGAGGGAAAAGAAGTATTCACCACAATAATTCCCTAACATTTTGCAATTGCAACATGGTTTTGATTGTCTAAATTAGAAATAATTTCTCTCCATTTTCTTAAAAATGATTTGACCTGCATGTTAATTCTTAACCTAAACGTGGATAAAAATGATCTCATTTTGAACTTTGTAAACTCCTGTCTCAGATGAAACTAAGCTGAAGAGTGTCAAATTAGGTGTTGATACCATATTCTGGATAATTTCTTAGATTCATATGTGAGGGAAATGAGTAACAGATGAACTCCCTAACCTCTAAGACAGCGGTCCCCAACCTTTTTGGGACCAGGGACTGGTTTCATGGAAGACAATTTTTCCATGGACGGGGTGATTGGGGGATGGTTTCGGGATGATTCAAGCATATTACAGTTATTGTGCACTTTATTTCTATTATTATTACATTGCAATATATAATGAAATAATTATACAACTCACCATAATGCAGAATCAGTGGGAGCCCTGAGCTTGTTTTCCTGCAACTTGATGGTCCCATCTGGGGTGATGGAAGACAGTGACACCGAAGTGTGTTGCTTATGTCCAGTCTCCTCCGTGATCTCGTTTTGGTGGCTGTCACTGCAGAAAACGCCGCTTCACAAAGAGACAGGATGTTGGAAATGGAAGCAGGCTTTTCAGTGCTTTTGTGGCAATCTCAGGATATTCCGCCTTCACTTTAATCCAGAACGTATGGAGATTTGAAGTTGTCTCAAACATACTTTTAAGGCCACCATCATTTGCGATCTCAAGCGGTTGATCCTCTTCTAGCATGGGCAAAGTCAGTTCACCTGGCTTATTCACAAATGGGTTGTGGATCCATTCCTTCCCAGTTCAGGGGTCTTTTGTGGCTGGGAAGTAATGCTCAAACTCTTTTCAAAGCTGAGATAGGTGGTCATGCACCAGCTGGGAGAAAGAAGGCCCTGGCTCAGTCTCTTTCAAAATCTCTGTTAATGTTTGAAACATGTCAAAAATCCCAATGTTCACTCATCGCCCCCATAATTCTAGTTTGGCTTTGAACGCAGTCACTTTATTTGCCAACTTGAACACAGTTGTCATTCTCCCCTGAAGTGACAGATTGAGTTCATTGAGCAGGTTGAATCTGTCACAGAAGTAAGCAAGTTTTATGACCCATTCTGTGTCACTGAAATGTGCTGCCAGTGGTGACTGTTCTTCTAAAAGAAATCTCTGCAGCAGCTGTCGTAACTCAGAAACTCTGGCCAGTGATCTACCTCTAGAAAGCCATCTCACTTCTGTGTATAAGAGAAGACGTGTGCTCTGCATCCATTTCCTCACAGAGCTGCACGAACAGACGTGAGTTAAGGTCATGTACTTTAATGTGGTTGATAATTTTAATCACATCCTGCAAAACGTTGTTAAGTTCAGGTCACATTTTTCGGCTAGCCAGCCTTTCTCTATGGATGACACAGTGTGTAGACTCACATTCAGAAGCGACCTCTTTGACCCGAGTAGTGATACCAGAAAGCTGTCCAGTCATGGCAGCTGCTCCTTCCGTGAATATATCAACACAAAATGACTAATTCAGTTTTTCTGATACGTAATCATTCAAAGACTTGAATAGTTCTGCAGCTGTAGTGTTAGCTGGCAACAAAAGTGCACATAACATATCCTCATGCACACCCTCCTGAAAAATATATCTCACAAAAACAAGCATTGTTGCCTTGTTGTCAACATCGGTAGACTCATCAACCTGGATTGCGTACCACGGTGACTCATTAATCCTCTCCAACAACTGTGCCTCAATATCCTCTGCTATTTCATCAATTTGTCTAGTTATGGTGCTAGCCAAAAGAGGAACACATGCCACCTTTTGAACTGCAGCCTCTCCTAAAAGTTCACAAAGAATGTCCTTAGCAGCAGGCAGGATTAACACTTCACTAATAGTAAAGGGCTTCTTAGTTTTAACAATGCAGTTAGCCACTAAGAATGATGCTCTCAGTGCAGACGCATTTGATGAAGTGATGGCCTTCAGTAATTGCTTCTGTTCATGTTCCCATTTTTTTCCTCTGAAAAACTCCAAAGGCTTGCCTTTTAATGCAGGGTGGTTAGTCTCGTAGCAAAGCAGTTTTGAAGGTTTCATGGCTTCGTTGGATAGCAGGTCGCCACATATTATCCAAAGCGGGCTTGGAGAATGTGAATCACCTGTTGCAATGAATGTGTAATTTAAGTAGCACTCTTGGTATTTCCTTTTAAATGCAGCTTTCTTTTTGTGGGCAGTCTTAGAGTCTTCTGCTATCTCATCATTGGGTCTTTCCCCCTTTTCAAAGAAGCTTTCCAGCAATGTTTGTTTTTTACTCATTTTGGCTAGGGTTAGCTTGTGGGTTTAGCAAAACTGTGACTGAGACAAGTACGCAGTGAGGGAGAGAGGCGAGGATGGAAGTGGTAAATAAAATAATGGGCGGGCTATGCACAGACTAAAGTAAGTGTCGAATTCTGATTTAAAGCCTGCCACCAGATGCAGCTTAATTGTCACTTGCCACTCACTGATAGGGTTTTGAAATGAGTCTGCAAGCAATTGATTTATTATGGTCTTTGTGTAGTCAAACCTCTCTGCTAATGATAATTTGTATTTGCAGCCTCTCCCCAGCACTAGCATCACCGCCTCAGCTCCACCTCAGATCATCAGGCATTAGATTCTCATAAGGAGCGTGCAACCTAGATCCCTCACATGCACAGTTCACAGTGGGATTCATGCTCTTATGAGAATCTAATGCCGCCACTGATCTGAGAGGAGGTGGAGCCCAGGTGGTAATGCGAGCAATGGAGAGCAGCTGTAAATACAGATGAAGCTTCGCTCGCTTGCCCGCAGCTCACCTCCTGCTGTGCAGCCTGGCTCCTAACAGGCCACAGACCAGTACTGGCCCATGGCCCGGGTGTTGGGGAGCCCTGCTCTAAGAGGATTCTGGCTTGGCTACACTGGGTGGCTTATAGACAACAGACATTTATTTCTCACAGTTCTGGGGGGCAGGAAGTCCAAGAACAAGTCACCAACAGATAAGGCATATGGCGAAGGCCTGCTTTCTGATTCATAGATAGTGCCTTCTTGCTGGGTCCTCACTGAGGGGAATGGAAGAGGGAGCTCTCTGGGGTCTCTTTTATAAGGCACCAATCTCAATTGTGACAGCTCTGCCCCATGACCTAATCACCTCCCAAAGCCCCCACCTCCAAATACTATTACCCTGGAGTCAGGATTTCAGCAAAATGAATCTGGAGAGGGGGACAGTGGGCACAAATATTCGGACCATAGAAGACTATTCCCTATCTTCTACCACATTCTTCAAAAGGAATCTTGCCTTGAGCAATAAAATATTCTGAGTTACAGAATCAGGAGAAAACTGTGAAGGAGAAGAACCTTGAGGGAGGAACTTGCAAAATTAGCTTGGGGGACAGCAGGAGAGTAAGATGAGGGAAAGCTGAGGTGTTTGTGGGATATGGGTGGGCAAGGAGAGGGGGAAGGAGTTTACAAAAGTATGGGTCTGATCAATATATATCTACAACTTTTTGAGAAATTACAAGTAAAGTTTTGCGTTATTTTAAAATTATTTCTGCTTGCTGGAATTTTCTTTCTTTGATCAACATGCTGCTCACTGTCTTGGTATCCTGTGCATGAATGTCATAAGCATTACAGATCCATAAACTTCATAAGCATTATACCTTTATATGCAGAAGACTACTCCTTCTTCTTGTCTCCATCATCTATGTTGGATAAATGCATTGATCATATGACATTATCTATAGTCCTTTTATGCACATTTCGGAGGTGTTACAGCTATATTTCTTTTTGCTGTCTGTCCATAGTCAAATGTTTCTGATATAATTTGGAAAAACAAAGGCTACAATGAGAAACTTTCATTTGTGAGAAAACTGCACAACCTGTAAAGTATATTTGGCATAGTTCTTCACTTTATATAGATTTCAGATTAAGTTAATTGTGATGTTTTTAAGTGTCTGATATCATGATTTTTCTTCTGAGTGGAAATACTTAGTTCACAGAATCCAGGCTATCAATTTTATATTGCTTTAAACACCAATTAAAGACAATAGCTCTAATATACACTCAGAAACTGTGATATTAGTCACAGTTTGAATTCAAATGGGTTTAGGAATATAGTGAATGGATCACTGATCATCTCTTATCAAGACCCTTCCTCTTACTTTCTTAATTTACCTCTTAGAAAACTTCCTTTTATTTTGAGGCCAATTAGACTTTTCATCAATGTACTCCAGCAGAGGACTATACCTAGGGAGTACTCAGTAAGAATAGCTGATGATCTGTCAGCATCCCTCAAATATGCCTTTCCATTGAGGCAGAAAGATTTGCCAATATATTAAGTGGAACTCTCACGACTAGGCAATAAGAGCTCTGGGTTTGGTTAACATAGCAGTGAGTTTGCTATACAAAGTTCTTATAATCTGAGACCCTACTCTCCACACTCTAGGGAAATCATTTCCCAATTGGAGTATATAGTCTGTTGAATAAAAATATGCTTAGGATATGTTTGTTTTGAGGTAATTATTCTTTACCCTTTAGGTCAGCAATCCCTTTGTCTATGGATAAGATCTCTGGCCTATTTTCCAAAATTTACATATTCATGTGATGTAAAATTGTCTAGAATTTTCTGAAGTTCATAGGCCACAGGTAAAAAGTCTCTGGTAACCTCCTTGGGTGTCTGAAGAACATTCATTCTCCTTTGAAACTCAAGGTTTTTAAATAGAAGGTACCTGCATTTGTGTATTGCCTTCTATTTACGTGTGACTGACTTTGTAGCATAAAAACAAGGGAAACAAAAATGTGCTTTTGCCTTGATTTTTTTTAATTGAAAAATAAATGCTATGGAAACTTGCATTATGTTGTGAAGGAGCTGCTTTAATCTTAAACCATGATTTTTCTTCCTTGTAAGAGTCCACTGGGGAAACTTAAAAAATAGAAACAAAGTGTATATATGTGTATGTTTTCCCACTTCACAAATTTGTTACAGAACCTAAATCATTTATCACCATGTCACAGAGTCAATAGAATCCTCCCCTGTAGAGTCTTGCCTGGAGGTTTTCAGTGTGATTCTTGGAATAAAGGATTAGTTGAACTCAGAATAGCTAATGTTATAGATCGCATGGTGACTCAGGGCTCTTTTTGACATGTGTCTCTTCTTTCTAAACTGCACATTAACTTCTTCCTAGTCTGAATGTTGATGCTTCTAACTCCCATTGCTTGTAATCTCTAGTGCATGGTGCACAGTTGGACATTCTTCCTTTATTATTCCCTGGAGACTTTCTGCATACTAGTGCATCGCAACCTTGGCTGCACATTAGAATCACCTGGGGAACTTTAAAATCTATTAATTCTTGGATGGGTCTCACCCCCAGAAATGTTAATTAATTGGTCTGAGGTGTGACCTTAGTATTGGGATTTTTTGTTCAGTATTTTTAAAAACAGCTTTATTGTGGTCTAACTGACATTCAATGAACAGTATATACTTAAAATGTAAAATTTAATAAGTTTAATATACACATCCACACATGAAGTCATCATCATAAAAGAGGAAACATATGCGTCATCACCAAAGGTTTGCTCGTGCCCCTTTATCCTTTCTCTCTTCCTCTGGTTCCACTCTCCCCAGCTCCTGTCCCAGACACCAGTGATCTTTTGCACTATAGATTGCATTACAGTTGTATTTTATAGGTTTTTATATAAATGGGATAATACAATTTGTGTTCTTTATTGTCTGGCTGTGTTCATTCATCATAATTATTTTTTTAGATTTATCTGTATTGGTTGTTTCAATTGTTCATTTCTTTTTATTGCAAATTAGTATCCCATGGCATGAATATACCACAAACTGTTTATCCATTCACCTGTTGATGGGCCTTAGAGTTGTGTCCTGTTTTTGGCTATTACAATTTTATTTTTAAATTGCTATGAATATTCACGTACAAGTCTCTGTATGGAAGTATACTTTAATTTCTCTTGGAGTGGAATGGCTACGTCATATGTATTAGGTGTATGTTTAACTTTTGAATAAACTGTCAAACTACTTTCCAAAGTGCTTGTGCCATTTTACATTCCTACAAGCAGGATATGAGCAGTCTAATTCCCCCACATCCTTGCCAACGTTTCTTGGAATTATTCTTTTTTTTTTTTTTTAATTTTAGCCATTCTAATAAGTGTGTAGTGGGATCTCATTGTGGTTTAAACTTGCAGTTCCCTAATGTTTAACAGTTTTGAAAAACTTTTTATGGGCTTATCTCCCATCTGTATATCTTCTTGGTGAAGTATTTGTTCAAATCATTTGTACAGTTTTTTACTGGATTGTTTGCTTTCTTTATAATTGAGTTTGAGAATTTATATATTTTAGATAGAAATCTTTTATCAGATATATGATTTTCAAATAATTTCTCAATATCACCCTGTCTAGGTTACTGTAACTTTATCATAAGTCTTAATTAACATCAGGTAGTAAATTACTGCACCAAATTTGTTCTTCTTTTTACAAGTCGTTTTCCTATTTTAGGTCCTTTTATTTCCATAGGCATTTTAGAATAAGCTGCCAATTTCTACAAAACCCCACTGGGATTCTGATTTTGTTTGCATCATTACCACTAGGTGGTTGGTTGAAGTTCTTTATCTCCAAGCAATTATAATATAGGGACCTTCTTTAGATCCTGACTCAAACAAACAAGCTGGGGGTAGGGGGAAAACCTCAAAACATGCAATAATAAACATTGATAAGACCGTTGGGAAAAAAATAAGTAAATTAAAAAAAAAAGTTCTTTATCGCCGCTGCACCTCCTCTGACACCACCCTGGGGGGAAGGGGGGAATATATTACTGATGGATGGAGGCAGAAATCCAGGGCCCCTAAATGATCCTCAGTGATCCTGCATGGAGACAGGGTCTTCTTACCAACAAGTCTTTGCCCCACAAAGCTGGAATAGAGTGGTTACTATCTAAAAGTTTTATATTTCCCTAAGCTGTCCCTTTCCTGATCCCTTTTTTGTTGAGGGAGAGGCTGATCTTGTCTGTGCCCATTGGTGTTTGCCACTTGCCAGCTTACTAAACTGTATGTCTAGGATATATAAGACCAAGAAAATCCAGGAGACTCTAGGTTATTCCTCAGATCTTGAGGTCCTCAGCCAGTCTGCCTTCTCTCTCCCTTTCAGAGTCTTCTTATATTTTTTAATATGTAAAACATCTAGGGATTTTAGTTGCACTTAGTGGAAGGAATATGGAAAAAGTACACCTACTCCATCTTCCCAGAAGTAGAAGAAGTAATTCATACACAAGTTTTTGATCAGGGAATTTTTGTGATAGAAAATCAAAAGATAATCTCAGTCATCATTCTCTGAACAAATTGGAAAGGGTTCCCCTGGAAACATGTGTTATCCCTGGCTTGTGGCATGAGGGCTTCCACAGCAAACCCTCACCCCATGGCATGTTGAATGATAATCCGATTGCCCATTATAAATAGGAGCTGTACTTACCCTTAGTCTACACGGCTGCATTTTGACCTTATCACACTGGCCATGAGGTAGGTATTGGAATTATTATTGTTATTATTTTTAAGTTTGTATCTTTTTACCAACATCTCCCTATTTCCTCCACGCCTCAGTATTTGAACTTCAGGGGAATTAAATAACCCATAGAAGTCACACAGCAAGCAAGTCACAGAATCAGATATGGAAACTGGTCTACCTGCCTGAGGCTGGCAACAGTGGCAAGATAAGGAAAGATAGTTTCATAAGATATTAGAGGAGATGCATCAATATTACTGGAGACCGTGTAAGGTAAGAGATGTTTGGGGGCCTCAGTGTAGAGTGCATGTACCTTTGGTTATGATTTCTTTAACCTCAGCCATTTCAGTATCACCTTTGTATTTATGCCATATCTAAAGGCCACCTGGATTATTATTTACTTATGATTTTTCTTTAAGTTGACTCACTTATTTTACTTAATTAAATATTTATCTTAAAATATTCATATGATCATATACTAGTTATATTTATTTTTAATATTACATGTATCTTATTACATATTGAAATATGTCTATAACTATTAAAACAATAGCTGATCTATGTGTCAGCCAAAAGTTTGTTTGGAGTCACCTTGCTGTATAGTCCATATTTTGGGACCCTGACTTTGGTCCCTGAAGGGCTCTAATGGAGGATTACTGCAAACATAGATCTAGTATTGGGACAAAGGGGTGAGAAGGCTCTTTCCCACTATTTTTGCAACTGGAGGGATGAGAAGGTTTGGTTGGAGGACTACATTTCTCTTTGTTGCTGAATAGCAGCTTCTTCTGTGTTCCAGGTCACCCTGTACAACCCTTTTAGTAAGGTTTGTTATTAATCAAGGGTTAGGCTTTACACAAAATTCTCTCATTAAATAGAAACTTACTTGTTGGTATCTGTCTGGCTCGGCTGGATCTAAGATTTAGAGAAGAATAAATTCTCTCTTAGTACAATAAATCAAGACTATTCTTTAAAAAAAGATACCTAACTGTATTTTACTTTCAGTGTACATTTTTTATTTTTATTTATTTTTTTTGCGGTACACGGACCTCTCACTGTTGTGGCCTCTCCCGTTGTGGAGCACAGGCTCCGGACGCGCAGGCTCAGCGGCCATGGCTCACGGGCCCAGCCGCTCCGCAGCATGTGGGATCTTCCCGGACCAGGGCACGAACCCATATCCCCTGCATCAGCAGGCGGACTCTCAACCACTCCGCCACCAGGGAAGCCCTGGATTTTTAATTTTAATTGATAGCTGCCTGATTCTACATTTGTTGAAGATTGTCAGTATGCTGGCCATTAATCTCGTTTCTGTTCTTTATTTAAAGAATAAATCTGTCTCTTCCGTTATATAGAGACAGCTTAGAACACACGTGCCAATATGCCTTCTTATTTTTCTCTTCAACAGTTCTAAATGGATATTTGAAGTTTATTTGTCATTTAATTGTCACTTTTATTGCTGATTATAGACATTTAATAATTTTCTTTATTATTTCAAATCATAAATGTATTATATGCATATTGTAAAAATGGAAGAAATACAACTATGTATTAAAAAAAGTAAATAGCCTACCTACCCCAGGCCCTAGCCTCACCCTTTTAAAGTAACTAGTAATTACAGCTTGGTATATGTCCTTCCACATCTTTTTCTAGACTCTTCTAAAAATATGCATATATGTACATATGTGTGTATGTATATATGCACACACACATATGTATACATCTCTATCTCTTAAACTGGCGTGATACTATACACATGTAAATGTAACTAGTTGCCTACTCAATGCATATTTTCAAGTGTAGTCTTAAAATACACTTTAATGAATAGCTATGCTCCACTCTCATTCCTTTGCTACAAAAAAAAATATCCAAGTCTCATCCATTTGCTTCATTGGATTTGAAGTCTGGGGTCTCCAGGTTAGGGACAATCCTCTCTATCAATTCTTCATGGATCTCTTCATGGTCCAGGGAACTGTGGAAAAATATTCATATGTTATTTATCGTAACACACTCAGTATACCATAGTGATGAATGAACAAGGTAGCTACAGTAAAAATTTCCGTTTGTGGAAGGGAAGATGGGGAAACAACACACATATGTCATTGGTCCATGGAACATGTCACATCCTACTGGATAGGAAGGTATGATTGATCTCCCCAAGCAGTGCAGTGTTTTTGTTTGCTTTTGGTCAGCAACATATAAGCGTTTGGTTCTGTTCTTTGGGGCAAACTTCCTTGCCCATATATAAAGTGTGCATTAGGGATGCTCTTTTGAGGGATGTATAACTTTAGCAACTTCTTCCTATTTGTACAAATTCAGGAACCTGGGGATTGCCTTGGGTTTGAATATTTGCAGATTGTTATAGGTCAGATTTGGTGCTGCTTTGGAAATACAGACCCCTTGAAATATAATATATTTCCTTTTAAATAATTCCATTGGCTAATGATCAGAAAATAAAAACAAAAGCAACCTTTGGTTCTGGCATGTCTGACCACAGGTCCCTTGGCTTAATAGCTTTACTGCTGAAGGAATTTAAACCCATAACCTTCACAATCTGACTTCTGCCACCAGACTTGACCCCCTTTTGAAGAAGAGAATCTACCATACGCCTACAGGAAGTTCTTGGGAGCTTTGGTTTTTCCTAGTCCTGTGTTTATATTCTGCTAAATCTGCATTCTCGCCCTCAGCTATCGGGGTCACCTTCAGCCTAAGCTTGTTCCTTTCTTTAGTTTGGGCATCACTGAAGACAGTAAAAAGTCTCTATCGTCATGCAGAATCCTAAAGGTCACCTATGTTTTTTCTCGATTTTACCACCTTTGTAAGCATTTTGCAACCATATAGCAAAATTTACAAAATCCCCATTCTATAATGATAGGGTTCTCACAGCCCTCAGCCTTATCTCCATCACTTAGCCAAACTCAATATTAGCACTTTCTCCCGATAGCGTATTCTGAATCAGTCAGTGTTCTTCGTTGTAAGTAACAGAAAATGACTTTTGCTGATTGAAGAGCTGAGAAAAAAATTTAGGAAGATATAGGGTAGTACACAGAATCTCTGGGAGAGCTGGAGATGTGTACTTGGAGGTTAGGACTTTGTCAGGAAAAATACCCTATGTTACTTTGCTGGACTGGTCCAGCTACTGGTCTAGGGAGTTCATCCTGGTTGACACTGGATATAGGATGCTGCTGTGGACATCGCTGTTACCAATCCTTGGTAATTTGAACTTACTGCAACCAGCATAGCTGCCTAAGTAGACTCACCTTTTTCTTGTTTCTTGTATGTGCTTGTGTGTGTGCGTGTGTTGTGTGTGTGTGTGTGAGAGAGAGAGAGAAAGAAAGAGAGAGAGAGATAGGGCGAAGGAGAGGAGAGAGAACTTTAACAATACAGATATGATGCATTTTTGCTAAAAGCTCAATCATTTTCTTAAATATATTTTATTCTGTACCTTTAGCCCTCTGTGATGGCTAATTTTATATGTTAACTTGACTGGGGTACCGTGCCCAGTTTTTGTGTCAAACACTAATCTAGATGTTGCTGTGTAGGTGTTTTTTAGAAGTGATTAACATTTAAATCATAGTCTTTGAACAAAGCAGATTGCCCTCCATAATGTGGGTGGGCCCCATCCAACCAGTTCAAAGACGTAAGAGCAAAGACTGAGGTTTCCTAAAGAAGGAATTCTATGTTTCAGCCTCCAGACTGAAACATAGAAACCCTGCCTGGGTTTCCAGCCTGCATATTTCAGGCTCAAATTGGCAACATCAGCTCTTCCTTGAGTTTCCAGCCTGCCAGTCTGCTCAACAAATTTCACACTTGCCAGGCCTCACAATTGCATGAGCCAATTGCTAATTATCAATCTCTTTCTCTCTCATTTAGTTCTGTCATTTTGGAGAACCCTAATATACCCACTTAGCACATGAAGGATTATAGGTTGTCTAGTTCTTTTTCTAATTTTTTGTTTTGATAACATTTAAAACTACAAAAATATGTAAAACATGCATAATGAATTATATAGCTTTCACCTAGATTTACTAGTTTTAATATATGTATATGTTGTATATTTATAGTTTTTTTTGAACTATTTGAGAGTAAGTGGCAGACTCCTAAACTTTTCAGCATATATCTCTTTCACTCCTAAATATTTCATCCTTTCTCCTAAGAATAAATTCTTATTAGCATTTCTGATCAAATTCAGAAATTAAACATTAATATAAGTAATATACAACTGTTATTCAAATTTCACTGTTACAAATTGTTTATAGCAATTAAAAAAATAATCTAAGATCCAATCTCAGACCATGAAACACATTTAGTTTTCATATCTTTTTAGTTTCCTTGTCATATTCCTTTAGTTTCCTTTATTCTGAAATATTGCTTAATCATCTTTTTATCTTTTATTACACTGGCATTTTGAAGAGAAAGACTTATTGTTTTATAACTGTCATCCAAGGATTTCTCTCATGATTATGTTTTAGATTCAGGTTATGTATTTTTGGCTAGAGCACGACATAAATAACGTTATGTCCTATTCAGTGCATTACCTTAGGAGGTAGAGGGTGTAATTATTTCCCCATTAGTAGTGATGTTAACTTTGATCTCTGTGTTAAGCTGGGAGAGAAATAATTTAAACAGTGTGGGTTATTCCACTTGCCCCTGTATTCAATGATCATATGCCTCAAAACAAAGGTAAACATATGTCTACAGACAGGAAATCTGTTACTGTCTTAGTTGGGTTCAGTTTCCCACATGCCATTTATTGTGAACATCTCACTGTACCAAGTTTTGCTAACTATTTTTGTGAGAAATTTATGGTATTTTTTGAGGGTAGTTTTGTATATGCAAATTGAACCTCACTTACAAATAACCTAACCTTGGAGTCAAAATCAAGTCCACCGTCTAACCATCCTTATACGTCTGTCTCTAGGGTAAACACCCCAAGTCATCTTGCAGGTCAAGTATTATATATTTTAAATTTCAGCAGATATCAACAGATTATTTCTAAAAACAATGCAGTAGTGTTTAGTTCGACTAGCAGTATATGAGTGCCTGTTTCTTCATAGTCCCACAGTAAGCATTATCATTCTTTATGTTTTTGCCAATCTGATGCATTGCAATGATGTCTTTGTTGTAATTTACATCTCCCTGACTATTAGTGATACTGAGTTTTCATGTATTCATTGTGTTGCCAAACCAGGTTCATTTTGCCCCATGCACAGCAAGCCAAAACGCTGAGACAAGGTTTGCAGCAAAGAGAGAGTTTATTCGTCAGGCAGCCAAGCAAAGAGATGAAAAAACAAATCTCAAATCCACCACCGTAAAAGCAAGGGGCTTGGCATATTCATGGGATAAGCAATAAAGAAGCAGGGCGGTCTGAGGCATGGGGAGCGTGGAGAGAGGTGATTGGAAAAAGCTGCGGTAATCTTCATTCTGCGCAGGCTTAATTGAGCTACAGGCCTCTTCACATTCAAAAGGTTACCCAGCGGAACAGTATAGAAAATGGCCTGGGAGATAAGCAGGAGAGCAATTTCGTGGAGGAACTGATATTGTTACCATATGACTGGAGCACAGAATACAAGGTAGGAAGTGGTAAGAGGTGGCATCAGGGGTGTAAGCAAGGCCAGGTTGAGATAAGCCTTGAAAACCGTGATGGGAAGCCAGAGGGCAATGGGAAGCCACTCTATTTCAAGCATGAGAATATCATGCCCATCTTGGAGTTCAGGGAAAATCACTGTGATTTAAGCATAGAGTCTCCATTGCACAGGGGAAGAACCGTTGGTTAGGACCCCTGTTAGGAGGTGATAGAAGCAGCCCAGGCAGAAGGCAATGGTGGCCTGGACTTAGTATCAATAGTGGGGATGCATAGAATTGAGCCAGTGTGAGAGAAATAAGCAGGAAAAATTGATAGGACTTTGTTATTATATTTG
Source organism: Globicephala melas (assembly GCF_963455315.2). Lineage (NCBI taxonomy): Eukaryota > Metazoa > Chordata > Mammalia > Artiodactyla > Delphinidae > Globicephala > Globicephala melas. The sequence continues at coordinate 50,194,641 of NC_083316.1, read as the reverse complement.
TGTAGGGAAAGAAAAAGGAGGAAAATCAAGGAATTCATGCAGTTTTCTGGCTTGCGCAGGAGGGAGAATGATGGTGCCATTTATTAGGTGAAGGCACACAGAAGGGGTAGCATACATGCAAGTATGTGATCAGATGAGTTTTGGGCATTTTGAGCTTGAGACACCCTTTAAGAGCCACTACAAGGTCTTTGGTAACAAGTATACTCGCCTGTCCAATGGCATTCTCTGTAACGGTCTTTCTTCCTGAATTGCACCTGAGCATAGTTCCTGATCCACAAACTTAAAGCCCCCCCAGCACTGCCACCAGAAAGCTGTGCTGGACAGAAACCTGTGCTACTGACCAGACCTTCCCACTGCATAATTCTGGGAGGCATCATTCACATAATCATGCTGTTGTTATAATGTATCTTTCTGTCTCAAAAACAAGTGTTTTAATGGAATCTCCAACCAAAGGAACTCTGGGGCCATGTGACAGAATCCCTGTAGTATTTGCCTATTCTTGCTGCCCTCTTCTTTACATCTTTGTGGTGGAGGAAATAAGACAAACCAGAGCATCCCTACCTGGATAGTGCAAGGGGAGGTCAATATACTGGGCTTAGTTTTTTGTTTGTTTGTTTGTTTTTGTTTTTTTATGAAACTGAGGTCTTGCCAAATACAATTTGTGAAGCACAAACACAAACCTGCTTGGGGTCAGGGTTTCTTCATTCCATTAGGCCAGCGGTAGCCCAACTGGAAAATTTTCCTAATTTCTTTGAGGCAGACCTCTCCAAGACTGACAAACAGGCTCTAACCTGTAATATTTAAGATTTGTATGTGAAAAGGACATCAAAAAATCCAAGAATGAACTGGGAGGGGGTGGCATTTATTGCTGCATTATAATTGCATAAGCAGTCTCACTGTCATAAACTATAATATGCTCAAAAAGAACTAATTTGCCATATAAGTAATTCAGTATTTGGATAGAAAATTGTTAATTATTAAAGCAAGAAAACACCTAGGAGATATTCTGGCCTAATTTCCTCATTTGGTAAATAAAACTGAGGCCCAAAGAAGTGTAAGCTTTGTGGAGCAGTGGAGGTGCTGTGCATAGAAACCAGGTCACCTCACTCCAGCTTGTGCCCTTACTGCTAACCTACACAGCTTCTCCATGGAATAACTCATAGGCTACTCTACAGAATCCACAAAAGAGCACGGAAAGCTGACAGTATATCCAGCTCATGCCCTATTACATGTGTTCCATATAATGCAATCAACATTTTAACGATATGAAAACAGGTGGTTCCTACAACCATAAAATCATTGGCCAGCTGGCCCCTCTCAGCATTATTAAGGGTCCAAAGTGCTTTACATAACACACAAAAAAGACGTATTTAATCCTCAGTCAAGATCTAGCTTAGTGGTTCTCAACCAGAGTCAGCTTTGCCCCAGGAGAACAATTCTAGAGACATTTGAATTGTCACAACTGGGAAGTTGCTACTGGCATTTAGTGAGTAGGGGCCAAGGATCATTCTAAATATCCTGCAATGCACATGGAAGCTCCTCACAAAGATAATTATCCAGACCAAAGTGTCAGTAGTTCATGACCAGTTGAAGGGTCGGTGGCCCTATCCAGTCTTGATCTGCTCAGCTTGAGCTAGACCCTGCTGACTCCCAAGTTCCTGGAAAACAACTTGGGCAAAAACATCTTATTGTTTAGGCTTCATGCTGCTTGGAGGACATGCAAGTCTTAAAATGATCTTGATAAGTGAAGGCAGATGAAATAGATGAAATAGATTAGCCCATGATTTCAACTGGCATTTAAATTTCCTTTTTTTTAAGAAATTAGCTATTTGTAATCTTTTACATTTTTATTTGATTATACTTAATGAATACTCTTTGTATATTAGAGATGATAATCTTTTGATTGCCATATGTATTACATTTTTTTTCTCCCAGTCTATTATCTGTCTTTTATCTTTGGACAAAATTTAAATTAAAAATCTTTTATGTAATCAATTTTATATTGTTTCAAAATTTTCTATCTTTCTAAGGAAATTGTTTTCCACACCAAGAATGTATGAATGTTCTTTGTTATTTTCATTGTATAAATTTATTGTATTATTTAACCTTAAAATATTTAACCATCCTGAAATTTTTGTGTATATGGTACAGAAAGATTCTACTGTATCATTTATTAAACAGATTACTTTTGTCCCCCTAAAGTAAAATACTACATTTGTCATTTAAGTTCCTTTATATTTTTGGAATTTTTCATGCTGTCATGTTTTATTGATCTATTTGTCTACACAAGTATCAGTATCTTTTGCTAATGATTAAATTATAGTATTATAATAATGTTTAATTTAATATTGAGTAAGGCAGGGGTCCTCCCACTATTTTTTCCAAATTATTTTAGCTATTCACAGACTTTTATTCTTTCTTATGGCCTTTGAAGTCATTTTTCATCCAGTTTAAAATAAAACAAAATTGTGAATCTGAATCTGATTGCTTTACATTTGTAAATTAATTTCTAAAGAACTGATATCAGTAGATTTCTCAATAATTTTTTTAAATATGATTTTATGGCTTTCTTAGGTTATAAATGGTTAGAAAGATTGTATGTCTTTTTGTTAAAGTCATCCTTACATATTTTACAATTTTTTCACTATTATGAAGATTTTTTTCATATTTCTGTTTCTTACTGGTTATTGCTAGCAGAGAGAAGTAATAAACTTTTCTATATTTGTCTTGTAGTCAGATTTTGCAAATTCTCTTATTGATTTTAATGCCATTTTCATTGGAATTTTTTTGTTTTTAAGAATCACAGTCATATCTCAAAGACATTTGTCACTCTTTTCCAATATTTAAATATTAATATTCTAATATCATTTTTTACTCACTGAATTACAGCCTCTAATAAATGTGGAATTATTGTGATAACTGTAGGCATGGCTGTTTTGTTCTTAATTTTAATGACAATGGTTTTGTTTTGTCCCACAGTTGGAGTGCAGACTACCGTTGGTTTTTGGTAAGCAGTCTATCGTATTTAATTCAAATATTACTTAGATTTTTATTTTAAGTTTGGAATGACTGATGAACTTTATCAAATAGTTTTTCAGCATCTACTTATGTAATTACATAATACTAACCCTTTACTCTGTTTCTATTGATATATTGGATGTTGGTTAGTGTCATTTTTATCACAGCTGGATTCTATTTTCTTATGTTTTACTTAGAAGTTTTGAATACATATCCAAATGAAATTTGTTTCTAGTATTTTTATAGACTTATTGAAGTATAATTTATGTACTATAAAATTCAACCATTTTAACTGTACAATTCAATGAATTTTACTAAATTTAGAGTTGTACAGCCTTCACCATAATCCAATTTTAGAACATTTCCATGATTCATAAAAACACTTTTGTGCCCCTTTGCAATCAGTTCTCATCTTATACCACCACCCTGGGCAACCACTCATTTTCTTCCTTGTTTATAGATTCACTTTTCCTGAACATTTTATATAAATATTGAAATACTAAAGTAAAAGTCTCTTGCATTTCGCCTCTTCTCCCGTTGCGGAGCACAGGCTCCGGACGCGCAGGCCCAGAGGCCAGGGCTCACGGGCCCAGCCACTCTGCGGCAGGCATGTGGGATCTTCCCGGGCGGGGCACGAGGCCGTGTCCCCTGCATCGGCAGGTGGACTCTCAACCACTGCGCCACCAGGGAAGCCCCATTTCGCCTCTTTTACTTGCCTTAATATTTTTGAGATTCATCCATGTTGTAACACATTCTCAGTAGTTTGTTCCTTTTTGTTGCTGAATGGTTTTGCATTGTGTGGTTTTTAAATGATAAATGGAGGCATATTAAAAAATTTAAGTTTATTTGAGCAAAAACTGATTCACACCAGTCAGCATCCAATCTAGTAGATGGAAAAGAGATTCAAGAAGCTGAACAGAATGAGTGGGGTGTCCCAAAGGGTCTCATCCTGGTCACCAGAAACTGTAGAGGAGGAAAAATAATTTCCCCTCTACCCTTATGGTGACTGCTTGCCTGAGACCCCTTTTACTGTAGGAAACTTCGTAAATGGATAAGCTTATCTAAGTTAAAATTTCTCTACTGCGACCACTGTAATTCAACGATTATCTTTGGTAAAGTTAACCTGTTTATCCAGCCTTAAAACAACATTTTATTCACCTGAGACCTCACACTCGGTCCACTCCAGCTTAAGTAGGACCCAGTCTGACCAGAACCCAGTCTGGTTTCTAAGTCGGACACAGTCCGACTCAGGCCAGTTTCCGGACCCAGTCAGCCAAAAAAACCCCAAAAAACAATAAAACAAAAAAAACTACTCAAAGTCTAAAAGCTCATAACATAAAAGCTGCGGAGCTAGGATCCAAGAGGGATTTCCCACCACTGCCTGAGACGGCAAGAAAGCAGCAAGCTCAAGGGGCTAAACGGGTCACCACCCTGAGTATATTTTTAGTATAAGTATGTCTTGGACAATATTGGGGGCATACTTATACTAGAAAATAATTCATTGTTTATCTGAAATTCAAATGTAACTGGGCATCCTGTAGGATTCTGGAGGATGAAAGAGAGAGGTGAGACAAAGAAAATTACAAGCTGCTATAAATATTTAAGCAAAATGAGGAGACATACTCTATCCTTATAGTTATCAAAGTCTGTAATAAAACATATATAACACATACTTGGTAGTGAAGCTTGGATATCTTGAGCATGTGATATTTGTGAAGCCTTGTTAAAGGTTTACTTTCCCTAGGTTTCACATTAGGAAAGTAAGTGTCACGTAGTAGGCAAAAATATGAGTAAAATCTTGCGCATTGGGAATGGAAAAAATAACATTGGGGCTAGATCCTCTATGGAAGCTTTATCAAGTTCTTCTGGCAATTCACGAAATTAGCCAATTTATAATTCAGCTGGTTGATGAAGATATCAAAAGATAGTTTTCTTAAAGTAGATATTTTCCTAGGTAAATTTCTTGTAGTTAGGAGTTTGTATGTAAAGGATACGGAGATCATAGAACAGTTCTTGCTCTGTGACCATTGAAAATTACAAAAGCAGTTGACGTGATCAAATTTGTTCGAGGCCTTGTTTTGGAACATAATACTTTATACACACCGATCAGTTCGCACTGAGAGTGTGCCTACTTTGTTAGAAAAAAAGATGAATTTGTTGCTCAGGTAAAGATTTTCAAAAGCAACAATATTCCACAGTAATGTCCCATGAAAATGAAATTTGGCTATAATATGATTGACAATTTGGTTCCTGTCCTCTGCTCAGCTTAGTAGGGTTAGGAGGTGGTGGAAGGATAGGAGGATGAGGAATGAGCTGAAGTTTTTATCTTCTGCAGGAGGCCAAAGGAGGCTTAGGAAGCAACTGCCTTGTGACTGTTTGGGACTTGCTGAATTCTGGGTACAGGCAATCTTGTGTAAGCTTAAATATTTTTAATTTAAAAGATTCTTCCATTAACTTTGCAATAACAAGAGCACGTGTTTTATGCAATTGATGTTTTGGTCCCCACTATGAGCATTATATAGGGTTTAACTGTATCACTATGCACATGCTGCAAAGATTAGCGTACTGATTTGGAGTACGCTGCATATCAATGGTGAATAAAGTAAATGTCAATAGATGAGTATTACAGGTCTGTCTTCCCCTGCTCTTTCTTCTCTTCTTTATTTTCAACACAGCAGTCAGGGTAATTGTGTTAAAAATGTAAATTAGATTTAATCTATTCAAAACTCTCTAAAGGCTTCCCATCTCACTCACAGTGCTGTGAACACCACCTACAAGGATCTCTGTGATCACCATCTCTCCCCATCTCTGGGACCACATTCCTTATTATTCTTTTCTTCATCACTATGCCAAAGCCACACTAGAATTTTTGACCATGTCAGATTTTCTCTGGCCTTAACGTTTTGGTATTTCCTTTTCCTCTGCTTTAAATGCTCTTCCTTCAGATATTTTGTAGACAAATATCTTACTTCTTTTAGTTTTTTTTAAATAGACTTTATTTTTTAAAGCAATTTTAGGTACATAGCAAAACTGAGCACAAGGTACAGAGAGTTCCCATATATTCCCTGCCCCCATACATGCATAGTCTCCCCTATTATCAGCGTCCCCCACCAGAGTGATACATTTGGTACAATTGATAAACCTAAACTGACACATCATAATCACCCAAATTCCATACTTTATATTAGGTTTCACTCTCGGTGTTGTACATTCTATGGGTTTGGACAAATGGATAATGACATATATCCACTGGTGTAATATCATACAGAGTAGTCTCACTGTCCTAAAATCCTCTTTGCTCTACCTTTTCATCCCTTCTCCCCTTCAGAGGCTTCTTTCCCTTAGTAATATAAGTTTCCACCTTGTCTTTTCATGGCTTGATAACTCATCTCTTTTTAGCGCTGAATAATATTCCATGCAGCATTTATCCCCTCACCTATGAAAGGACATCTTGGTTGCTTGAAAGTTTTGGCACTTATGAATAAAGCTGCTACAAACGTGTGTGCAGGTTTCTGTGTGGACAAAGTTTTCAACTCCTTTGGGTAAATACCAAGGTGTGTGGTTGTTGGAGCATATAGTAAGAATATGTTAGTTTTGTAAGAAACCACCAAACTGTCTTCCAAGGTGGCTGTACCATTTTGCATTCTCACCAGCAATGAATGAGAGTTCCTGTTCCATATTCTCACCAGTATTTGATATTGTCAGTGTTCTGGATTTTGGATTTTGATCATTCTAATTGGTGTGTAGTGGTATCTCATTGATTTAATTTACATTTACCTGATGACATATGATGGAAACATCTTTTCATATGCTAATATACCATTTGTATATCTTCTTTGGTAAAGTGTCCATTAAGTTCTTTGACCCATTTTTTAAAAATCACGGAATTTGTTTTCTTATTGTTGAGTTTTAAGAATTCTTTATGTATTTTGGATAACAGTCCTTTATCAGATATGCCTTTTGTGGATATTTTCCCCCAGACTGTGGCTTGTCTTTCCAGTCTCTGATATTGTCCTTCACTGAGCACAAGTTTTTAATTTTAATGAAGTCTAGTTTATCTGTTCTTTCCTTTATGGATCCTGCCTTTGGTATTGTATCAAAAAAGTCATAACCAAAACCCAAGGTCATCTAGATTCTATACTATCTTTTAAAAGTTTTGCATTTTGTATTTACATGTGTGATCCATTTGGGGTGAATTGTTCTGAAGCATGTAAGGTTTATGTCTTGATTCATTTATTTGCATGTAGATATATAGTTGTTCCAGAACCATTTATTGAAGATCTTCTAGGTTTTAATCAAAAGCATCTCATGAGGGAGAATTTCTCTGTTGAACCTATCACAATGTAACATTATACCCACTGCAACACAATTATCTCCATCCCCAGATTTATTTTTTTCCTCCTTAGCACTTTTCACCAACATCCCATATATTTTACTTACTTATCTTGTTTACTGTTTGTCTTCCTCAGTTTATACCTTTGAGGGTACTGATATGTCTTTCAGTGCAGCATCCCCAGCACCTAGAACCATGACTAGCACACAGTAGGTACTCAATAAATATTTGTTGAATGAATCAATAAAAGAAGAAATGCTCTAATCAGTGGTGTGGTAGCCTCACAAGCACCATTGGCAGCCCTGGGAACTTGTTAGAAGTGCAAATAGTCAAGCCCCATAAAACCTACTGAATAAGAAACTCTGGGGTGGGGCTCAGCAATGTGTTTTAACAAGTTCTCCAGGTGATTAGAATGTATGTTGAAATTTGAGAATCATTTCTCTAAAGTTCTTCCTTATCCATGCTTTCTTTGGTATTGAACACACATTGTCTCTTTTCTGTAAGAAGTGAGGTTGATGGCTTTTCTGGAACAAGGCATTTACCTGCATTTTTAAATGTTAAAAAAAAATCAGTTTATTGGAAACCAAATCAGTTATTTTATTTTGATTTATAAGATGGAATTTATCCATTACTTAGTGTTCAACCAACTCAATAAATTCAATACATGGAAAAATGGAACAAACTCAGTAATGACTGGAGGGAAGGTGACTGCTCGTAGAAATCTTTCAGTTTGGATTTAAAAAGTCCAGAAAAGACATTTCACTAATTTATCCTTTCTTTTTTGGAAAGAAACATTTCCAAAAAACAAAGGAATGGTCATAACAAACAAAGTGAATTTGCAAAAGTTGAAAGACAATTTACATTTTTATTTTATTTTACAAATATGCATACTGGGTTTCTTTATTTTGATCTAGATCCAATCAATGATAGTTTTTGTTTTTTAGTTTGCTTGTGCTTTAGGTAGAACATGAATTATTTGAGCAATGAGTTGCCAATTAAAAAAAAAATCTAGGTTTATGTAAGGAGAGACTTCATTCAAAAATATTATTTCAAGGGAGAAAAGGAATGATTACAATATGGGGAGGGGGCTTTTGCAATGGGAAGAACACTCTGATCATGAGATTTGCAAGAGTCCAAAGGATTAGGCAAAAAGAGGTTTTTTTTAATAAGGGGGAGTAAACAAAGCTGGAAACAATCTGTTGGTGGAAGTGGGAATGAAAGTGATGAAAAGGTATAGGTAGTTTGATGGGATAGTAGATCAGAGAATGTTTTACTCTGAGGTCAGCCTATTCTCAGTAGGGAGTTTTTAAGGGGACGTTTTTTGCTGGCTCAGTCATAAGAGGAAATGACCACAGTCAGCTAATTGCCCAGGATCAACAGGTGGTGAATGTGATGCTGGGATTGAGACTAAGGCAATCTGCACTGTAGAGTCTGTGTTTTTAACCATAAGCCATAATGACTCTCATAGATAATATGTGTCTTATGGGAAAAAGACAATGGAGGTCATTTATTTTTGATGAGGGCTCACGAGAACCTATTCTTATAATCCATAGATGACAGTATAGTATAGTAACAACCCGATGCCCTGGTCTAGCCCATGCCCCTAGTCGTCAATCAAAAATCACTACCAGTGGCAGCAGCCAAGGAAAGGGGAAGTCTGAAAAGATTGAGGAACTTCTACATTCCTCAGTTTAAGAACTGTAGGTGAGGTAGAGGTACAAACTTCCAGTTGCAAAATAAATGAGACACAGATTATGAAATGTACTGTGTGGGGAATATAGTCAATAACTATGTAAGATCTTTGTATGGGGACATATTATAACTAGACTTATTACAGTGATCAGTTTGAAATGTATAGAAATATTGAATCACTGTCTTGTGTAACAGGAACTAATATAGTGTTATAGGTCAATTATTCTTCAAAAACAAACAAACATTAAAAAAGAGATAAGATTTGTGGTTACCAGAAGTGTGGGGCACGGTAAGGGGAAGGATTGGATGAAGGCTGTCAAAAGGTACAAACTTCCAGTTATAAGATAAATGAGCACCAGAGATGTCATGTACAACATATTAAATATAATTAACACCGCTGTATGTTATGTGTGAAGGTTTTTGGGAGAGCAGGTCCTGGAAGTTCTCATCACAAGAAAGAAAAATTTTTTCTATTTCTTTAATTTTGTACCTATGTGAGATGGTGACTGGACCAGTTCATGATATATATGGGTCAGATCATTCTGTGGGATACCTTAAACTTGTACAGTACCATATGTTAATTATGTCTCAAAAGGGAATCTCAGCAATTTAATTTGTGCAACTAAGACTTGATGCAGAATTTACTTTTGAAAATCTAGGTTAGAACATGGAGTAGAGGGTAGAAATCCTGGGATTTACCAATAAGGTTTTTGTGTTTGCCTCAAAGTCCATGGGTGGAAGTTGTACTTTTGAATTATATTAAGAATGACATAGAGAAAGCAGAGGTAAAGCTCCTTAGTGCTGGCAACCAAATGCCTGCTGACAATGACAAACTACTGGAGAAATTACTCCTGGCTCTTTCCTCTGGCAATATGATCAGCTCCTGGATAAATGATATTAAAAGCAGAAGTCTACCTCCAGGGCTTTGCTAGGAGAGCAGCTCCTATCTGATTGTGTTCTTTTGTTCCTTTAGTGCCGTTGGGTAGACAGGGCTACAGACTAAAGAGATTCTATAGGATTATCCCCCTGAATACCGACCAAAGAAGCAATACTTAGGAGGCTCACATTCTTATAGCCTCTTCTCTGAAACAATGTGCATGTGAAAGGTTTAGCGATAGGGGAAAGTTCTCTACTCTTTCGGATACTGACAGCTATTATTCATAATTTTAAAAGTTGACAGTGAATTAGGAAGCAGTCCCTCAGAGTCTCAGGTGAATTCTTGTACTCATCCCAAATAGCTGTCAGCTGTTTTCTGGACTTAAGTTCTTCTGTTAGACTCTTGGCTTTCAAGAGCCTCATAGATTTTATTCTCATTCTGAGTTGACTTGGAGAAAGCTCTATATATTGTATTTGTTTTTGCCTAGAATATCTCTTTGTCTCAGCCTGTGTAGAGTGAAGAATGGTGCAACGGATTTCTAGGCTTTGGGGTATGAATATATATTCACTGTAGCGGGGAGCATCTGTTCCTTCTCCCTTTGGGTTCAGGGACCCTAGTGGGACCCTGATTTGGGCACATGATACCACACTGACAGGAAAGTGTCACCTACACACATATAGCACACTCCTTGATTAATGTGAGTTCCACAGTAATTCAGGAACTTCAGCAGGATTCTTGTTATTATCTCCCTTTGATAGATTAGAAAATTAATGTTTATAGAATTAAGGTGGCTATGTGACTTGGACGAGGGTAGTAAGTAGCAGAGTGGATGCAGGAATGCAAATCCATGGACTTACCTGCCTATATGTTCTCTTCCTTTCTGCTTCACTGCCCCAAAGTGCCTCAGACACAGGCACTTTGTGAAGCTTTTATTTGGAAATAATTTAAAACTTACTGAAAAATATGCCACTTAGCATAAAGAACTCCAGTGTTCCCTTCACTGAGATTAACAGATTGTTAAAATTTTGCCACATTTTCTTTATCATTTTTGTTTGATCTGGTTTTTTTTGTTTTTTTTTGCTTTACGATTTTCCTCTCCCCTCCCCTTTCTGTATATATAAAGTTAAAAAACTCACCCAAGAGAGCTGCTGCCTGCAGGAGTGAAGGGGAAACAGCAGAAAGGGATTGGAGGTGTACCCTGGGACAGGAACTCAGTACGGAGGTGGCTCACAAGGCTAAGCCGAGTTCAGTGCAAAGATGCAGTGTGGTGGTCCTTGCCTTGCAAGGGTCTGAAGAATATACTAATGCATTCAATGTGATAGGGCTGCATTCAGATGCTTGCTGTGGCAGAATACCGAACAGCTAAGAGAGACACACAGTACCAGCGAAGAAAAACGGCTGTGTCCCTTCTTGTCTCAGCCTTCTTCCCCTTATACAGATCCTGAAGGATAGAGAGGCAGCTAAAGGAATAGAGGAAGAGAAATGGGACAAGGGGAATAAAAGAGCAGACTAGGTTCTTTTTTATTTTCTTGTTGCCCAAGTCGGGGGTCAGAATCATGCCGGGGAGGGAGGAGATTTATTAAGATGGGAGACAAAAGTTTGGAGTTATATTGGAGAGGACCTTTTAAAGTTGAAAACAAAATCATTTAAGTTCCTGAAAGTGATGGGAAAGACAGTGGATTTGCCCTAAATATCACTAAAGGATGGAGAAAATCCCACAGGTCATGTGTGAAGGACGTGATGGGAGAAAAATGACACTTTTATTCTCATAACATCAGTTTCAATATGTTCAATAAACTGGCTACACATGCTTAAAAGATTCAGACACTGACTACATAAAGTAGAATTAAAATCCCCTGGTTCTTATTTTTGTCCCTCCACAGCCCTGTGGAAAGCTATGCTTTACATGTTCGTATTATACTTATATTCTTCCCATCTTTTATCTATCATTAATATCTATCTATCTATCTATCTACCTATCTGGACATCCTGTTCTAAAAGCTACTTTGTTCACTTTACAAATACTGTGCAGATCTTATAACATACCATAGGCTCTTCACATTATTGAATATAAGGACCTACCTCATTGTGTGTACATAGCATTGTGTAGATGATTTACTTAAGCCATGTGCTATGGATGACAATTCGTTTTCCATTGTTAGCTATAATAAATAATTCATTCAGTCATTTATTTAGAATAAATTCCAGAAGTGTACTTGTGTCCAAAGTTTAGACTTAAAGATGTGATATATATTATCACATTGCCTTTCGTAAAGTTTGTATCAATGCAGAGTCACATTAGCAATACACAGTGTGCCTCTTTCCCCACATCATTGCCAAAAATGTAGTACTTATGTGTCCACCAAGTACTTAGCCATCCCCAAAGGAACAAACTTCAGTTTAGCTTCTGGTGATCATAATCAGAAATAAGAGAGTATCATAGTATACAATGGAATAATAATTATTATTGTTTTTGCATAGAGCTCTTTAAATGTAAAACCTGAGAAGTAATGGGAGAAGCAAACAAAATAATTCTAAAGCACCACCAATGTTGAATATATTCTCAGCTTTCCAAAATGTGATAGCTGGATCTGAAATTGTTTTTTGCATTAGTACAATTTTGCTCCCGACTGATCATATAGATCATTGTGGAACCCACTTCCGCTGTTGACTGGTTACTTCCAGTGACATCTGTGTGACTGGGCTGTTAGTATATTATGCAAAACCTGCATTAGGATTGTGCTTTATTTGATGCTATGCCAGTTCTCTGCTTTTCTTTTTCCCTTACACTGCCTCGCTAAAGACTAAAAATTTAATAATAACAGAAATGGGGTTGGAACAGCAGAACTGTGGCCCTTCACAGAGCTGAGCACTTAAAAGCATTTCAACTATGAATTTGCATTCCATATACTTTGCTTATGATAGGGAAAATTCAAGTCATTTATTTTCCTCATGAAGCTATATTGTCCATAAATGGCCTGTTTCTTGCTTACTCGTTGTTTTTTGGGTTTTTTTTTTTTTGCGGTATGTGGGCCTCTCACTGTTGTGGCCTCTCCCGTTGCGGAGCACAGGATCCGGACGCGCAGGCTCAGTAGTTGTGGCTCACGGGCCTAGCAGCTCCGCGGCATGTGGGATCTTCCCAGACCTGGGCACGAACCCGTGTCCCCTGCATCGGCAGGCGGACTCTCAACCAGTGCGCCACCAGGGAAGCCCTCTTGCTTACTATTGAGCTAAAGTCGTGCTTAAGTTTCCAAGGAGACTGTACTTCATGGGGAAGAAACCTGAATCAGGTGGGTGTGTGGGACTGAGAGACCTGGCCTGCTGCTTCCACGAACAGCTCCCAGTGCGCCTCTTCTGTGGCTCTGAAAGAAGTAAATTGCTCAGTTTGGAGTTCTTTGTGCCTCACAAAGTCCGTTTAGGCCATGGAAACAGTGATTTTGTATTTGCTTCTTTTTTTTGTTTTGTTTTGTTTTTAAAGTGAAACTGTACTAGGTTAGAGAATGAAAACCTCTCTAAAAGAGAATAGTAATTCTTTGCCCTCAGGCCATGCATGTCCAAAAGCTGCATTGCTGAAACATGTTGGCTGTCTATAGGAAGTTCTCACAAACATGGAAAAAATGAGTAACTTTTCTGAGTAGCTCAGGAGTTTTATGACAGAAACAGCCTACAAAATACAATGCCCTAGCTCTTACCCATAGATGCCCTTAAGGTGCTATTAATCTGAAGTGAAAAACTAGAGGTTGCAAAATAGTGGCCAGTGGGCCAATCTTGCCTATAGGTTTTTAATTTGTCTAACACAAGGCTTTAAACAATATTTTTTGGTAACCAACATTTAAAAATTCGGATTTCAAGTTTCTTTTGGAAAACTGAGTGATCTTGTATAACGAAGGTGGCATTCCTACAAGATAATAGTTTACAGAGTGGAAAGTCACTGCTCCTTCAGGATAGAATATGGGCTTCACTCATTTATATCACTCACTTACTTCCTGTAGGCCCTGGTGAGTTCTAGGAAGGCAGAATATATATGAATATATATATATATATATATTTTTTTTTTTGAGAGGATAGGAAGCAAGAGGGAAATCTTTAAGACAGCTCAGTTTGTTATGTCCTCTGAAGTCTCACCTCCCCAGTGAGCAGAGGACTCTGTGCTCCAACAACAATTTGTATACACCCCATGAAGTCAGTTTGCACAAAATATCATCACTGTTTTTCCCCACATCTACCTTCCCCCATAAACCTAGAGGGCAGAAGCTATATCTTAATTGCCATTGTAATGTCCCAGTGCCTCTTACTGTATGAAGGTCCTTAACGATCTGCTTTCTGAGTGAATCAATGCCTGGATGAGTGGATGAACAAAAGGTCCCTCGGGGATATTCATGATGACTTGGACTTCCAGAGTGAGTGGAATAGGAGTGACTCAGGATGGATTTTTCTCAACACTTGGCACTGTTGGGGTAGTTTGAGTCTCAGAGAATTTTGAACCAATGCCCCCTGAGGCCTGAGCTATATATTAGAGCAATACTATTGCCGTGGAGAAGCTTTATTTTTCTCTGAATATTGGGAATACTGATTCTTATTTGATCATCCTATTAAAATTAACACAAAACCTAACAGAAGTTCATTATTCCTGTCAAGTTTTTAATCATTACCTGACAAAAGAAGAAGCTGAAGTCATCCAAAAATATAATTTCTGTCCTCCCTTTGGAAGAATAACATGTTCAGGTTTTCCTTCATTGTAATTTCCTTTGACCAAACACTTCTGTTTCTAGTTAGCACTTTATAAGAGGCGGTAAAATCTTGCCAATCTCATCTTCGTCAAGAACATAAATACAAGATGTTCAACGTTTTAGAACAGTTTTGATATATTTCTCCTTTAAATTAGGATCGGAACAGCTAGAAGATGCCATGACCATTTAATCAAAGAGTAAATATTTTAGTGACTGCAATAAAAGAGAAGCTATTGAACAAATTCTACCTGATGGTGGTTATTCTAATTGGAATTGTTGCCTAAGAAGAGCAAAAGCAAGTCCCTGTATAGAAAAGGCAAAGCTGATCTAATTCAGTCATATTCAAGACTGGTCTGTTGTGAATGAGCTCTTAATTGTTTTATAACAAACCAGAAGTTACTTTAATATCTGTTTCTCACACAGAGACTTTAATATTTCCATCACTCTCATCTCCTGTAGCTACCAGTCACTTTGACATTGATACAGTTTAGAAGTTAAATTTAAATAATGTGGAATTACATATATTTAATTCTGTTTTGCATGTGCTTGCATTGTAAAACTGGAAATAGATTCATTTCTATGGGGGTGGGTGGGGAATCATCAGAGAGCTGATTATAAAGAAAGGGTTACCATTAAGTCTGGCTGTGAGAAATTCTGAGTAGATTCTATCGTCTGGGAGTAGTTAGTAATCACTCCACAAATATCAAAGTCTTGCTAAAACAAGACTAACCTCAGAGAAGTTGCAATTAATGTTTATTACTCAATTTTTATCTCTGAAAGCATATTTTGATATCGTATACTTAATAATAAAAAGACTACATATTTCTTATGTTAATTATTTAAGAATCTATTTTAAGTATATATTGGATTAAAATATCATTAAAAAAAAAACTTGCTCAAACACAGAATTTACTTAGTGTTCTTGACCACAGAAAATGACATTTTTCTCTGCTAGTAATCCTTTGGTAAGGTTAATCTCTTTTCTAGACAGTTGAAGCTTCTTTCCCATTTTAGAATGAGAACATACCAACTTACACTGAAAATGTCGCTTTAATGCTCTTTGTTTGACTATTTAGTAAAGAAAGAGTGCAAAGGAAAGTCATCCAACTCTCCACTGGAAATGAATTCCCCATCATTCCGCTGGTGAGTTCCTATGGTATTAAATCACTGTAAATGTAGAGCAATTATTGAACCCGTGGAGTACCAATTTTCCCCACAGAAATACAATTTTATGTTTCTTTAAAGAAGATTTTAAAAACACCTAACAAAGGGAACTCCTGCCAAGGTAATCTTCTTAGGCAAATCCTTGTTTGATGTGGAGCAGTGGGTAGGAAAATAGGACCCACAGGCCACATGTGGACTGCTGGGATGTTCTGTCCAGAGCTGGTCTTCTTCTCAAAGCAGCTCTGTCAAGGGCTAGTTCTTAGGCCCTCAGGATGTCACTGTAAAGTTATTTCGTGGCTCTCAGGTGACTACTGGCTGTGGGAAAGAAAGGGTATGAAGCTCACCTCGAAAGGTTGGGCTATGACTTCCATTGGCCCATGTCTAAGAGTCTGTAAAGTGGCCTTTCTAAGAGCCCTGGATTCTCTGCTGTTCCCGTAGGGCTCAGGGAAGCCTGCATTTCAAAACTGAAACTCAAAAGGACTTCTCATTTACCTCAAATTTCAAATTACTGCTTGGCTCTGGAAGTGGGTGTGGTGGTGCCGTTCAAGACCAAATGGAGTTTTTCTAAAGACGGGCTCTGTTGAAAAGAAGGCAGTCCTTTTGCAGGCTCTGAGGCACCTGCCACTGGACCTGGCCTCCCTCCATTAAGCTCCAGAGCAACTTCCCCAGGTCTTGTTCCTGAATTATGAATTCCCATTTCTCTGGCATGGAAGAGCTGTGCCAAACCCTCAGAAATCCAACCTCTCTCGCAGATTTCCTTAACCAACCCCCAGACCCAAACAATATCGAGGTGCTCATTTTAAAATAAAGATGAAGATACAAAATTTACTCCATACTTTTAGGCTTGCAGTGGCAAATCGAGGTAGTTATAAGAAATACGTATATTTCATTATTTATACTATGTATAAAATAGACAACTGATGGGAACATACTGTGTAGCATAGGGAACTCTACCTAATGCACTGTGGTGACCTAAATGGGAGGGAAGTCTAAAAGGGAGGGGATATCTGTATGTGTATGGCTCATTCATTTTGTTGTGCAGTGGAGGCTAACACAACATTGTAAAGCAACCATACTCCAATAAAAATTAATTTAAAAAATTTAAAAATTAAAAAAAATGTATATTTAATTTAAATACATTTTATTAATCTTTCTCAGTTATCGGGATCCCATTTTAGCAAATTGATTCTAAGACACTGTGCCAAACAGTTGTGTAAACTTCTGAAGAAAAATTAATGATTTGTTTTCTGAAATTTTATCCCTTATTCTTTCAGAAAATTCTACACTGTCACTACTCAATTTCTACAACTTATTACCTTACTCTTAGACTATCGAAATACCTTTTCAGTTGATTCTCTTGTTTCTAGATTCTTCTCAATCTGCAACTCTAAACCATCATGATAATGGTGTTGGATTAATTTTCCCTTAAACAAGTGACTTACATGCTAAAAACACTTTTGTAGGTCCCAATATTTAGCCATAAAGTAAAAACGTATATACTTATTAAAAGAGAAAATTTGATTATGCCATTTTCCTGTTTAACAATCTTTGTTGGCTCTCCATGGCCCTTAGAGTAAAACACAAATGCCTTAAAAATGGTTCATCTAGCTCTTTATGACCTATCCCTGACTAGCACTATACTAACTTCTTGTATCTATATTCTCTTCACTACATCCGAGCTGCCCTGGAATTTGTTGAGGCTCTGTGAACTTTGCCACAATTAGCCGTGGCTTACTTAGAGTCTATAGGAAATATAGGGAAGACAGAGTCAGTTCACAGAGGGTTTTATTGGAGAGAACTATCCCTAATCTGGTTTTCCATCACAGCTCTGCCAACACCGTAGTCCAATTCACCATTACTTCTCATTTTGACTACGCACCTTCTATCTGATTTACTCATATCCACTCCTGGCTTACACACAGTTTTTCTTCAGTCCTAAGGATTTGTCATTCTTGGTCTTGCCAAAGAGCCATTGCATTTGTTGATCACTCTGTCTCAAATGCTGCTTCCTCCCCTTTATGCCTAGTTATATCAATCTCATTATATACATCTCAAGTCAATTATGCCTTTCTCAAGAAAAGCTGCCTTAATCTCTGACTACATCAAAAGCCCTTCTTATATGCCCTTTTAGCTATATGTGCTTCTTCTTTATGGCACTTTTCACAGTAACTGGTTTACGTTTATTTTTTTTTCTAGTGTTTAATTAGTATCTGTCTCATCCATGATACTGTAAGCTCCACTAGAATAAGGACTATGTCTGTTTTGTTTTTTTCCCCCGTTTTAAAAATTACTCTATTTTTTTTTTTTTTTTTTTTTTGGCTGTACGTGGGCCTCTCACTGTTGTGGAGCACAGGCTCCGGACGTGCAGGCTCAGCGGCCATGGCTCACGGGCCCAGCCGCTCCGTGGCATGTAGGATCTTCCCAGACCAGGGCACGAACCCGTGTCCCCTGCATCGGCAGGCGGACTCTCGACCACTGCGCCACCAGGAAAGCCCAAATTACTCTACCTTTGATGTCCAGTGCAGTACTTGGTCAAAAATAGGTATGATCAGTAAATATTTTTAGAATTAATATTGAATGACAGATCAAAATCATGCCTTAAGCTTATTTCAAAGGAATAAATATTAATCCAGATTTACAACCCCGTAATGAACATCAGAATAAGAGATTTTATTAATGTTCAACTTCTCTGGAATATTAACTTTTTTCTGTTTCCTGAGAAAATGCTACAGCTAAGCCAGATTCTCTTATGCCCTACTATCTTAGCTTTTCTAGAAAAAAGATAGGTTTCTTGTGTGTTTGATTATTGTTTTGAAAAACCAGGTTCCAAGTTACCAAACTTTTATATGACAGGAGTTTTTCTACCAGTGTTTCTAAAAAGTTATAAGCAAATAATAACAATAAAAATATGAGCTTTATTAAACAACTAACTAGGAACAGGAGAAAAAAATCAACAAAAGTAATGCAGATATCTGGGCATTCAAGCTATTCTGTCATATCTGTCTTTCTCATCTGGCTTACTGCACTTAGTATGATAATCTCTAGGTCCATCCATGTTGCTGCAAATGGCATTATTTCATTCTTTTTTATGGCTGAGTAATATTCCATTGTATATGTACCACATTTTCTTTCTCCATTCATCTGTTGATGGACGTTTAGGTTGGTTCCACATCCTGACTATTGCATATAGTGCTGTAGTGAACACTGGGGTGCATGTATCTTCTCAAAGTATGGCTTCCTCCAGGTGTATGCCCAGGAATGGGATTGTGGGATCATATGGTAGCTCTATTTTTAGTTTTTAAAGGAACCTCCATATTGTTCTCCATAGTGGCTGTACCAATTTACCTTCTCACCAACAGTGTTGGAGGGTTCTTTTTCTTCACACCCTCTCCAATATTTATTATTTGTAGACTTTTGATGATGGCCATTCTGACTGGTGTGAGGTGATACCTCATTATAGTTTTGATTTGTATTTCTCTAATAATTAGCAATGTTGGGCATATTTTCATTTGCTTTTTGGCCATCTGTATGTCTTCTTTGGAGAAATTTTCTGTTTAGATCTTCTGCCTATTTTTTGATTGGGTTGTTTGTTTTTTTGATATTGAGATGTATGAGCTTTTTGTATATTTTTGGAAATTAATACCTTGTCAGTCACATCATTTGCAAATATTTTCTCCCATTCTGTTGGTTGTCTTTGAATTGTGTTTATGGTTTCCTTTGCTGTGCAAAAGCTCTTGAGCTTAATTAGGTCCCATTTGTTTATTTTGTTTTTATTTATATTACACTAGGAGACAGAAACAAAAAGATATAGCTGTGATTTATGTCAAAGTGTGTTCTGCCTAAGTTTTCCTCTAGGAGTTTTATACTATCTGGTCTTCCATTTAGGTCTTTAATTCATTTTGAGTTTATTTTTGTGTGTGGTGTTAGAGAATGTTCTAATTTCACTCTTTAACATGTAGCTGTCCAGTTTTCCCAGCACCACTTATTGAAGACCCTGTCTTTTCTCCATTGTATATTCTTGCTTCTTTTGTCATAGATTAATTGACCATAGGTGCATGGGTATATTTCTGGGCTTTCTATCCTGTTCCATTGATCTATATTTCTGTTTTTGTGTCAGGACCATACTGTTTTGATTACTGTAGCTTTGTCGTATAGTCTGAAGTCAAGGAGCCTGATTCCTCCAGCTCCATTTTTTCTTTCTCAAGATTGCTTTGGCTTTATTTGGGGTCTTTTGTGTTTCTATACAAATTTAACAATTTTTTGTTCTAGTTTTCTGCCAGTTGTAATCTGATAAACTTCTCTTACATCTTAACATAGGCAGTTTTCCCAACTTCCCTTGGGAAAAGGAAGACAGCCCCCCAGCTGCTGGCTTCGAGTTACCTTGACCCTGGCTTTTCATGTCATTTAGAACTGTTTTGTCTCCAGTCACCCTGTTGTCCGGTACCAATGAACCCTTGGCCACCACTTGCTGCTTCCAAGTCCTAGCTCTCACAGGCCTAGGGTTGTTGTGCTTCAACTTTATGTTCTGTTTCTGGTTTATAGAGATGTTTATCAAGCTTGGAGCTGGACTGTGTATTCAAGTTTTGATATTTTGCCTCTTATTGTCAAAGGTCTGAAGCAGAGGGATGAAACAAAGTCAAAACTTATAGCAATATCTTGACCAAGGTCTCCCTGCTCCTATTTAGCTCTCTTAGTTGGTGTATTTCTAGAAGTTGTTTGTAGGAGTTGCATGGTGTCTGCTTTGCCCACAATAGACACTAAAATCTTGCCTTTAGTATCATTTTGTTTATTTATCAAAATATTCAAAAAAGTTATTCAGTTTGCAACTTTATATAGACTATAAACAGATTAAGTAAAAATGACTGAACAAACACTAAGGAATTAGCATTGGGTAATAGTTTCCTAAATGACATATTGATATATAACATAAAATATAATATCTCATAGGATTCTGATGTTAAATTTCCAAACATTTTCTTCCAAAGAACTGGTTAAATTCTTAGCCAGGTGTGCTTTATGGAATAGTTTCTCTGATCTTGTTCACAACTTTTTCTTCGATCACCATCTTGGCTCTGGCATATACTGAGCTTCTTTTCTAATCTATTCTACCCTGCGTAAGAATGATAATTTCTTTGTTTTAAAGTCATAGTCATATGGCTCTGCTTGTACGCTGTCATACCACTCTATCTCCCAGGGATGCAATTGCCCCAATCTGAGAAATGGTGATTTTAAACAGAGATCTAGGGGAAAAAACTTATCATTTAATAAGTTTTAAATATCTCAATAAACATAGATATGTAACTGGCTTATTCAATGAGTATGACTCAGTATGGAACAAGATAAACACAATTTTATTTTTATTATTGTTTTTGTTATCTCATTTCCTTAATCCTTAAATTCACTGTGAAGAATTGTTCTTCCCAGCTGCTGAATGAAATCTTGGATGGATCCAATTGATTTTCTAGTCACTGTCAAATATCAAATAGTCCAGTCAAGTTTATTAGCAAAGCTTCAGTGATTTTGAATTAAACATATTCTTCAGTTCTTCAGTTCTCTCAACTCAGGATTCAAAAGCTGCAGTAAAATGAGGGGAGGGTAGACCTTTTTTTCTTGTTTCATCTCCTATCCTCTTTCTAGATGCTGGTTCTAACCCCCTTCATGGAGAGTCCTGGGAGTGAAGTTTAGAGGTAATAATTACATATTTGTGCTTCATGTGCATGGCAGATGTCCAAATGCAGGCTTTTTCCTGTGGGACCCTTTCATGGTTTTGCCACTATAGGATCCTGCTCTTACCTCGGCTCCTTTTCTACATGACTCATATGTGGGTTCCCTTTGTTGATGGAAAACAAATGTTTTCTGACCTTCTAAACGTGGGAAGCATAGTCCTTTCCCAACATGCCTACACATTACTGCTACCATAGGTATTAATAGCCCCTTCTGACTATTTATCTTTTTCCAGTATGAGTCAGGAACAGTCTCAAACTCCAGGGAGCACAAGGCAAGCTTTCTGAATGGTTCTCTTGAAGTCCCAATTACTTAGGAAGGAAAGGGAAATGGAAGACTCCCCAGCAGCTTTCTCACTGTCCAATCCTCCACACCAATTTTTACCTTTGTGGTGGGTGATGAGCTAAGAATTTTAAAGCCATTTTGAAATAATTTATACAAGTTTTAAAAAGATTACCTTAATACATAAAAATGTTATTTTTAATTTTTAGAAAGCATGTCTTTGAAAATAGTTTTTGAATAAAATGTTTTATAGGTCTACCAATAAAATAAAGCAAATTTTGAGTCAATCAATAACTATTTAAAAAGTGCATTAATTTCAATTATTTCAGTGACCATTTCATACTGAAGGTATACTGATTTGGATAAAAAATTATATGGTCACTCTATTTAAAGAGCATGTTCAGTTGTACAACTCAAGTTGACCAATGCCTAATTGGTCTTGACTTAAGAGTTTTTCTGATTTTTTTCTGATTTTTTTCTGATTTTTTCTGATTTGAATGAACAACTGAAAAGATTCAAACCAATTTGATATAGGCCTAAACAGTGAATTCATTTTTATCCCCTAATAATTTTCATGATGTTTATATATTTTTTAGACTGCTCTGTCTAGGTGCATCCCAACATTCTTCCTTGGATAGCTTGAGCCACTCTGTAGCCCTCTGTCAAGGAAGGTACATGGAGTCTCAGGTGCTACAATGAATATAACCTGTCTGTTCCCTGTAAGACTGTTCACAATGAGAATATAACCTGTCTGTTCCCTGTAAGACTGTTTGTTTGCATGCATACATGTACACATTTCCTCTTCAGGTTTTTAAAAATTCCTTTTATTATTTTTGTTTTCCCACACATTTCATTATATATATATATATTTAAATAATATATATATACATTTAGTAGAGTTATTTCAGAGAATACTTCAGAGCTACAATTATATCTGAATATTTAAAATTGTTCTACTAATTGGCTGTACTGATAGAAGCAACTTGCCTTAAAAACTTCCAAACTGCAAGATTTGTACAAATGATAGACCTAGGGTGTTTTTTTTTTTAAATGCTACAAAAGGATTTTTCATTCTAGAAAGATCTCTTTAAGTACTGGGAAACCCTCTTGAGGCATTGCAATATAATTTATAAATTATATAAATATAATATAAATTTATAGTATAATATAATATATTTATAATATATTATATTGTATATATTATATATATATTATATATATATATAATATATATATATTATATATATATTAAGTACTGGGAAACCCTCTTGAGGCATTGCAATATAATTTATAAATTATATAAATATAATATAAATTTATAGTATAATATAATATATTTATAATATAATATATTATATATAAATTAATTTATATATAATATAAATTTAGTAGCTACGCTACTCTCGTCATCTCCATCATAGACTAACTCCTTCACAACTGCTTAAGGCTGACAGATCACCTCCTGGCTCCTCATAATGATCCACAGGAAATCCTTCTGGGTAATACTGACTTCTCATGGTTCACTGACAGTTCTTATTTACAAGGTGACAATGACAAATATTGTGCTGGCTATTCTATTGCAACTCCTTTTGATGTCATTGAGGTAGCATATTTACTTATGGCTACTTCAGCCCAACAGGCTGAATTACATAGGCTTGTACTTTAGCTAAGGACAAAAGTGCCAATATTTATACTTTAAGTAGATATGCTTTTGGACTAGCTCATGATTTTAGAATGTTGTGGAAGCAACATGGCTTTCTTACTTCCAGTGGAAATAAAATTAAAAATGGTCCTATGTTCAGATTTATTGGATGTGATACTTTTACCTGTCGCTTTAGCTATTATTAAAATTCTGGGGCATTCTAAACTTGACCCTCTGCAAGCTAAGGAAATTACCTTGTTGACATTTCCACAAAGAATGCTTTTGTTAAAGAGACCAACAGCAGCCACACCTCTGTCATGGTCTAAAGGGATGCTTCCCCAAATGATAACTTAGAAAAGCTGGCTAGAGAAACCCAATAATTTATCAGGAAAGGATAAAAAGATTGGAAATTCAACACTTATTGGTTTAATAAAGAGAGAAAGCTCTGGTTTAGAGTAAATAACAGCCCAGTCCTGCCAGAGACTCTAAAATTGCCAATTCTTACCCCTATACATACATTAAACCATTGGTCTACTAACAAAATGATAGCATTCATTAATCAGTATTGATGAGGAAACATTAACAAGGCCCCCCAAAATGCCCTCACCTGTCTCACTTGTCCAAAGTACAACACAAGGAAGCCTGTTGGTACTGCTCCTGGACATTTTAAACTGCCTAATGGACCTTTCAAAATCTGTCAGATGGATTTCAGACAACTTCCTCCATTTAATGGATATAAATATGTCTTAGCCGTGGTCTATATGTTTTCCACGCTGGACTAAAGTCTTCCCTTGCAGACCGACTAATTCCTCTCCTGTGGCTAAAGTCCTTCTGGAAAAGATATCCCTACCTGAGACGCTCCTTTCGAACTTCATGGTAACCGAGGAACCCACTTTACTGGCTAGGTGCTTCAAGAAGTCTGCAATGTTTGCCCAGTTTTGCAACGCCTTTACTGTGCTTACCACTCTCAATCCTCTGGTTTAGTTGAATACACTAATGACACTATTAAGACTCAATTGGCAAACTTTGTAGAAACTCTCAATAGCATTGAGAGTTGGTCCTTCTTGGCCAAAAGCATTGCTATTGGTCCTTCTAAACCTCAAATCCACCCCTTTTGAAACTTATAAACTTTAAGACTTTAAGATAGTCACAGGAGGCCAAAAGCACTTGGTCCCTGCTTTCTTTTGACCCACAACTGATGAAAGGAGAGATACTGTAATATTGCAAAGGCCTAATTGCTTCTATTAAAAATAACCATCTTTTGACAGAACAATCTTTTCACAGTGTGCTCTCAGGAGACAAAGATATTAAACATCACACCTTGCAACCTGGAGATTTTTGTCTATTTAAAAAGACACCTCCAAAAGAAATTTCCTTAACTTTGCTGTAGAGGCCCTTATCAGAGGCCCCTGTGTTGCCAAACTCCAAGGAATGTACTCTTGGATTCACATGACACATCGAAACAAAGCACAAACACTGGCTGGAACTACACATCATTTGGTGACATAAAAGTAAGGATTTCCTGGAATTGAAGCAGACAACATCTGATGAGATAGCTTTCCCAAGATATCCAGGCCAGACCTGTAGGTAGTTTCTCACCACATCTTTGATGATGACATGATGCTTCAGTTGATCTCCAGTGTCTATGATCTTGATAACATATGGGCTTTAGATAAAAAGTGCTTGAGAGTTCTCCCTCCTACTTTTCTTTGTTACTCAAATGTTACCTCAGTAAATTTCCAATCTGTGCACTTTCCCTCTGACATGGGACACTACACCCAGGAAAGATGCTTCCTGACCTTGAGGGACAAAAAGCCATGAACCTGGAAAACCTGACTCTTGATCAGTGATGCATTCAGAGAAAACCAAAAGGGGGAAAAGTAAAAAATTAATAAACAGAAACCTCAATTAAATAGTCAGGAGATCAGAAGGGGGAACTCTCATGTCCCGCAACAATAGAAGAGCCTAACAGGAAGAAGAAAGACTCCTCTTGTTTCCTGGCAAGGACTCAGCCAGTGAAGAGCCATGGACTCTTTGTTTACTCTAGCCCTTCCAGCTTTTTTTCTCCCTTTATAAAAGTGTTCGTCTTCCCTTGCCTTGTGGGGACTTACATGTGACTTGCCATGGTTATAGACCCTGGATTGCAATTCTCTGCTGATCCTGAATAAACCCATATTTGCTGGAGAAATATCTAGCAGTCTGTTTATTTTAGGACATCAGGAGACCCATTCCAGTATCAAAAGAGATAGCAGAGTTGGAGTTGAAAGGCAAAAACAGATTGAAAATTGGTCAATAATTTATGCACTAAGCTGAACTTCAGTCCATAGAGAAAAAATTGTCAGTGCTTTTTAAGGAGCGATATTTAAAATATAGAGAAGCAGAGTGAAAATATTCCCCACCTTTCAGACTGATTCATCTCAGTTTTTAAGATAATTACCACCTGAATGTGTGAACCGGCATCTAGATTTGAGGGTGGGAGGAATGGAAAGAATAGCAGATGTTTACAACAATAGCAATAATAATAGGATTTCTTGAACACAGAGTAATTACCAAGGGCAGTTTATGTTCAGCCTGTGGTGCAGTAAGGTCCGTAAGTGGTTCATCTATGCAGAGTATCGAGAGAGAGTTGTTAAACACACTTGGGACAGTAATGAATGTTGATGTTGCCACTCAAACATAGTTAGAAATTTAGGCAACATTGATATTCTAAAATGTGACTGTCAAATAGTAAATGCTTAATAAATGTTGGTTGAATTAATAAATGAATTATTACACTATTATTGGTATCCACTATGTGCCAGGCATTGTACTATGTGCTAGAAATACAACAATGTTCGAAACACAGTTCCTACCTAAAGAAGTGCACAGTCTATTTTAAAGGCAATAATTCTGTTTTTTAATTTAATTTTATTTATTTTTTTATATAGCAGGTTCTTATTACTTATCTATTTTGTACATATTAGTGTATATATGTCAATCCCAATCTCCCAATTCATCCCACCACCACCACCCACCAAAGGCAATAATTCTTAGGACTTATGGAGATTCCCCTGAGTGGGAAGAGATGGTTGAAGTTCTGATAGGGGAATATAGTTTCAGGGTCTTTAAATCAAGAGTTACATATATCCTTTTGTTTTTAGAAAAGCTCAAATTAGTAGATTTTTTTTTCCTTTCTTTTCTCCTTCTCTTGCTCCTCCTACCTTTTTAAATTCCCCATTCTACATATTAAAAAGAATCAAGTGGATATTTCTAAAAAATTAAAAACATATGTTAAAGTATTGGTTTACACACTAAAGTTTAATTTTATGTATAACAGTGAAGAAAATCACCATTTAAAGTTATTCTTTTTTAAAAAAAATAACTTTGCTGGAGTATAATTGTTTCACGATACTGTGTTAGTTTCTGTTGTACAAAAAAGTGAATCAGCTATATTCATACATATATCCCCATATCCTCTCCCTCTTAAGCCTCCCTCCCACCCTCCCTATCCCATCTCTCTAGGTCATTGCAAAGCACTGAGCTGATCTCCTTGTGCTATGCTGTTGCTTCCCACTAGCTATTTATTTTACATTTGGTAGTGTATCTATATCGCTGCTACTCTCACTTCGTCGTGGCTTCCCCCTCCCTGCCCGTGCCCTCAAGTCCTTTCTCTATGTTTACGTCTTTATTCCTGCCCTGCCACTAGGTTCATCAGTACCATTTTTTTTTTTTTTTAGTTTCTATACATATGTGTTAGCATTTGTTTTTCTCTTTCTGACTTACTTCACTCTGTATGACAGACACTAGGTCCATCCGCCTCATTACAAATAGCTCAATTTCGTTTCTTTTTATGGCTGAATAATATTCCATTGTATATATGTGCCAAATCTTCTTTATCCATTCATCTGTCAATGGGCATTTAGGTTGGTTCCATAGCCTGGCTACTGTAAATAGTGCTGCAGTGAACATTGTAGTACATGTCTCTTTTTGAATTATGGTTTTCTCAGGGTATATGCCCAGTAGTGGGATTTCTGGGTCATATGGTTTTAGGTTTTTTTTTTTTTTTTTTTTGCAGTACGCAGTTCCTCTCACTGTTGTGGCCTCTCCCGTTGCGGAACACAGGCTCTGGACACGCAGGCTCAGTGGCCATGGCTCATAGGCCCAGCCGCTCCATGGCATGTGAGATCTTCCCGGACCGGGGCACGAACCCGTGTCCCCTGCATTGGCAGGCGGACTCTTAACCACTGCGCCACCAGGGAAGCCCAGTTTTTTAGTTTTTTAAGGAACCTCCATACTGTTCTCCATAGTGGTTGTATCAATTTACATTCCCACCAACAGTGCAGGAGGGTTCCCTTTTCACCACACCCTTGCCAGCATTTATTGTTTCTAGATTTTTTGATGATGGCCATTCTGACAGGTGTGAGGTGATACCTCATTCATTTCTCTAATAATTAGTGATGTTGAGCATCTTTTCATGTGTCTCTTGGCCATCGATACGTCTTCTTTGGTGAAGTGTCTATTTAGGACTTCCGCTGATTTTTTTGTTTAATTTATTTTTGGCTGCATTGAGTCTTCGTTGCTGCACGCAGGCTTTTCTCTGGTTGCAGCAAGAGGGGTCTACTCTTCATTGTGGTGTGTGGGCTTCTCATTACAGTGGCTTCTCTTGTTGTGGAGCATGAGCTCTAGGAACGTGGACTTCAGTAGTTGTGGTGCAAGGGTTCAGTAGTTGTGGTTCGTGGGCTCTAGAGCTCAGGCTCAGTAGTTGTGGTGCGTGGGCTTAGCTGCTCCACAGCATGGGGGATCTTCCTGGACCAGGGTTTGAACCAATGTCCACTGCATTTGCAGGTGGATTCTTAACCACTGTGCCACCAGGAAAGCCCTGCCCATTTTTAAATTGAATTGTTTGGTTTTTTGATATTGAGGTCTATGAGCTATTTGTATATTTTGGAGATTAATCCTTTGTCCATTGTTTCATTTGCAAATATTTTCTCCATTCTGAGGATTGTCTTTTCATGTTGTTTATGGTATCCTTTGCTGTGAAAAAGCTTTGAAGTTTAATTAGGTCCCATTTGTTTATTTTTGTTTGTTTGTTTTTCTGTGGTACGCAGGGCTCTCACTGTTGTGGTCTCTCCCTTTGCGGAGCACAGGCTCTGGACGTGCAGGCCCAGCGGCCACAGCTCACGGGCCCAGCCACTCCGCGGCATGTGGGATCTTCCCGGACCGGGGCACGAACCCACGTCCCCTGCAGTGGTAGACGGACTCTCAACCACTGCACCACCAGGGAAGACCTATTTTTGTTTTTATTTCCATTACTTTAGGAGGTGGGTCAAAAAAGATCTTGCTGTAGTCTATGTCAAAGAGTGTTTTCCCTATGTTTTCCTCTAAGAGTTTTATAGTGTCTGGTCTTACATTTAGGTCTTTAATCCATTTGGAGTTTATTTTTGTGTATGCTGTTAGGGAGTGTTCTACTTTCATTGTTTTACATGTAGCTGTCCAGTTTTCCCAGCACCACTTATTGAAGAGGTTGTCTTTTCTCCACTGTATGTTCTTGCCTCCTTTGTCGTAAATTAGGTGACCATATGTGTGTGGATTTATCTCTGGGCTTTCTATCCTGTTCCATTGATCTATATTTCTGTTTTTGTGCCAGTACCATACTGTCTTGATTACTGTAGCTTTGTAGTATAGTTTGAAGTCAGGGAGCCTGATTCCTCCAGCTCCATTTTTCTTTTGCAAGATTGCTTTGGCAATTTGGAGTCTTCTGTGTTTCCATACGAATTGTAAATTTTTTAATTCTAATTCTGTGAAGAATGCCATTGGTAGTTTGATAGGGATTGCATTGATTCTGTAGATTGCTTTGGGTAGTATAGTCATTTTCACAATATTGATTCTTTCAATCCAAGAACACAGTTTATTTCTCTATCTGTGTATGTCATTTTTGATTTCTCTCATCAGTGTTTTACAGTTTTCTTAGTATAAATCTTTCACCTCCTTAGGTAGGTTTATTCCTAGGTATTTTATTCTTTTTGTTGCAGTGGTAAAGGGGATTGTTTCCTTAATTTCTCTTTCTGATTTTTTGTTGTTAGTGTATAGGAATGTCAGAGATTTCTGTGCATTAATTTTGTATCCTACAACCTTACCAAATTCATTGATTTGTTCTAGTAGTTTTCTGGTGGCATCTTTAGGATTCTCTATGTATAGTATCATGTCATCTGAAAAAGGTGACAGTTTTACCTTTTCTTTACCAATTTGTTTTCCTATTATTTCTTTTTCTTCTCTGATTGCCTTGGCCAGGACTTCCAAAACTATGTTGAATAAGAGTGGCGAGATTGGATATCCTTGTCTTATTCCTGATCTTAGTTTTTCACCATTGAGTATGTGTTTGCTGTGTGTTTCTCATATATGGCCTTTATTATGTTGAGGTAGGTTCCCTCTTTGCCCATTTTCTGGAGAGTTTTTATCGTAAATAGGTGTTGATTTTGTCAAAAGCTTTTTCAGCATCTATTGAGATGATCATATGATTTTTATTCTTCAATTTGTTAATATGCTGTATCACATTGATGGATTTGCATAGATTGAAGAATTCTTGCATCCCTGGGATAAATCCCACTTGGTCATGGTGTTTGATCCTTTAAATATGTTGATGAATTCTGTTTGCTAGTATTTTGTTCAGGATATTTGCATCTATGTTCATCAGTGATATTGGTCTATAATTTTCTTTTTTTGTGATATCTTTTTCTAGTTTTGGTATCAGGGTGATGGTGGCTTCATAGAATGAATTTGGGAGTGTTCCTTCCTCTGCAATTTTTTGGAAGAGATTGAGAACTATGGGTGTTAGCTCTTCTCTAAATGTTTGATAGAATTCACCTGTGAAGCCATTTGTTCCTGGACTTTTGTTTGTTGGAATATTTTTAATTACAGTTTCAATTTCATTACTTGTGATAGGTCTGTTTATATTTTCTATTTGTTCCTGGT
Organism: Globicephala melas; assembly: GCF_963455315.2. Classification (NCBI taxonomy): domain Eukaryota; kingdom Metazoa; phylum Chordata; class Mammalia; order Artiodactyla; family Delphinidae; genus Globicephala; species Globicephala melas. Next base: position 50,164,228 of record NC_083316.1, on the reverse strand, counting down.
TCAGTCTTAGAAAATTGTATCTTTCCAAGAATTTGTCCATCTCTTCGTGGTTGCCCATTTTATTGGCATATAGTTGTTTGGAATTGTCTCTTATAATCCTTTGTATTTCTGCGGTGTCAGTTGCCATTTCTCCTTTTTCATTTCTAATTTTATTGATTTTCACCCTCTCCCTTTTTTCTTGATGAGTCTGGCTAATGGTTTATCAATTTTGTTTATCTTCTCAAAGAACTGGCTTTTAGTTTTATTGATCTTTGCTATTGTTTCCTTTGTTTCTATTTCATTTATTTCTGCTCTGATCTTTATGATTTCTTTCCTTCTACTGACTTTGGGTTTCATTTGTTTTTCTTTCTCTAGTTGCATTAGGTGTAGGGTTAGATTGTTTATTTGATATTTTCTTGTTTATTGAGGTGAGTTTGAATTGCTATAAATTTCCCTCTTAGAACTTCTTTTGCTGTGTCCCATTGGTTTTGGGTAATTGTGTTTTCATTGTCATTTGTTTTTATGTATTTTTTAATTTCTTCTTTGATTTCTTCAGTGATCTCTTAGTTATTTAGTAACACACCGTTTAGTCTCCATGCATTTGTGATTTTTACAGTTTTTTTCCTGTAATTGATTTCTAATCTCATAGCTTTGTGGTCAGAAAAGATGCTTGATACGATCCCAGTTTTCTTAAATTTTCTAAGGCTTGATTTGTGAACCAAGCTCTGATCTATCCTGGAGAATGTTCTGTGTGCACTTGAGAAGAATGTGTATTCTGCGACTTTCGGGTAGAATGTTCTATAAATATCAATTAAATATATCTGGTCTATCATGTCATTTAAAGCTTGTGTTTCCTTATTTATTTTCTGTTAGGATGATCTGTCCATTGGTGTAAGTGGGGTGTTAAAGTTCCCTACTATTATTGCATCACTGTCAATTTCCCCTTTCATAGTTGTTTGCATTTGCCTTATGTATTGAGGTGCTCCTGTGTTGGGTGCATAAACATATATAATTGTTATATCTTCTTCTTGGATTGATCCCTTGATTATTATGTACTATCTTTCCTTATGTCTTGTAACAGTCTTTATTTTAAAGTCTATTTTATTTGATACGAGTATTGCTACTCTAGCTTTCTTTTGATTTCCATTTGCGTGGAGTATCTTTTTCTGTCCCTTCACGTCCAGTCTATTTGTGTCCCTAGGTCTGAAGTGGGTCTCTTGTAGACAACATATATATGGGTCTTGTTTTTGTATTCTTTCAGCCAGTCTGCAATGCTTGGGACATTTAATCCATTTACATTTAAGGTTATTATCGATATGTATGTTCTTATGACCATTTTCTTAATTGTTTTGGGTTTGTTTTTGTGGGTCTTTTTCTCCTCTTGTGTTTGCCACTTAGAGAAGTACCTTTAGCATTTGTTGTAAAGCTGGTTTGGTGGTGCTGAATTCTCTTAGCTTTTGCTTGTCTGAAAAGCTTTTGATTTCTCCATCGAATCTGAATGAGATCCTTGCTTGGTAGCGTAATCTTGGTTGTAGGTTTTTCTGTTTCATCACTTTAAGTATATCCTGCCACTAGCTTCTGGTCTTCAGAGTTTGTGCTGAAAAATCAGCTGATAAACTTATAGGGATTCCTTTGTATGTTACTTTTTCTTTTTCCCTTGCTGCTTTTTTTTTTTTTCTTTTTCCGGTATGCGGGCCTCTCACTGTTGTGGCCTCTCCCGTTGCAGAGCACAGGCTCCAGACGCTCAGGCTCAGCGGCCATGGCTAATGGGCCTAGCTGTTCTGTGGCATGTGGGATCTTTCCAGACCGGGGCACAAACCCATGTCCCCTGCATCGGCCGGCGGACTCTCAACTACTGTGCCACCAGGGAAGCCCATCCCTTGCTGCTTTTAATATTTTATCTTTGAATTTAATTTTTGTTACTTTGATTAATATGTGTCTAGGTGTGTTTCTCCTAGGGTTTATCCTGTATGGGACTCTCTGTGCTTCCTGAACTTGGTTGACTATTTCTTTTCCCATGTTAGGGACATTTTCCACCATAATCTCTTCAAATATTTTCTCAGTCCCTTTCTTTTTCTCTTCTTGTTCTGGGACCCCTATCATTCGAATGTTGGTGTGTTTAGTGTTGTCCCAGAGGTCTCTGAGATTGTCTTCAATTCTTTTCATTATTTTTTTTTCTTTATTCTGCTCCTTGGCAGTTGTTCCCACCATTTTGTCTTCCAGCTCACTTATTCGTTCTTCTGCCTCAGTTATTCTCTTATTGATTCCTTCTAGTGTATTTTTCATTTCAGTTATTTTGTTGTTCATCTCTGTTTGTTTGTTCTTTAATTTTTCTAGATCCTTTTAAAACATTTCTTGTATTTTCTCAATCTGTGCCTGCATTCTGTTTCCAAGATTCTGGATCATCTTTAGTATTATTACTCTGAATTCTTTTTCAGGTAGATTTCCTATTTTCTCTTCATTTATTTGGTCTTTTGGTTTTGACCTTGTTCCTTCATTTGTGATATATTATTTTTCTGTCTCATTTTTTTTTTTTAATGAGTGGGATTGTGTTCCTTTCCTACTGGTTGTTTGGCCTGAGGCTTCCAACACTGGAGTTTGTAAGCTGTTGGATTGAGTTGGGTCTTGGTGTGGAGATGAGGACCTCTGGGAGACTCACTCTGATGAATATTCCCTGGGGTGTGAGGTTCTCTGTTAGTCCAGTGGTTCAGACTCAGAGCTCCCAGTGCAGCAGCTTCAGCCCAACCCATGGCTTATGAACCAAGATCTCACAAGCCACTCAGGGCAGCAAAAAAAAAAGAGAACAATAACAAAATAAAATATAAAATTAGACTAGGAAACTAACAGATATGTTAGAAAGAATATAAAAATAAAAATATAGATGAAACAACTGGAAGGTAAAACAAAACCACAGTAGTAAAAAAAGAGGAGGAGGAAAATAAAGGTGGAAAATGCCTTGGCTCTGGAGGGAGGGGCCCAAGCAGACCTGAGGTTTGGGCGATGGGAAGAGCCTATGCTTAGGATCCACAGGGCTGGAAAAGTACCTGGGGGTATGGGGGTGGGGCATAGGCTCAACAGAACAGAAGAGGACCAGGCATGCCTCCCACCTCTGGTCTCAGAGGGCATGGGACCCCACCTGGGAGCTCAGCAGGCTCCCTGAGACCAAGTGGGTGGGGCAAACACCCTCCTCCTCTTCTGCTCCTCCCATCCTGGAGAGGCCCTCCCACCTGCCTCTCCTGATCTTCCTGGCCTTTCTCCTATGCCCCCAGGACCAACCTGGCCTGGAGGGGACATTTGAGGGAGTAGGACACCCTGAGAGCTGGGCAGATTTTCCCCGGCAGATTGGGCAGGGGAAACACTGGGTGTGCTGCCCCCAATCTGAGCCCCCTAGGGTCCCTCCTGGCTTGGGAACCCCTCAGCCACCCCTCACAGGTGCTGGTACTGTCTGGCCTCCACTTCTCCTCCCCCCTCAGTCCCCTCACATCCTATTGGTTCACATGGGTGTTCTTCCCATCTCCTTGGCTGTCAGGGTCCCCCACCAGTGTCTGGCAGGTGTCCTAGTTGTGGGAAGACTCAAACTCTGTGTCTTCCCACATTGCCATCTTGACTCTGCCCCCCTAAAGACATTCTTTATTTGATCATTTTCATCATCGTTTTCTCCATTGTACCTACTCTGTCTTCACTGTGTTCAACAATGCTGCCTGCTCCTTGTTTGGATTTATTAAGTATTAAAAAAATGTTATTACTATTTAGTTTCATTACTATCCTCTTTCACACTAGGCTGAGCATTTATCATGATTATCCCCATTTTATAGAAGAGAAAATGTGAAGTGGCTTGCATAGGTCACACATATGATGACAATCATTTTTCTTTAATCATCTTCTGCCAAGGTTATTCTGCCTTTGATCCCCTAGACCAATAGTTGGATGACTTCAAAATTGAATATTTAGAGTTATCTGATAAATACTTCCATACACTTAAATGTATTTTTAGTTTACATGTTTTTATTCATCTTTTACTTCAGTTATGTGTTTTGGAGATAAAATATTGGAATCCAGACATAAAAGGGGGTTTAAATTGGGTACCTTTGCATTTTTGTATGTGCCTGTTGGACATATAATGAGGTAGGATTCCATTCTCTTTTTTTGAGTTGGGTCTTTTGAAGAGACTGTCTTTCAGAAGTCTAGATTAAAAGGACTGGCTCTCCGTCTGAATAACCACATTACTCTTTTCCCACACTCAAAAACTCTGTCATAGGCATTCAGGCAAATCCTGGAGTGAGTGACAAGCAATAAGAGCCATCAGCCCTAGCTCTGTCTCTTCCACTGGGAACAGTTCAATAGCTATTTATTAACTCTCACTGTTCATTTTAAAGATTAAACTTCAGAGTAGCATACAAAAGCCAAATAAACTTGAGTCCAAAGATGCACAGTAGTGTCTGGATGAATTTCTTAGTGTTTATTGATGTGCCAAAAAGAGAAATAAAGAAAAAAAATCAGCAAACACAGGCTAAACTGCTTGGAGTTGGTGTGGGGGAGCATATCCATGCCCTGCAGTATTTGCTTCATTGGTTTTATGTTTAAAAATTTTATGCAATGTCTGCTTTTTGCTGGTTGCCAGTGCAAGTTTATAGTTTTATGTTGGATGCTTGAATTATTCACTTAAAAAATGTCAGCCTGAACAAGCCAGCCAAGAGTGTAGAAAATAGCAAGCCATATAAAATAGACTGTATTTTTACTGGAACATGAACAAAAGTATAAGTGTAATTCTGGATGCATTTGTGCAGGGATAGCCACAGCTGGAGGATTTCTGGTCAAACTGTTTATTTTTCTTTTACACATTATAGCAAAGAGCATCAGCTCCTTTTTGTGCTTAGTTTGCAAGTTTTAACAATTCTTTAGGGTTTATCTTGGTTCAGATACAGATCTTCCCCTGCCTATCTCCTCTGGGCCTCCTTATTAAATAGTATCTCAGTTTTCCCCGACAACATTTGTTTTTTGGGTTTTTTTGGGTTTTTTAAACATCTTTATTGGAATATAACTGCTTTACAATTGTGTGTTAGTTTCTGCTTTATAACAAAGTGAATCAGTTATACATATACATATATCCCCATATCTCTTCCCTCTTGCGTTTCGATCCCTCCCACCCTCCCTATCCCACCCCTCTAGGTGGTCACAAAGCACCGAGCTGATCTCCCTGTGCTATGTGGCTGCTTCCCACTAGCTATCTATTTTACATTTGGTAGTGTATATATGTCCATGCCACTCTCTCACTTTGTCCCATCTTACCCTTCCCCCTCCCTGTATCCTCAAGTCCATTCTCTAGTAGGTCTGTGTCTTTATTCCCATCTTGCCCCTAGGTTCTTCATGACCATTTGTTTTTTGTTTCATTTTTTAGATTCCATATATATGTGTTAGCATACAGTATTTGTTTTTCTCTTTCTGACTTACTTCACTCTGTATGACAGACTCTATGTCCATCCACCTCAGTACAAATAACTCAATTTCATTTCTTTCTATGGCTGACTAATATTCCATTGTATATATGTCACATCTTCTTTTCCATTCATCTGTTGATGGACACTTAGGTTGCTTCCATGCCCTGACTATTGTAAATAGAGCTGCAATGACCATTGTGGTACATGACTCTTTTTGAATCATGGTTTTCTCAGGGTATATGCCCAGTAGTGGGATTGCTGGGTCATATGGTAGTTCTATTTTTAGTTTTTTAAGGAAACTCCATACTGTTCTCCATAGTGGCTGTATCAATTTACATTCCCACCAACAGTGCAAGAGTGTTCCCTTTTCTCCACACCCTCTCCACCATTTATTGTTTGTAGATTTTTTGATGATGGCCATTCTGACTGGTGTGAGATGTTATCTCATTGTAGTTTTGATTTGCATTTCTCTAATGATTAATGATGTTGAGCATTCTTTCATGTGTTTGTTGGCAATATGTATATCTTTGGAGAAATGTCTAGGTCTTCTGACCATTTTTGGATTGGGTTTTTTGTTGTTTTGATATTGAGCTGCATGAGATGCTTGTAAATTTTGGAGATTAATCCTTTGTCAGTTGCTTCATTTGCAAATATTTTCTCCCATTCTGAGGGTTGTCTTTTCATCTTGTTTATGGTTTCCTTTGCTGTGCAAAAGCTTTGAAGTTTCATTAGGTCCCATTTGTTTATTTTTGTTTTTATTTCCATTTCTCTAGGAGGTGGGTCAAAAAGGATCTAGCTGTGATTTATGTCATAGAGTGTTCTGCCTCTGTTTTCCTCTAAGAGTTTGATAGTATCTGGCCTTTACATTTAGTATCTGGCCTAAATGTAACTAAATGTAAAATACGTTTATTTCTGTGTATGGTGTTAAGGAGTGTTCTAATTTCATTCTTTTACATGTAGCTGTCCAGTTTTCCCAGCACCACCTGACAATATTTGAATGAGAGGTTGTCTGTGAGTACCAATAACCTAGTAAACTTTTTTTTTTCCAAATACATATTCACACTCTCCACCCTGACATTTTTGTTTCAGGAGGTCTGTCTTGGCTCCTTAGAATCTCTATTTTGAATGCAAAGCACCTCAGGCCATTCTAATATAAGTGGTTGAGAATGAACTAAAATTATAATTGCAAAAGTGAGACAATACCAAAGTCAGTGACCTTCCTCAGCAAGTACAAATTCAGATTGTCTCAACTTTTTACTCCAATTTTGGTGTCTTCCCAGAAAAATTCAGACTGTAGTTGTCCTTGGATATGACTGTTTCATCTGGGTAGCTTCCCTAGAGCGTGGTTCTGTGTCAGGCCCTCTTGTAAACAGTGATATCTTGCAGGGCAGATGTTCTTGGTGAAAATGATATATTTCTGGTAAGCAGAAACAGAGGATCTTGTAACTGTGGTCAGAAACCATGGAAGAGATACTAGAGGTGTATTGAGTGGTTAATTTTGCCCAAAGGAGACATATAAGAAAAGACAGGAAAAAAATGAAAACATAAACAATCAAGCAAATAACTAAATATTATAAGTAGTGGTTCGCTGATTAGGGCATAAGTATTTAATGGCAGTTAAAAGTTACTGAATACTTTCTCTAACTTTTTAATTATAACCTAAATCATTAATCTGTTGGCTTGAATATCCACTGGTTTTATTTTGACTCAGTTGAGCGGCACTGGGGTTACGTCTCTGATATCTGTGTTGGCATATTACACATACAAAAAAGTACAAGTTTATTTACGAAAAAGAAAATACAAAAGAGGAAGCAGTGTATTGCCTCTTGATAAAATTTTATATTCTTTTTTATATAATTATATAATGTTTTACCTCCTAATTTTTACCACATTCTTATAATTTCATGATTATTAATATTAACCTTAGGTATTTTGGTGTGTGTTAGATATCGATATCTAGCCTCAGTTTCCAAGAAGATACATAGATATTTGAGTTTTCATTAGCTGAGTGAAGGCATTTTCTATAAGTTGAAAGATAATTTGTTTTAAAATATAGTTGAAAATAAATTTTCTTTTAAAACTCACCTGATTATTAATATGTAAACTTAAAAGAATTTTAAAAAGCTGAGGCCTTTTTATGAAACTCTGAATTGACAGTCTTTAAAACTAAAACTCAGACATCAACAGGCTGTGTATGAAATTGTTTTGTTTTCAGTAGTGCAACACAAAAAACACTGATTAGTATATATAAAGAAGCATGGGACTCAGCTCTGATTCTCACCTGATTCAAGTGTTCCTGGATTGACATCTCTTATATGTTGGGTTTGGGCAACAGAACCAGCTATTTGGCTTCCATGTATCAATTGCTTAGGTTTGTTTCTATTGCCAAAACTATCCAAAAATATGGAGTGACATATGGATAAAATGTTAAAATAAGTACACTCTTATATCTGTATTTTTTGTTTTCAAAATTTTCAGTATGATAGGGGTAGTCAGTATACCACGGGTAGTCAGTATACCACAAAAGTAGAAAAAATAGAATAATTAAAAAGAAAAAAGAGATCACCTTGGCTGGTATGTCACGGCAAAATTTTAGGAGTCATGGGGAAAGGTTGGGAGACCTGTTAGGAGGCCATATCAATCTACACTTTCTATAATAATAAAATCACAAAATTTCCATAGCATACAATAGTGAGCATTTATATATCATACATCTGTGGGTTGGCTGGATGTCTCTGTGGATATTAACTGACCTCATGCACTCATGACTTGTCTGTAGTTTGGCTAAGGAATTTTCCAATTTAAGTTGCACATGAATGAGGTCACTGAGCTCCACGAGTTTGTCATCTTTCTCTTGGAACCAGCAAATCAGGTAAGTATATTGTTATGTCAGAGGTACAAAATAATTACCCTTATTACACAAGTGCAGTGGGAGTTTTTGTCATTTTTCCTAAAATTTCATTAGCCAGAGCAAGTCATAATGACCAAAGTCAAGGGGTAGGAGAGTAAATTCTACTTTTGTTTTTTGTTTTTTATTGGCCGTGCCTTGTGGCTTGTGGGATGTCAGTTCCCCAACCAGGGATTGAACCTGGACCACTGCAGTGAAAGCACTGAATCTTAACCACTAGACCACCAGGGAACTCCCTCTACTTTTGTTTTCAAGGGCATGCAAAATTACTTGATGGGAAAAGGCGTGGCTAAAGGAGTAAAGAATTGGGGTTAATGATGCAGTTTTCCACAAGTATCTTGCAGTTGTTCAGACAAAGGATTTGGGGTTCAGACCAGGCATGTAGCTATAGTAGTGATAAGAAGTATAAGATTATGAATATATTTTTAGTTAGAGCCAGTGAGATTTATTGAGCTGTGGGAGAGATGTTAAGGATGGTTCCAAAGTTTCTGGTATGAGCAACTGAAAGGGTAGGGTTGTCATTAACTGAGATATGAAAAGTTGTAGTTGAAGGATTTGGGGAGGGGAAAAAAAAATCAGTTTAGGACATGTTGAGTCTTGAATGTTAAAAGACATCCAATTGAAGATAGTGGGTAGCACATTTTATATATTAGTCTGAATTTATGGAAAAATGGTCTGGACATAGATATAAATTTGGGAATTGCTTTCCATAAACATAACATTTAAAGCCATGAGTTTAGATGAGATTGCTAAATGATAGAGTGTAGATAGAAAAGAGAGAGGGGGCAAGGACATTTTAACATTAAGAGGTTTTGACAAATGTGTGAAATCAGCAAAAAAGACTGAGAAGTGACCTGTGAGATAGAAAAAAATCAAATGAGCACAGTGTGCCATGTAAATAAAATATATCAGGATGAGAGAGTGTCAACTGGAGCAAGTATGACTTATAGGTCAAGAAAGATTAGAAATAAAACTTTCCATTAAGATTGAACAACATAACAACATGAAGGTTGCTGCTGACTTTAGCAAGGGATGCTTCAAAGGATTGCACCAGAAGGAGAAATTATATTTGGGATTTGCTGGGCTCCCTAAGTCTGAGAACTGGATTCTTTAATAAACTCTGAAGAATTTTAAGCTATTATCCTTTAAAATGTTGACTTTTCCTCCCCCCTAAATTATCTTTATTTGTTGCTTCCGAAGTGTCTTTTAGAGATGTAATGTACCATGTCACTCTATTCTCTACATGTTTTCACTACTCTATCTTATTTTTAAAACTCTTCATCCTTTTGTTTCCCCACCTTAGTTAACTTCTTTAGCTCTGTCTTCTAGTTTGCTAATTATCTCTCTTGTTTTTTTCTAATCTGCTGTTCATTCAATCCATCGAATTTTTAACTTCAGTGATCATTTTTCTTCAAATCTGCCTGTTTTTGTTTTCTCATTCTTCTGATTCTTTTTTAATATAATCATTTAAACATAGATTTTATGATCTATATAATTCTATCACTGACATTCTTAGGAGTCAAGTTCTGTTATTTTTTATTTATTATTATTATTTTTTTGCGGTACGGGGGCCTCTCACTGTTGTGGCCTCTCCCGTTGCGGAGCACAGGCTCCGGATGCGTAGGCTCAGTGGCCATGGCTCATGGGCCCAGCCACTCCGTGGCATGTGGGATCTTCCCGGACCAGGGCACGAACCCATGTCCCCTGCATCGGCAGGCGGACTCCCAACCACTGCGCCACCAGGGAAGCCCCTGTTATTTATTTTTTATAAAACTCATACCGACTTGTTTTCCTGTATGTTTGCTAATTTTGGACTGGGATCTCATGTTTGGTATGGCCTAACCTTGATAATACTGTACAGTCTAATTTATGAAGTTTCATGTGTAACTCTGCCAGTCCCTCCAGGATTATAGAAGATCCTCTTGGTGCCCTGCCAATTTTCTTTCAAACCTTACCATTTCTGTGCATGCAGGACCAACTTTCATCTGCAAGCATCTGTATCTCTTTGCATAAGAGTTTTCTCTGGCCATTTACTCTTACTGTGTGCACAGTGGGCCAGAAATTTGCAAAATTAATGCTCCCTTCCTTGCCAAATGACTGACAGGAGTTGGTATATAAACACCACAGCTCCCTTGCCTCTTGAGTGGGATAGTTCTGACATGTTCTCTATTAGCCCCCAGATTTCCCCCGTGGGAATAAGATCCACTTATCCTCAGGGGTAACTCACTTGATAATGCACCCTTTATTAGGCTGCCTTCCGTTTCCTACCTCAAATACTTACTGTCCTACTCACTGAAATACTTATCTCAGGGTCTATATCAGGAGTATCCAAACTGAGACAGTGGTTATGAGCCCAGAACAAACTTTTTTCAAAAAATTAATTTTCAGAACAACTTTTTAATGTTAAGTGTCAGCTTTGGGTTCTCTGACACATGAATATAGTGTGGGAGTGAATTCTGAACAAGTGCAAAGTAATACTCTGCTTCTGAGGCTTCAGGGAAGACTTTTTCACACCACCTAGTGACTAAGCAGAGGCAGAGAAACTATCCTGATATCAACTTATGCCCCTGTAAAGATTATTTTCTAGTCTATATTTATAGCCCCTAGGTTGAAGCAAGAGTATCACTCATGTTCTGTGCCTTGCTCTGGGTTCAAACTGAGACTCCTGAGCCTATTATATATTTCTGGAAGTGGAAATATACCCCAATTATTTAGGAAGGGTTGTTACCAGGATCACAATGAAGACATGTGCCTTCTTGGTCCAGGAAACTGGGGATTTCCATCAGAATACAAGAATACACAATACAATACAGAATACAAGTTGATACAAGAATTGGGGTTTACTGATGGGTCAAAAATGAGGAAATCTTATGTTTCTTTTCTTTTAATTAACACTTTTGATCCCGGAGAGTTGCCGCTGGAGAAGTTTTCTCCAATTTCTCCTGTTATAAATCTCTATGGTATCAATAAAATAGTGAAAGGAAAATTTTTTTACTCAAGGTATTGACATCCATTTGCTGCTGTTTGTGTTTATAGGGAGAAGATGAATAACTGTCTTATTGGATGTCTATATTTCTATTTTCCTCATTTGACTATGCATGGATGTTGGTTTCCATAAACATTATTTATGTATTGGTACCTTCAATCAAGTAGACCCTGACAGTTTGATAAGATGATAACTTTGAACCCTAAGTCATACCTTGTCCTTTCTCATATGCACTGTGTTGGCACTTCACAGTTTGACGAAAGCTTGCCTGCAAATGCACAATGTCTTATCACTGTTGTATTTATTTGAGAGAGAAAAATAACTGGAGTGAGTAGGTTTCTGTGTTCCATCTCTACACATAATTTCTTTAATAGGAGCAGGGAAATGCATTTTCAAAGTTGAACAAATAACCCATGACTTAAGCAGTAGATATGATAAGAACTAAAGCTCTCAAGCTTAATTTGTCATAGGAAATATGTTAAAAATAGTAGCCTGAAAGTGGGAAAGATCAGCCTTTGATCAGATAAAAGTATCTACAATAAATCAATTCCATGTAATTAAAGCTGTAAATTTGGTTATCATCTTGGAAGTCTTCTGTCCAACCCCTCTCTGAATGCTAGAATTCTGTAGGTGTTTTCGCTTAGCTTGATTAATTTCTCTTGATGTTGGGTCTAGCCCATTCCATTGCAGGATAACTCTAACCATTAGAAAGGTTAGGAAGGTCTTCTGTTTATTGATTCTAAGTCCTAGCTCCTTACTGGTCCTAGTTTTGCCCTTAAGGATATCATTGTCCATAGAACTGTCTACAATGATGGAAATGTTCTCCCTGTGCACTATCTAATATGGTAATCACTAATCAATTAAGGCTGTTGAACACTTGAAATGAAGCTAGTGTGACTGAGAACTGAATTTTTAATGCTATTCAAACTTAAATGTTCTTCATTTAAATCTTCTTTAAATCTTCCACTTATTCTAAGTGATAGCCATTAAAGTATGCAGGGCACTAAGATGTCTCTTGCAGTCTTGTGTTTCGAAAGGACAGCTTGCTCTAGTGTCTTGTGGATTCTAGTATCTTCAGTCTCCTCACTACTCTCCTCTAGATTACATTGTCTATTAATTATCTGCTTAAAGTTTGGTTCCTAGGATTTGTCACAGTAGCTCAGAATGATCTGATTAGTCCAGAATACAATGAATACTTCATCTCACTTGGAGTGAGCACTGGAGTTTATTGGACCTTCATATTGTATTTACTTTTGACTGTCTTAAAGCACTTCATATTTGGTTGAAAATAAATCATCACCTTCAGGAAAATCATTGGATTTTAGAATTAAAAGATATATTTCAGATCTCCTAATTCAGTGTTTTTCACAGTTTATTTTAGTTAATGAGCTCATTACTAAGTGAAACTTTCCCAGCAGATTAAACAGGTTAATCTAGAGCTGTTTTAATTACAATAGAAGTAGGCTACCTGGCCTGTGCTTCCTCTCCCTCAACTTCAGACTCTGAAAATTTCTGATTTAGCCCAATCTACCATGAAAATCTTAATGTCAGTGTTGATGTGGATTCAAATCCATACAGCCATGGAGACAAATCACTTCAGTCAGTAATGAGACTTTCTAACTGCATTATTTAAGAAGTATTGATGGTTGCCTGAAAAAAAGACAAGCTCAAGTTGAACAAACAACAGATGCTTAAACTTACACTCAGTTCACTCAAGCATTTAAGATCATACTTCCTGTATGAGTCTTGAGTTCTCTAGAGAAACAGAACCAATAGAATATATATACCATAAGGAATTGTCTTAGGTGATTTTAGACTTTGCAACATTCAAGATCTGCAGTCAGCAAGCTGGAGACCCAGGAGACCTGATAGTATAGTTCCTGTCAGATTTTGAAGGCCAAAGATCCAGGAGAGCTGATGGTGTAAGTTCCAGTCCAAGTCCAAGTCTGAACACAGAAAACCAATCCCCCTGCTCAAAGACAGTCAGGCAAAGAGAAAAAATTCTTTCTTACTCAGCCTTATTCTACTTAGGCCTTCAACAGTTTGGTTGTGCCACCCACACTAGGGAGAGCGATCTGCTTTACTCAGTTTACTGGTTTAAATGTTAATCTCATTCAGAAGTTCCTTCAGAGACACACCCAGAAAAATGTTTTGCTAAATGTCTGAGCACCCCATGGCCCAGTCAAAATGACACATAAAATCAACCATCACAAGTTCACCCCTTGTCAATATGGTACCCCTACACATCTTTTCGAATCATATTTAATCTCCAAAAAAGAAAACAAGGTAAAAATTCACCTAACATGAAATATCTATTCTATGTACAGCTATTTAAAAATGCACTGACCCCTTGTCTAGAAGAGGAGGCAAAGTCGTTCAGTGATGTTTAACCTTTGCATTGATATCCTCTAACTTAAATACTATTATGTAAAATTAACAATATGTAAATACTGATATAAAGTCAATGCAACTTATTGACAATATATTTATAATAATGGAAACAATTGACTTTATTGTATTCAATTTATGTTACATGATAAGAGAATAAGAGAGAAAAGAAAACAAGAATGTCTAAAATACATGTATTTATTTTTGTATGTATACATGTACAAATACAGTCATACAGGAATACTCATGACACTTATTGGTCTTTATGTCTGTAACTGGTCACATGATCATAGCTGATATAATTTATAGCTACCTTTTTCCACTACCCACTCCCTTTACCTTCAGCAAGCAATTCAGCTAGTCACAGTTCTTTACCTGGTAGAGTGACCTGAACTTTCATTCCTGAAAGGTAAGGACCATTAGTAGCCCTGCCTGGATTGGGTTGTTGTAGTTTTCCATTTGGTCTTAATCACAGGGCATGGCAATATAAAGAGATGCCCAAGGGGATCTCCAATATTCTAGATCTCCATTGTGGAATGGCAGTCCCATTTTCCCTTGCTAGTCAGGATCAGTCAACCCAGGCATCATGGTAAGTCCCTTCTTTGATTATTGATTCATAGGCATAAGGAGTGCAAAGTAGCCAGGTGGAAATCTTAATTTCCATTTTAATGGAATCATTGTTGCGTTTCCTGGTGAAAGCATTTCTCCCTTTGGAACTAAGACCGGCAGAACATAAGGTCACCGGAATAGGAAGCAAACATTTTGCTAGTGGATCACTAGAGGTAATGGTAAGGGATACCACTTTCATATATACTCCTTGCTTCCTGAATCCATGAATCATGGCTATGGGAGAAATAACACCAGCTACTGAATTGAGATTCAGAGCAGATAAGGCCTTCCGGAGCACCTTGCCCCAGCCCTGTAAGGTATTGCCACCTAGCTGTCACTGTAACTGAGTCTTCAAAAGGCTCTTCCACCATTCTATCAAGCCAGCTGCTTCAGGATGGTGGGAAACATGGTAAAAATTAGTGAATTTTATGAGCATAGGCCCAGTGCTGCTCTTCTTTTGCTGTGAAGTGAGTTCCTTGATCAGAAGCAAAGCTGTGTGGAATACCATAATGATAGATTAGGTATCTGGAAACCATGGAAGATAGTTTTAGGAGAATCACTACATGCAGAGAAGCCAAATCCATATCCAGAGTAAGTGTCTACTCCAGTAAAAACAAAAAGTTTCCCTTTTCATGGTGGAAACAATACAATGTAAAAAGTGGCCTGAGGAAGCTTCCTTGTCCTTTCTGCCACGTGAGAACACAGGAGAAGTCAGAAATCTGCACACCAGAAGAAGGCCTTCAGTAGAACTTGACCATGCTAGTACCCTGATCTTGTACTTCCAGTCTCCAGAATGGTGAACAATAAGTTTCTGCAGTTTGTAAGTTATCCAGTCTACTGTGTTTTGTTATAATAGCCCGAAAAAACTGACAATGAGAAACCAGGTGCTCTGCTTGTAGTTCTGCCTACTGCAGAGGATTTCCATTTATCACTGTCCTTCAGGGATGTTCTAGAAAGGGGTTGTAGTGCTGCAGCTGTCCACTCTCAGGTGGTGCCCACATATCCTGCAGAACCATTTGTAAACCAGGCAAGAGTCTTCTCTTCCTCTGTCAACTAATGGTAAGGAACTTCCCATGAGGACATAGGTACAGGCTGGGAAAGAAAGGGTAGCATAACAGGAGTGGGGACCATGGGCATTTGAATCATTCTTCATATAAGTTAGTTGTTCCTTCCGGGCCTATTCAGGCCCAATCACATGTATACCACTTCCATTTAATAATGGAGCACTGCTGTGCACACCCAACTTTATGGGTGAGATAACACCCAGTTCATGATGGGTAGCTCAGACTGCATGGTATTTGATGGCTCATGGTTAGGTGTTCAGTCTCCACTAATACCCAGTAGGAGGCCAAGAGCTGTTTCTCAAAGGAGAGTAGTTACCTGTGGAAGATGATAGAATTTTTTTCCAAAACCCTAAAGGCCTGTGCTGTGTGTGATTCACCTATAGGGATGTGTCAAAGAATCCAAACTGCATCCCTATCTGCTGTTGACATCTCCAGTCAGCATTGGATCTGCTGGATCATATTACTCAAGCAACAGAGCAGCTTGCACAGCAGCCTGGATCTGTTGCAGAGCCTTCTCTTATTCTGGGCCCACCTAAAACTGGCAGCTTTTTGGGTCACCCAGTAAATAGGCTGGAATAACATACCCAAATGAGGAATATGTTGCCTCTCAAATCCAAAGAGATCCCCTGGGCATTGCTTCTCTTGGTATGAGGAAAGGTGGGATGCAACAACTTATCCTTCACCTTAGAAGGGATATCTTGACATGTCCTCACCACTGGACACCTAGAAATTTTACTAAGGTAGAAGGCCTCTGATTTTTTGTTGGATTTATTTCCCACTCCCTGATATGCAAACATCTTATCAATAAGTCTAGAATAGTAGCTACTTCTTGTTTACTGGGTTCAATCAGCATAATGTCCTTAATGTCATGAAACAGTGTGATATCTTATGGAAGGGAAAGGAGATCAAGATTCCTGTGAACTAAATTGTGACATAGTGCTGGGGAGTTGATATATCCCTCATGTAGAACAGTGAAGATGTATTTCTGGCCTTACCAGGTGAGAGCAAACTGCTCTGGTAGACTTCATGGACAGGTATGGAGAAAACAGCATTTTCCAGATCAATAATTGCATACCAAGTACAAGGGGATGTGTTAATTCACTGAAGCAATGAAACCATATCTGATAGAGCAGATGTAATTTGAGTTACCACCTAGTAACTTACAATAATCCACTTTATACTGCAAGATCCATCTGTCTTCTGCCCAGACCAAATAGGTGAGTTTGATGGGGATGTGATGGGAATCATCACCTCTGCATCTTTCAAGTCCTTGAAGGTGGCACTAATATCAGAAATGTCTCCAGGAATTCTGGATTATTGCTTCTGGTTTACTATTTTCCTAGGTAGAAGCAGTTCTAGTGCCTTCTACTTAGTCCTCACTTCACAGATCAGGGAGCCAATGTGAGGATTCTGCCAGCTGCTGAGTATAACTATTCCAATTAAGCATTCCAGAACTGAGGAAATAATCACAGGATGTGTTTGGAGCCCACTCTGAGACAAACTTGAGCTAAAACTCCAATGATTACCTTACCTCCAATAAGCCCTAACGGTAACACTGAGTAGTGGGCTGCAGTGACATTTGGTCTCCTAGAATAAGTGTCAATTCAGAGCCAATGTCCAGTAGGCCCTAAAAGGTCTGATTATGTTCTTTTCTCCAACCTACAGTTTCACTGGCAAAAGACCATAAGTCCCTTTAAGGAAGCCTGGAAGAAAGAATAAGAGTATAAATTTTTGGTAGTGTACACGTGTCCTTCCTCAAGGGGACCTGGCCTCCCCTTCATTCAAGGGGTTCCAGGTCTGTAACCCCAAGGGGTTCTGGTTCAGGTTTAGGAATTAATTGAGGGACCATGGTTCTCTGTTTATATGATTCAGTTTAGACTTTTGTTCAAGTGATCCAGAACTTCTCTACATATACAGATAGAGTAAGAATTTAGTAGCCTTCCTATCTATTTCACTTCTAGAAACACCGTGAGGTCTACATGAGCCAGACTATTTTGATTGCTGCTTTGATTCTGCTGTCCACTATGACAACCACACCCACCTTACCTCTGGCAGTTGAGTTGTGCCACTTGGCCCCTGCCACCCAGGGATCTAATTACTCTCATTGCACTTAGATTCTCCACATCAGTGACTATAGTTTCCATTGTAAGATCTGGCCTACAGAGAAGAGTTATCATAGAGCTTTTCAAGGATGCCTAAACTCCCTTCACAAATTTACTTCTCACAGTTATTGGTGAAAGGCATGTCTTCTGGGTCCTCCCAATGGAGGTGGGTAGGTCTTAAACTATAAATGAACTCTAACATTCCAAGCTCTCTAATCCTTTGAATCTTTTCTTTTACCTTAAATCAAGGCAGGTCTTCCACTGGCAAAGAAAACTCATCAAAATTTGGGGATGTAATATCCCCATTCCAACTTACAGTATCCCATTCTTTCCCAATCAATGCCCTCATTTTAACAGTAGGTACCCTGCAAGGCTGGGAGTTCAATTTGTGTTGTAATGCAGCCAGTCACAGGATGAGATTCTGCATCTGACTTTCAGCAACCTTGTGGTTGCAGGAGATAAAGATCTTCTTAAGGGCACATAATGAAGCTTTCAGGTCATTTATGTGGTGCTTAAGCTGGGAATTTGAATCCCTGAGTGCATCCTTTTCTTTCACCACTTTGTCCAGTGACATTAGAGGCAACCAGCTAATCTCATTATATTCATTAGATTTCAAAAATCTTAGAAAGTATCATATACATAGTTACCCAACTCCTTGCTTTTTTATGTGGTTGATTAGGAGCATCCAGTGGAAATATTTTGTATACCTCTATTGCCAGATCATGCCAGGCAAGAAAGACAGGTGTCCCAAATTGAGGACAGTAAGGCAAAGAAAAAGAATTCTTTTTTACTCAGCCTTTTATTCTATTCAGGCCTTCAACAGATTAGATGAGTCTACTCACATTGGGGAGGGCAATCTGCTTTACTCAGTCTACCTATTCAAACGTTAATGTTATCCAGAAGTACCCTCACAGACACATCAGTAAATAATGTTTGACCAAATATCTAGGTACCCTTGACCAAGTCAAGTTGACACATAAAATTAACCATCATGTTTCCTAATAATTATATGTATGCTGATTTTATTGAAGATACAAGATTATTCATAATAATTCAAAGATATTGGATAATTTTTATTTTTCGGCCTGTGGTGTTGGTTGAAAATTGGGGGGATCTACCTATGGAACAAATTATGAAACTTTTCCTTTGTCTTCCAGTATGGTGAGCTTCTAAGCTCTTTGTCACCCCTTAAATCTCCTTTAATAGGTTTTCATAGGCATCACTTGGGGACATTGGTAAAAATAGAGATTCCTGGCTTCCATCCCTAGAGATTCTGACTTGGAAGAACTGGGACAGGTCCCAGGACTCTGTATCTTTAACAATAATTCTGATACCAGCAGTTCATGTTCACACTTTGAGAAACACTGACCTGTGTCATGGTCATTAACAAAGAACGGGAAATTTATGGCTTTACAGGCAGCCTGTGACTTAAAAGCAACATTCAATTTTTTTTCTTTTATTTTGTAAGACTTGTATGAGAACAATTATTCCCCCAAAGTATTTTGAACCCATGTTCTTTTGAAATCTTATACAATATGCTTGTCACTTGTCTGACATTCCTGAGCCCTAAGATGAGAAGTATCTAATAGTTATTCCAATCCTTTCACCCTGTTCTTGGAAACACAATTCTCATTTTGCATCTGACCTTCTACATATCATTATGCAGCCCTTCAACCTCATTCGATGCAATTTGGCATTAGCCTGAGAGAAGCTGTCAGCACTTCTGTGTCCTAACGCGATTGTTGCTGCTCCCACATTTTTTCCCCTTAGCTTTTGTTCTTCCTCATTTCTATACTTGTCCACATATTTCATTGAGACGTAACAGAGAAAAATAACTGTTGGAATAATGAGCCTGAAAATTAATAATTTCCTTTAATAAGCTTTGTTTCTTGGTGCTCTTTAATGAAAATATCTCAGCTGTAGGAAGGGGAACCAATAGAAGGGCCATAAAGGGCTTTCTCATTACTTAAATTCTGGATGGAAGATGAAAATTTAATGTCATCTCCAATAACAATTGTAAGTGTGCTATCACCCATATCTTTTACCAGTAAAATATCTGTAATAATTTATTAAGATTTTGTCATTGTTCTACCTACATAGAAGATAGATAAACCACCATGGAGCAAACACACTGATTTGTAGGATTTTACTATTTAGACACCATCTTAGACAGAGGATAGCTACTGTATGAAGGTGAGAAAATCAAATTTCTTGGAAATAGCAAGATGTCTATAACAGTTTAAGACTTGAGCTAGTTCGACCATAAGTAGCATTCACTTGACCTGTGTTGACAAACGTGGTAGCTACCAGCCACATGTGGCTATTTAAATTTAAATGTATTTATTATGTTAAATAAAATTTAAAAGTTAGTCTCACTAACCAATTTCAAGAACTCAATAAACAAATTTGGCCAGTTGCTGCCATATTAGATCAAGCAATGTAGAACATTTCCATCAGAAAGTTCTACTAGAGAGTAATACATTAGACTCTCTTGGCCTAGCTGAACCTGCTTGAGCAGAGAAAAAAAAGTAAATATCTTCTATGTAAAATGCTGATGTTATTGTTTATTTCAATTAATCTCTTGGGTTAAAATGATTTTGAGAAAATTATATTCTAGAAATTTCCACTTAGGACTGTGTGCTGAGTGACACTAGGCCTGCCTAGGCTGAGTATGTTGCATTTCTGAAGTGTGACTCTGTGTCTTTACCAACAATTGAGCTGGTAATTGTTTTTCCCATAAGAATTCTTAGACTTACAGGTAGTGGATGAGTACTCTACAGTGATTTAATGCCAGGCAAATGTACCTTACTCTGTTTTTATTTGGAGTACAAAAATTATTTTAAACTATATTTATAAATTACTGTGTGGGTGCTTTCTGCTTAAGAAAATCTGAAAAACACATGAGGAAATGATTTTCCACACTGAAAAAGAATTATTTGCTTTATATTAAATAAAGGAATTTATTTTTCTTTGTATTAAAAAAGAAACTTTTGAAATAGAAATATTCATTGACAATTAAAATCCAGCCTGATAAATTTTTATTTGGGTTCTTAAATTTCTATCTCTATTCTATCAAGAATCATAATTTTATCATTATATTGTTTCCAAAGCATATGGATTCATCCTCCACTAACAACTCCAAATAATTGCTTTCCAGGTCCTTGCCAGAGATTTCAACCTTCAGTTCTATAATTCCATCTCTTCTAAACATGTCTGGTTGTAAAAAGATAATAAAGACTCTCATCAACAATGTATAATTGGGCTCATTACTACACCTTCATAAAAATAAGAAACTATCATTAAAAAATACAAGTATTACCTCCTATCACTATCTCAGTTCTCCCCATAATGATTCTTTATGTTTTTTAACCCAGATTCAGCTATCTGAACCAGTTACCTGGAATAAAGTATAAATGCTGGGTTGTTTTAGCAAAATCCTGCCACTTGTGACAACATGGATGAATCTTGAGGGCATTATGCTAAGCGAAATAAATCAGAGAAAGACAAATACTGCATGATTTCACTTATATGGGATGTCTAAAAAAGTCACACTTATAAAAACAGAAAGCAGATTGATAGTTACAAGAGGTGGGGGGATGGGGGAAATGAGGAAATGTTCAAATGGTCAAAGGGTATAGAATTTCAGTTATAAGATGAATGAGTTCAGGGGGTCTAATGTACAGCATAGTGACCATAGTTAAAAATACTGTATTGTATACTTGAAATTTTCCATGAGAGTGGAACTTAAATGTTCTCATCTTACTCCAAAAAACGGTAACTATGTGAGGTGATGTACTTGTTAACTGTCCTTAATGTGATAATCATTTCACAATATATACATATAACAAATCATAACATTGTATACCTTAAATTTATGTGATATTGTCATTTATATCTCAATAAAGCTGGAAAGACAAAGTAAACCCTCCAGTAGGTTATTAACATTAAATTAAAAAATATAAAATAGTATTTTGCAAAGTGCGTCTGTGTCTTTTGCATATTATTCATTATTTAGTTACATTATAGTACATACTTGTTGTAATAAGAAGGAAAAAGTACCTCAAAACCAGTACTACATACAAACATAACTGCTAATGAGTTAAGTAATAAATAATTAGGTAATTAGTATTTATTTTTTTCATATTATGTAGACATCTTTGGTGGAAATATTTACATAGTTAAGCACTATGAGTGATTTGAGTGATATAGTGATATTTGGGGAAACTGAATGAAGTTTTTGTATGAACTCAGAAAACATTATTATTTTTTCCTCTTTAGAATAATAAAATATAGGCTCCTGCTATCTGAATACTTGTTATTCTCCACATTTTTCAAGAATGCACTTGAGTTAGATCATGAGGGTTGCCTGGATTATATATTTTACCAATATAATGTGTGAAAATGGCTTCTGGTTTTAATATATATTTTCCATATTACTTGTGAGATGATGTTCTTTTTATTTTTTTTGCGGTACGCGGGCCTCTCACTGTTGTGGCCTCTCCCGTTGTGGAGCACAGCCTCCAGACGCGCAGGCTCAGCGGCCATGGCTCACGGGCTCAGCCGCTCTGCGGCATGTGGGATCTTCCCGGACCGGGGCACTAACCCGTGTGCCCTGCATCGGCAGGCAGACTCTCAACCACTGTGCCACCAGGGAAGCCCGATGATGTTCTTTTTATATGTTGATTGTCATTTACATTTTTCTCAAGTCTACTTCTTGTTTATTTTCTCATTTTTATATTGGAATAAGGGCCTTAAAAATCAGTCTGTGGTAGAAAAATTAATTTCCCTTGCGCCTTTTTTTTTTTGACATAGCAAAATAATGAATATATCCGTAATCCCCAAAAGTTTACTGTGCTGTGTGTAATTCCTCCCTTTTCATGGATCAGCTTTGCTAATCTTGTTGGTAGGAAAGCTTGCCATTTTACCTAATTCAGCTACCATTCAGGCAGCTGAATCCCTGAAACTTTCACTCATCACTTAGTTACTACATATTACTCGAGTTTTCCCATATGACATATCTGTAGAGCCCCTTTTGGGAAAAATTCAGGCATTTCCGCTTATTCCAGGAAAGAAACCAAAGCTATATAGATAGACAGAGATATTGCATATATGTAAATATCAGTGTAAAGTGGGAAACAAAAACATACTGCAGAGAACATGATTACTTTGTAAGAACAGCTCCCTCCCCTGTCTCACTTCATCCTCACGCACCTGTGTCCACTTTCACTTTCTTGGATTTTTAATGTCCCTTTCTGCAGCAGTCTTTGTGCACTCTCTTCCTCTGCATGCAATGCTCATCCTTCCCCTCGTTCACCTTGTTGGCTCCAATGCAACTTTTATATCCGAGTTCAAATGTCATTTCCTCAGAGAAGTCTTTCCGATCTTTTTTTACTCCCTGCATCATTTAACTATTATTAATAGCTCTTATAACATTGTGAGTTTTAACTTTTTTATTATTTGATTAATGACTCTATCTTCTATCAGAATGTAAGCTCCCTAGAGTCAGAGAATATTTGTTTTTGCACCCCATTTCATCCTTAGTACACAGTATGGTGTGATGAGCATGAAGCTGATCATTGTCTTACAATTTGCTTTGCTTTATATAACACATTTGGCATGGTTCTGTCTGTTCTATGTGTACATGCTACTCAGCCTATTTGAGAAAAACTGTAAACCTTTGTCTGTTTTTTCATCTCATTGGTCATTAGGGTTTGCTGTTTTTAGGAGACGTATACTCATTCAATCTCATATTTTAGTAATATAAAATTTTATAGATTTCTAATGACTGGTTTATAGTGGTTTCTCCCAGATATACAGTAGATATGACCTAGAATCAGTGGAGCTATTTATTTATGGGCCCCTTTGGAGGAAGGAATAGAAGCTTGTCCAGGACTTGGCACCTGTGATGATTTCTTTGTCTGTGTATCTCTAAGATCTATCACAAGTATCTCTAGATGGAGCTATTTAACCTTTTCTCTTGTAAACTAAAACCATAAGCCTTGAAATTAAAGGAACTTGCTTACATTGTTTCTAGGATTCTAGGCCACAGCTTGAAGATTGCTTGATACTGGAGGTTCCTTATCATGTGTCCTGACTTCTTTCTTCTCTTTCCCTTTTTCCTTACCACCAAAGCTAGCTAGGCCTGTAAATCCCAGGTATGAGCAAAATAATTCTATCTTTGGTTTAATATTATTGAGAACATTTACAATAACATTTTTACTTAAATCATTATTTTTCCTGAAGAATCCAAAATGTTGCTCTGACCAAATTGGCAAGCATTGCCTTATGGAATGGTAGATTTAAAAAAATCCATACTAATGTACTAGCAAAAACAAAAACCATAAAATAGGCATTGGAAAAGAAATTATGGTTATATTTTTTATTTTAATGCCTAGCAACATGGACCTCAGTGGGAGAACAAAACTTAACCTTTAAATGATAATAGCATATATATAGCAGCTCTTATGGTATTCTAAATCCTTTTTATATATTGTTTTTTAATTTTCAAAACAAGTTCTATTTTTTACATAGTTACATATGAATTATTATAAGTTAAATAGAAAACACTGTCTTCAGTCCTTAGATATACCATTTAGTGTGTGTCTTAGGTGGTTTATTGAATCCTCACTACATGTTAAATTGTATATTTGTTCTGCATAACCAGCTCAAATGCCTCTTCTTTTGTCAAGACTTGCAATGATTTTTGAGCTTGTCTTTCTGGACAGTGAGCTCCTTGAAGGCAGAAGTCGTGTCCTGGTTATGTTTATATCACTAGTATCTAAAACTGTCTTATCCAGTATAGTAGTCACTAGCCACATATGGCTAATTAAATTTAAACTTAATTAGTTAGAATGAGATAAAATTAAAAATTTAGTTTCCCAGTTACACTAGGCACATTTCAAGTGCTCAATAGCCACCCCTTGTGGCCAGTAGTTATCCTAACAGATCAACATTGCGTGAACATTTCCATAATCACAGAAAGTTCTATTGAAAGCACTGCCTAGAACAATGATTTGTTCATGAATTAATATATTAATTGAACTGATCAATGTTTATTTAGTGCCTTTTTTAATATTGGCATTGTCTAGACATGGGAGATAGAGTGACAAACAGCAACAAGAACAATAACCAAGAGACATGTTATCTTTTGTATTGAATCCTAGCATTTTGTGAAGACAGAAATTAAGCAAACCAGAGTTAATTGTACATGTTTAACAATTGACTATTTCAGATGCAGTGTTAGAAAGGCCCTTTTTGCAATGATGTGAGTATGGCTTGTTGATAAGAAGTATGTCATAGTGGAACTATTTAGCGTGCCCTTTGGTCCTATTGCTAAGGGCAGGAGAGTTTCTAAGCAATGCTGGCATCGGAAGTACAGAAAACTTTTGCCTTCTTACTGGAACCATTAAAGAGATAAGATGTTATCAGATTTTATAACTTTTAAAAATTTTGCACTGTTTTCTACCTCAGATGTGTAGGAATCTAAACCATATTTCCCACTAGAAATAGGAGGGGAGAGAAAGCATTTAACATAGCAGGAGGACTATTAGTGAAGCTGCAGTAGGAGAATATAAGCAAAATTTTTGCTGCATTCCTGTACCCACGGTCTTGGGAGCTTTATATTTCATTTGCTTTCATTATTTTCCTCTGTCCTTTTAGAAAGCCAGGTTAACGTGTTCCGACATCAAAGTCAGACAGGGAAAAATAAAGAAACCTCATGAAAGATTCTAAACAATTATGTGATGAAAATATACTAATTGTCTGAAAATCAGCCACTGTTCTGTTGGTAAATACAGAGGACTCACTTCTGCTGTCAGCTCACAAATAGATAATGCAGCTGTAAGTTTTCTGAAAATTGGTGTGATCATTAGTTTAAGTCATCCCAATTGCTTACATTGTACTCCTTGAGCAAGTGTGGAGGGGTGTTGACGTGTTATTTCTCTTTCTGGAAGAACTGCGTGTTGAATGGGCTTTCTCCATACACTGAGGAGTGAGACTATAATTGCTGACAAAAGGAGGATAAGAATAAAACAGGCTGTTAAGAGTGGGCACATACTATATGAAGGACTCTGCAAATTAAGAAAAGAATGTTTCACTTGAAATAAGCGATGCATTTTATTTTAGAAATTGCTTGATTCTAAGACACAAAGAATAATTCTGTAGTTGAGGATAAAGTGGTTGATCGTCATTTCTTTTTTTTATTAATTTTATTTAATTTTCTTTTTTATACAGCAGGTTCTTATTAGTTATCTATTTTATACATATTAGTGTATATATGTCAATCCCAATCTCCCAATTCATCCCACCACCACCCACCCCCACCCACCCCTGCTTTCCCCCCTTGGTGTCCATACATTTGTTCTCTACATCTGTGTCTCTATTTCTTCCTTGCAAACTGGTTCATCTGTACCATTTTTCCAGATTTCACATATATGTGTTAAATATACGATGTTTGTTTTTCTCTTTCTGACTTATTTCACTCTTATGTCTCCCAATATTTAGGGCAGGCCAGGATTTGACTTTGGGCTTTTCCATGACTAAATGTAGAACGTGTAGAAGGAAATAACAGAGAATTTCCAATGATACTAGAATTTCTTCTCTGCTTCTATACAAGATTTTATTGATTTAAGTAGCTGAAAATGGCGTTTGTTTGAAAATAATTTTTAAATGAAGTAATATATCTTCCACATTTGGTGAAACAGATTGAGCTGGATTTTATTCTTTAAGCTCATGTACAGTTATAATTATTTCTAATTTTTATCCATTTACTTTAATCTTTATATTCCTTTTAGGACATTGTTTAAAGGCAACAAAAGAAACACTAATGGCAAAATACACATTAATAGGATAAAATGATAACTTTTTTGATCAGATCCATAGATTGTATCCATCTGATTTAAATTTTTGTGTCCCATCTAATGATACCTTTACTACAGCAAAAACCACTGTTAAAAAAGAAATGCTATATTTATATCTATTCTTTCGTTTCTTAGCAAATAACACTTTTTACATTTTCAATGGGTTATTTGATGAGAGGATCTTGCAAACAGTTGTCTGAAAAATTCTCTCACATGGTTTAGTAACTGAGCATGAAAATTATAAAAAGTAATTCAGAGAGCAGGAATTTAAAATATCATATAATAAAAACAGATATTGTCTTCTTCTGATGCTAAAACCATAACCAATGTTCAATCTATATTTAAATATGTATTTGGCCCATATAAATAACATGATAAAATACAGCAGTTTAAGATGTATTTAAATCATAAATAATTTAAATAAATGATCTTTGTATTCCCTTCAAAGAGTAAAAGTAAAAATTAGTATACATCATAAATATTATTAAGATTGTATTAAATATTAATATAATTTTTAATGATTTATTGATTTGAAAGTTTTTAGATCATTATTAAAACACACAAATTATTTTAGCAATTTCTAGTAGGATGGGGTTTCTATATCATAATTACCTTGAAATGAATTTGTATGTCAAACAAGGTTGGGAGACTACTTAATAAACTCTTAGATATTTTTGTTTGGAATGTTTGTTAATAGATTTTAAATTCTTTCCCTCTCTCTCTATTTCTCTCTCTTTCTTTACTTTCTGCTTTTAAAAACACATTATTTAGTCTTTCAAAAATGTCTCAAGTTTCTAGGAAATTTGGCGTGATGCTGAATATATTTTGAGAACATTGAAGACCGATTCCTAGAATCCAAAAGCCATTGCCATTTTGGCTTTCCTCTTTGATGGACACTCCTAGATCCTTCTGACGCTGTGCCCTGAAATACATCTCACTTCAAGAAGAAAGTTTATTTTAATTCTGTTGTTTCTTTTATGGCCAAAGCATGGTGGAATGGACAGTTGTTGTTGATATCGATTGACTCCATCCGCACTCTTCCTATTTAAGGGAATTCCCTAGTTGTAGTTGACAGAGTCTCAGATATCTAGGGTAAAGATACATGATC
This sequence comes from Globicephala melas, assembly GCF_963455315.2. NCBI lineage: Eukaryota > Metazoa > Chordata > Mammalia > Artiodactyla > Delphinidae > Globicephala > Globicephala melas. The sequence goes on along the minus strand of NC_083316.1, from coordinate 50,136,788 downwards.
TATGCTTTATCAGTTGGATGTTCCTGCTCAGGACTTAGAAGGGGCACCAAACTAAAGGAGTGGTTTAGAATTCATGCACAGCAGCAGTAGAATAATTCACTGGCAGAGCAGTGACAATGACCTGGGTAATATCTTAAAGCAAGAGTTCCTATGGTGTGATCTAGGCTACTTGGCCTCATTTGAGTCCCACTGGATTTTTGACCCTTATCTTTGAAGCTTCCTCATAGATTGTGTAAGCTTGTCAATAGTTTTCTAATAATTATCTTTTTCCTGCTTAAGATAGCTGGAGTCAGTGTCTCTTGCTTATAGTTGAAATCCTGCCTGATGCAACTTCATATTCTAGAACTCAGAAGACAATCTTACTATTTTTTTTTTCCTGAAGAATGAAATGTGATGTTGACATCTCCTGGAGATCTTATTTCCTAAGAAGGAGACCTTCACTGTGATAAATATGGCATTTCAAGTGGTCTGTGTGAGAATGGCTCCAAGAAGCCATTTTTTCCCCAGCTGCTCTTAGAGGAAAGTTAGAAGATCCTAACGAGTCAGGTGGAGGAATACGGCCTTTGTGTCTGACTCCTGGCTTCTTATCCACTGTCATGCCTATGATGGTCACCACGTGACACAGTCTGTGCCTTTCTCTCTCCTTTTAGGTTAAAGCTGTTTTATAGCAAATGGGAAAGAACTACTTCCTGTTCTCTCAAAGCCCTGATATCATAGGAGGAGGTAGAAAGGTAGTTGAGAGAGAATGGTTTGCTGAATTTAAATCACTGGGAATGAGAAAGGAGGGGTATACGTCTAGTGATTGCAATATCAAAATAAAATGAAATATCAGTGTTTTAGTATTTATTCTGTGTTAATATGAAAGTATGGATATTAACACAGATATTTTGTTTTAAAAGTGTCTAGAATTAGTACTTTAAAAAATCAGTGACATATAATATTTATTGTCTTCAAGTGTAAAAAGGCATTATTGAATTTAAAAAGAGTAATTCAAAAATACAAGACATATAAAATTATTTATCAGCAGACAGGTTATGAACATTATTAGCAGAGGAAATATTGAAAAAGAAAATGTAATTCCAAAAATAAGACTAGACACTACCAAACATGAAAAACAATCAATCATTAAAAAATTGGACTATATTAATGAAATAATGATCCCAGTGTGTTAGAATAAATTGTGTGCTATATACAGGTGAGATGCATTGTTTGATAATGGAATATATTATGTGAACTTTTGAAAAAGTGTGGCCTTAAACAACAAAGTGCATCAATAGTATCATTATTTACCTATGGGTATGTCTTCTGATAAATTTTTCTAGCTGCTGAAGTATCCCTGTCTGACTCTACACTAGTAGGGCAACGGTGAAGAGAGTTACAAACTGGTTCTAGATATTTTCCTCTGACATTTTTATCTTCAAACAATTCCATCTCTTGTTTGATGATTTTAAGATCTTTTTAAACAACTTTTTTCAGGAACTGCAAAATTTTTATTGAAATTGAGTTTTAGATTTGTTTCAAAATAAGTATTCCCAGTTTGTACTCAACTTTATTTTTCTTTTGTTTTCATCATGTGTAGATAGAGACACTCATGCAGCCTTACCCGTATCAGTTTCAATACAGTCATGTTCATGTTCTACTTGTTTGAAATCTTTGAACTGTAGTAAGAATTATTCTTGCAGTAGAAACTTTACTCTGTGGATTGTTTTCAACCCTCCCCTCCACCCCATTGAAGCTGAGTGTGGTTATAGAAGAACACTTTTAAAAAGTGTAACTTTGGGGCTTCCCTGGTGGTGCTGTGGTTGAGAGTCCGCCTGCCAATGCAGGGGACATTTGTGTCCCGGTCCAGGAAGATCCCACATGCCAAGGAAAAAAAAAATGTGTAACTTTGTTCAATGTGAATTTTAATGAAGCATATAACTCTCTGGATATATCTCGGGATATAAATGATTTTCTCAGATATTTTTAAAAGGCTGAAATAATGGCATCACACCAACAGAAGTATGATATTTTAGGAAATAAAAATAACATGGTATATGAGAATAACAAAAAATTGCATGACAGCTACTACGCACCACTGACTGGAATCTCATCAGACTGTAGATGGGGGAGGTAACATAGAGGGTCACAGAATCATGTCCCCATGAGAGACTTCAAAATCTACTCCTGTATTCCTAGGGCACTAGGAGGACTAACCCACAGAAAGAGTCAAACCACTGGCCCTGCTCATGCAGAAAAAATTGGGGAGGTGTTTGAAGTTGGAAAGCACATGGTAAAAGTTAGCATTTCAAAATTACCAAAGGAAGCATAAAAGAAATAATTACCATACTACTCAGTGGACTAGCATTTATGACTAGTATATAATATTTATGATGAGGATATAGCATTTATGACTAAGGGTCAGCCAGCATTTCCAGAAGCCTCATTGTTAGTCAAGTTTCACACAATATAGAAGGATATTTTTTAAGTTAGAGGAGGATTTATTGAGATGCCTTGAACCTCATACTATGGAATTATAACTATACTCTTTCCACTGTGTGTGTTGGAAGGATAAGAATAAGATATATTCTTATATATATAAAAGACCATATCTGCCATTCTGAGTTGTATTATCCCAGTTCTTATGTAGATATATTCCCAGAATCATACCTCATTCTTCTATTCTCTTCAACTATTTCAAATTATTTTTATGTCTCGTTATAGTTTATTCCAGTTTTTATTCATACAGTAGTGTTTGTCAACTTCCAAGACTGAGATGATGTTTATACTTCCCTTCATCATGTCAAATAACTTTTATCAATCCACAGTTCTCTACTTATTGTTTCCCGTTTTTTCCTTGGTCATTGCTTAGAAGTAACTAGAGCTGCTATTAAACCTGGATTTTAATATCCAGAGTGATCATGTACTTTGGAACTTTTGCAGTCTCTCAGACATTCTTATACTCTCTTGTCTTTGTCATCCATTGTGGATTAAAATGTTCATCAAAAAACAAAATAGTGGCAGGAAGTGAGGCCACTGTAGGGTAAAGAAATGCATTAGTGAGTGTCAGTTAAGTTGAGAAGAGCATAATGTGATGCCAGTGGCAGAGAGCATTTGCTTGTGTTTGCTCTACTGTACTGCGTTAGTGGTCATGAGAACTATATATATGACATATATGAGCTTTATTGCTTATCTGCAATGGATTTGCATATTTAAATATATTTGTGACAGATAACATTCTAATAAATCAGCACTGTGTAGGGAGATGCTCCATGAGGAACATATGCATTTATAGCATGCCAAACATGACTTGTAAATGCCACCCAATAGCGTGCTTATATGAAGTTTTAATTTCTCTTCACAAGAAAATTTTGAAACCCAGATTGAGTGGTGTAGGAGCATTATTTCTGTTCTGATTCTAGTCTCTCTTTTCTATTTTTCAGCCCTGTTCAATGTTTAATGGTTTTTTTTGTTTGTTTGTTTGTTTGTGGCCTAGGCGGTTTCAAGGCAGAAATGGGCTACTTCAATAAATATTTTTTGATCATCTATTATGTGTCAGGTCATGTCCTAGGCTTTACATACTATGGCATCTGAAAGAAGGAATAATTTCCAGATTAAGTCCATTTTGTGAAAAAATTTCTCTGAGAGCTACTGAGGGGCATTATGCTTCCCTGGCAGCACGTTCTCCCTGACAAAGCTCAGGATTTGACTGCTGTTTAATTCCTGTTAACAATAGTTCACCCTGCAGTGAAAGATAACAGCCTTCATACTGCTGATACAAAGATCAAAGGGAGCAGATCTTTTTAAAGATGTTATATTTTCAACTTGGGATGAAGTGAACTGAATCCACATGGCTTTAAAAGGTCCCCCAGAATACCTAAAATCTGACAAAGAAAAGAACACTTGTTATTTCTTAGCCATCTGTTAGGACATAAAAAAAAGCTTGCCAAATGAAAAGCAGCATATGCACACATGACACATCAAAATCGTGAGAAACCTATGCTTTGCTTGACAGGATGAGTTTCCACTCCAGTCTTGATACCTGTGTTGTTTTGTCTGTGGTTTCTCTAAGTGCCATAGCAGATGGGAAATCTTCAAATAGCAAAACCTCGTTAAGAACATTATCAAATTTTTCCGGTAATGGTGTAACATAATGTTTTGAAATTACACCTCTTTTTTACATACTAAGTCTTTTCTTTAGGTCTTACATTAATCTTTTGGACATTTTAAAGGAACACTATATTCATAACATTAGTACAATATCAAATGGAAACTCAGAGACAGGTATTGCTAAGGTATTGATATTCATTTTATGCACTCCCCCAAAATACCTATTTTGTTTTATACTATTTGAATTGCCTGTGAATATTCTATTTGAATATATTGCCTGTGGAGAGGGGATGTCAAGGAGAAATGTAAGATAAAATTATCTGACCAAAAATATGTGTTTGTTTGTTTTTTAGAATGAGAGAGAACTCAAACACATTTAGTTGAGGGATACTGCAGTTGTATATTTAAATGTGTATTTTGTCTAATTTTACCATATTCCTCACTTTGGGATATTCTGTAATAAATATCATGAGGCCCTGATTGCCTTCTTTCCAAAATAATAATTGTAAATTATGTTATGCTATTTATGTCTTATCTTTTTATTCAGTTGGTGAATTATCTGCACATTGTATGCCTTTTGGTAATTTCTTTGCTCATTAATACCGCTACAACTTTTCTTTTTTGTTGATAGCATTGGCAAGAGATTTTGAAAAGGCTGTCCATGGGAATGGAAGAAAGAATCCCTTTGAAAATGGAACTATTGCAGAGGAAGGAAGATCAGGTGGGTGCTGTCTGTCTTCAGCACTGGGCTGGGTGTGTGGTTTGATTGATTACACAGTGTGACTTTGGAGGCATTCCTTGACATCCTTTTCTACACCAAAAAAAATCTCTATTTACTGGCTGACCCTTGAAAAAACTTTAAAGATTTTAATTTCACCATTAGAAATAAGGCTAACATCTCTTGGGAACCATAACCATGACATAAATGCAGTCCAAAGTATAGATTACTATTCTAGGATTCTTTCCTTAGGATAGATATTGGGGAAAAGCTTGTTTTAGGAATAAAAGAAGAAAAACAGAACGATGCAGGTATCTTAAGGAGTAAGGAAATAATAGAGTACAAATCTGTAAGGTGAAAGGGCATAGAAAAGAGACCAGAGGTGAAGAACTATTTTCACAATCTGTTCAGGGCTAGTCCCACCCATCAGCTTAGGTGACCTAGAAAGAAAAGGACTTTCCCTAGAGTTCTGATTGTCATAAATGTTTGCGATATATTTTCAGCATAAATTCTAAGCATTTATTTGATGTGTTGATTTTTCTTGTTTGTTCATTTATCTTCCTAGTTTGAAAAAATTTTAAAATATCATCCCTTTAATTAAAAAAGAAGTCCTACTACCAAGAAGTGCTTGTTTCTTCCACTATATTCTCCCCAGAACATAGTTTGTATGTATCCCAATTAGTGTTATAGAGATTAGAGGCAGGCTTGCATGATGAGTCAGAACATGAACTTTGGAATCAGATAGACTTAGTTTTGGTTACTGACTTTGTCATCTATAAGTTGTATGGCTTTGGACATGTTCCTTAACTTATCTCTCCCTCAGTTTTCTTGTCTATAAATTGGTGATAATAATACCATGTCATGAGGTTAAGGGGATCGAATGAGACCATATCTGCAAAGCAGTTTGCACCAAGCCTGTCATATTTAAACACTCAATAAATGAATGGAAGCCTTGTGGCTGGTAATGGTGATGGTGATCATGACAAGTTATGTGTTTTAACCCAGCAAACATAAAATCCTAAAATTAAGGGATTTTTCTTAGCTATTTTTATGTGCTTTGAGTATAGCATCAAAACTGCATATAGTACACAAAACTGTATAATCTTAAATTAATTGGGGACTTTTTAAAAAAGTTGTTAAAAAAGTTACAATAATGGAATATTAGCCAACAAATGTAGTTGGATTGAAATATATGATAACTTTAGTTGCTAATAAAGTTACCAAATAGAGGTCCTTTGGAAACTTGATTTTTTGATGAGAAAACAAATTTGAAGTTAGCATGTTAATTGACATGAAACAGTATTTCTAAGTTGTTTGAAAATGTTTCTTCCCATAAAGTAGATTAAAAATTTCTCTGTATTTTTCTTTTGTATACAGTTTGTGTCAGCAAAGTTTTGCATTTTATTCTTATTCAGTAGATATTAAGGAGCACAGTAACAAAACTGAAAGATTTGGTAAAATTTGCACAGTGAGTGGAAATTAAAGGAATTGAGAATGTTTGTTGGAAATAACAGAAGATTATGGAGAGGAAGTAATATCAATCTTCAAATATACATAGAATGTTGTTATGAGTATTTCAATCAAGATTGTTTTGGCTGCAGGTGACAGTAAAGCCAACCCAATCAAACGTAAGAAAAACAGGAATGTTTTAGTTTATGTAACTGAAAGCTGTAGGCAAGTAGTTCTACCTTCATACTTGGCTGAATATTTCAGGACCCCGTCACTCTCTTTTTGTACTTCTTCTTCTTTGTCAGCTCCATTCTCATAGAGTCTCTTGCTTCCCATGGACATGATGGTGGTCAGAGGAGCTACACCTTCAAGTCTACTGAAACTATGAGTGTTTCTAATGCTCAACATTTCAGAGCAAAAGTTCTGCTCTGAATTAGGTGTCATGCTCATTCCTCAGTTAATAACTATGATCATGGGAGTACTGTGAATCCATGTTTAAATCATTGGCCCAGACCTGGAGATAGTAGCCATCAAAAACACCAGATCCGGGCTTCCCTGGTGGCACAGTGCTTGGGAGTCCGCCTGCTGATGCAGGGACACGGGTTCGTGCCCCGGTCCGGGAAGATCCCACATGCCGCGGAGCGGCTGGGCCCGTGAGCCATGGCCGCTGAGCCTGCGCGTCCGGAGCCTGTGCTCCACAACGGGAGAGGCCACAGCAGTGAGAGGCCCGCGTACCGCAAAAACAAAACAAAAAAAAACCAAAAAAAAAAAAAACCCCACCAGATCCAAATGTACTGAAGCTTGGCAATGGGTGATATTTCCAGAGAAATACCCAGCTGTTGTGTTCTGAGGAAATAAAGAGAGGATAGCTGCTATAACCTGGAAGATGAAGTCCCGGTGTTCTGTATTGCTCCACAGGACGGAACCGGAATCAATTAGAAGAAACAATTGTAAGGCAGATTTTAGTTCAGCAGAAAGAACTAAGAATTTAGAACTTACAAAGAACTAGCACACCTCAAAAGTTAGAGGGCTGCCTGTGAAGCTTGTCTTTGAGTTCCAGCTTGGTACCATCTGTGGTAGACTGGAGTAAATGATCTTTAAGATCTTTTCTTAGTCGGCACGTCATTACTAGATTTCTTCCTTCAAGTTTGGGTGAGATAAAGGGATCATATGCTAAATTCTTTTGAGGTAAAGTATGTAAAACATTATTTCCAAGGAACTTCCTTCATGAAAACACAGGGGTCATGAAAGAAGAACCTTCCACAGAAGGCAACATGTTTCACTGAGAATTCATAGACAACGTAGATGCTCATATAATGTTTCTTGATATTTAAGCTTCAAAAAAATTTCTCCTTATCTTTCTTTTTACAAATTACCCATTTAAGGAAGATAAAACATTAATCTGTCCAGTTTCATAAAATGTAATCTTTTAACTTTTTTTAAGCTCCAAATACTTACTTATAAAGTAATATAATTTTTTTTCCACAAAAAAGAGGGAACTCACAAAGATGATATGATAAACTGATTAAGAGTCACTGCTCTTGGTCTTTAAACAGGCTTCTGTTCATAGGGATATAAACAGGAAATTAGGGAATGAAACCAGTAATTATTGAGCATCAATTACCTGCCAGGTGCTTTATACAATTTATCTCATTAACCCTCACAGTATAATAAGCTCCATTAACATGTGAAGAACTCAATGTTTAAAAAAGTTAATGTACTTCACCTCATTTATTTAACAAAAGCTAAGAACTTGCCCAAGGTCATATTTCTCTTCAGCTGGCAGAGCCTAGATTCAAATCTGTACCTATCCATTTCTAAACTCATTCTCACCATGTGGCCTGTCTGAAAAAGAGATGAAAAATATGATCCTGTTTTCTATCAATTCCTGAGAGTATTAGGAAGTTCATTGTTTCCTATTTACTTGATATTTCTGTTGTTGTTCAACTGTAGTTGCATAAATTGGAGTGATAGGAGTACAGGGAAATTAGTAAGTGCAGATTACTAAGGCAAAAGAAGAAATCAGAATTGAATCCATAATTCAGTAAAAGATACAGAAAAGTTGATAGTGCATTATACAATTTTGGAAGATAATGGCAATTGTTTCTATAGGATTCAGTATCCCAAATTATAACCTTATATCTCCTCTACTCTTTATTGAGTTGGAATAGTGATATTCCCTCCTTCTCTGAACTTTTAAAATTGAACCCATTTAAACTTGAAATGTGGATTCAAAACTATTTTTCTTTATGAAGTGAGGAGAGAAGTAGCTTGTTTTGAATTTCAACCTTGTTGTAAATTTGCTGCATTAATTTCTAGCCAAAGATTTTACAACATTTCAAAAGGAAAATACATTGTTGGAAAGCTTTTACTACTTAACATATTGAAGAATTAATTGTAATATGATTTCCATAGAAAGGTTAATTGGCTTTCCCACAAACAATAAGATGTGAATTAGAAAAGAGAAACAACTATTAGCACTCACGATGGGCTCTAAAAGCTTCAGTTTTAAAAAATAAGGGCTGACACATGCCAAGTTGTGATTTCATAAAAATAAATTATTTTCTCCTGTATGAATACCTTGATGTATAGCTATGTTAGAGAAAGGCTTCTGAGAATTTTGAGGAAACTAGGCAAGAAAAAGGAACCATCCCAATAAATGGGAAGGACAGTCAGATAGGGATCTTGGCAAGTCATCTGCTTGGCAGATGTGTGCTTTGGAGTCTGTTAGATGGATGTTTATTTAACATTTATATCTGATGCTCAGTAAATGAATTGTTGCTGCAATGGAAATCTTACAGGGTATTTAAAAGAGTTTACAGCTTGCTGTGGGAAGTTAAAATTTCTTACAAGATTTTGGCTAAGAACAACCAACAATTCTTAGCTGGTTTTAGGTCTGACAATGGACAATAAAGAGTAATAACACATTTCTTAGTTTTACTTTGGTTGGGTCAGTTATTTAATACCAGAAAGGCACACATATCTTCTGAGAAATCACAGAGTATGGCCTGTGTAAAGATGAACTATAGTAAAAGGGCTAAGTGGTACTGCAGAGGAGAACAGCAAGAGAATAGAATCTGTATGTAATTTGTGCTCTTTGCAACTTCAAGACTGTAACCTTGGGCAGTTTACTTCACTTCCTCATCTGTAAACCGGAGTTAAAGAGAAACTATATTGTGGGGTTGGTGTAAGAATCAAGATATATATGAATGCCCAGTAGATAGTAGAGATGCAGTAAATTTTTACTCCAACTTGATTGAAATAACAGAGAATTAGAAGGATCCAGGGAATCAGTGGAGAGAACACGTGGCAAGAAACTTTTAATATTTATGATTGATCATTATTTTGTCAATATTGAATGTAATTATTACATACAAAACAGCACAAGCTCAAGTGGTGGAAGACCTGAGTTCTAGTAACAATAGCTACTAACTAGCTGTGTAGATATTAGTCTAGATTTGATGTAAGATACTATCTAGATCTTACTTTTAATTTTTAAATTATTTCTAAATGACCTTTTAAAATATGAATTTTATAAACAATATATATTTCATCCATTCACATTTATTACAGAGCATTTAGTGAGTACCTAATTCTGCACAAGGCATTGCTTTAAGCCAACTTTCTGACTTGGGTGACTGATGACACAGAGTAGGATAACGAATACAGTCAGCCCTCTGTATTCGCAGATTCTGCAACCCTGGATTCAACCAACCTTGGATCAAAATATTTGAAAGAAAATTTCAGAAAGTTCCAAAAAACAAAACTTGAATTTGCTATGCCCTGGAAACTATTTACATAGCACTTTCATTATATTCACAACTATTTACATAGCATTTACATGCTATTAGGTATTATATGTAATCTAAAGATGATGTAAAGTATACAGGAGGATGTGAGTAGATTATATGCAAACACTACAACATTTTGTATAAGGGACTTGAGCATCTGCAGATTTTGGTATCCATGGGGGTCTTGGAACAAATCCCCTATGGATACCAAGGGATGACTGTATAGGAGAAGGTAAGTTTAGCTTTGAAAATATTATACTCATGGAATTTATAAGCAGAGTTTATCAGAGAAAATTGGATTCAGCTGCTGAAGAGAGAGGTCTGTGCTGAAGAAAAATGCTTTGAGATTTGAAACCATGCGTCTAGATGAGCTTTTAGGGTACTCCAACATTTAAAAAATGGGTAAAAGAAAATGTGCTCCCAAGGAATTTTAAGAAAGACCTCCTGAGGAGGTGGGGGATTTCAGGAAAGATTTAGGTCATGGAAGCCATGATATGAGAGTTTCTGAAAGAGAGAATGGGCAAATGATGGTGAGGAATAATGTAAAAAGTGAATTAAACAATTTGGGAGTATTTTGATATCTCTAGGAAGGGCAGTCAGTGGAGAAGTCAGAATGGAAAAAAAAAAATATTGAAGCAAATTGAAGAATGAACAGCTTATTTTAAAAAATCCAGCCAGAGTAAAATGTTGCCTCAGAAAGTTTGGTTGTGAAGGCAGGAAGAGATTGTGCAATATTCTGATGGGAAGCATTGGAGAGAAGGTAAAGAGGATCACAGACATGGAGATTAGATTCCAGATTTAGTAAGCGTTGTTTTCCTGGTTCTTTACTATATCCCTTTAAGAAGGATATCCAAACTTTTATTTTACTTTAATGTCTGTGGTTAATGCTCTTCAATCTACTCAACCAACACGTATCTAGTAACACCTCAAGTGTTTCTGCAAGTGCTCTGTAGTGATTTTGCACTTCACAATGAATTAGGAAGACTTATGGTCAACCAATGATGTAAATAGGTTTGAAGTGTGTGACTTGAATAAGGCAGTGTGTCTTCATAGAATCTACTCTAGGCACATGTTCTTTTTCTGTACAAGAGCAACAAGCAGCTTCCTTGTATGGGAATTTGACCAGGTTCATTTAAAGCTATTATAGTACAGCCCAAGAATTTGGAAGGTTTTCTACAGTGAACTCTGACCTAGTTCACATTTATTTATTAATACATATTAGGCTTTTTCTGGCCTTTTGCTCTGGAATGATTGCAGAAAAGAATGAGCTGTAACGTTTCCCTGTGAGTTCAGCTTTAACCTAATGTGTTGATTTCCAACTCAGAAGAACCAGTGGTTTCGGTGCATTACAGTCCTAATAGTTTTTGAAAACATGGTGATGAACACTGTAAGTGAAGTCTGTGGCCTTCTGATCTAGGTGGTCAACCCAGTAGGAAGGATGTAAATACAAACCTTGTGCTGAGATTCCAGCTCACTTGACTTGCCAGGAGTTTTCTCCAATCTGTTCCCAGGACAACACTGCACCTGCTTCTGGCTTGTGGATATTTGTTTTTCCTGTTGGCAAAAGTATCACTGCTCTTGAATGGGCACAGTTCCTGTCTCCCAGTACTTGCCTCACATCCATTTGTCTTTCTGGAATCTTACATCCCACATTTGTAAGGGCAAATCCACTTTGATGTGTCTGCCAGTCCTCACACTGTGAAGCAGTTTCGTTACTCTCCAAGTTCTGAGACATCTAGATAAGAAGGCAACTCCTATTGGATACCTTTTAAAAGAGAGAATCTGTTCACTTTGGAATTTTCAACAACACTTATCTTTATAAGGAAGAAACTCAAATATAAAAGAACTGTAATTCATACTCAGTTTATCACAGTCAACAAATTGCTGAAGCTGACTCAAACGGTACCAGTTAAGAGGCCTATGTGAAGGCTGTGAAAATAATATGCATCTAGTTAAATGCTGTGTCCTTTTGAAATTTGAATTATAACTCAGCAAAGGCAGACTTGGAGAAGCTTAGCGTATACAATTGCAGCCAAATCTGACAGGATTAGAAAAACTGATAGATTTGCTTTTCTCTAACCAATTCAGTTTGGTCAGTGAATTTCTTATTTTAACTCATGTGTTAATAGTCAACCTTTACTGTACATGAAGCACTGTGAAGGGCTACAGAACAATGGAGGTATTGGCCTCTGTTTAAAAAGAATGAGGGCTTCCCTGGTGGCGCAGTGGTTGAGAGTCCGCCTGCCGATGCAGGGGACGCGGGTTCGTGCCCTGGTCCGGGAGGATCCCACATGCCGCGGAGCGGCTGGGCCCGTGAGCCACGGCCACTGGGCCTGCGCGTCCAGAGCCTGTGCTCCGCAACGGGAGAGGCCACAACAGTGACAGGCCCGCGTACGGCAAAAAAAATAAATAAATAAATAAAAAAATTAAAAGAATGATCTATTTTTTAGACTCTCGTGTAATATTGAAGGGGTCTGCAAGAACATAAAGAAAAAGAATAACTGTGAGTAAGGAGAGGTAATCATGGTATTTTGGGGTGGTCAAAATATACATTATTAAGGGATGGGTGTCTTAGCACTGACAATGCTGAGATAAATTCTTAGATATTCTCAGAAACCCTTGTTCCATGTAGTCTATAAGGATGTAACAGAGATGAAGATGGAGCTCTCTGAGATGGGCAGTGGGTATCAGAGTGAGAGGAAGGAATGGGTGCCTTCATTCCATTTTTTTCAAATGTTGCTAGTTATTACACTCTCGAGCATAGGTTGAAGGTAGCAAGACAGTTGGAAATATGAAAGGGTAGTGTAAATCTATTATTTTCTCATTACCTATTATTTCCTCATTATTTGCTCAAGTTCAGTTACAGTTATAATGTTTACCTTGGGAGTTTGTCACTGTTTCGCTTTGAAAAATGAATTAAGTTTACAAATTGGTTTTGGCATGAAATTAATGCAATTTTAAAGTTAAGAATGATCTATTCCAACTCTCACTTTTATTGATGATGAAATCGAGGTCCAGAGAGACTGAGTGACTGGTCCAGGGATACACAAAAATCTGTTGGCTGAGAAAGTAACAAACTGGTATTCTGACTCCATCTAGCATTCTTTCCACTGCTTCATATCACCACACATCCAAAATAATTTATTTGTGTATGAGTGTGTGTGTGTGTGTGTGTGTGTGTGTGTGTGATGTGCCGCAAAGGTGCACATAATGTTGTATATGGCCCCTGACACTAGTGCAGGAGACGTCCTGCTGTCAAGATAGCTTCTGCTTAAAGTGCTAACCTAAATAGTATTGGGGAGCTATAAACCAACATGAAACCATACTTGAAAATGTGAGTACGTACCACTTTTCTGCCTCTAGATTTTTCACTAAACCTTTCTGTATACAAATACAGATTTACTTTAAGGAAAAAATAGTCATGGCTTTTAGCCTTTATATCTACGGTTTTCTTTGTTCTTTTTCTTCTATCTCTCCCTCCCTCCCTTCCTTTTTTTCTTTTTTTCTTTTTTTCTATTGGTGATCATGATGATTTCTCAAGCCCATACAAGCCATTGTACCACAAAACATAATGTTATATTCATAGTGAGTTTGAGGACATAGTATGGAGGGGGAAACATACAATAGCATCTCCTGTTGTACCAAACACTTAATTTTACAGAGTATTTTCTCACATATTACCTCATATAATCTACACAGTACCTTGTGTCCTTTAATCCCATTTTTAAATTTTAATTCCATTTTATACTTATAGAAATTGAGTATCAAAGAGGGAGAGCAACTTGTCTAAGTCTAATCTGGTATCTAGCAACAGAACTGGTGGCTGGCATATATTTGTTGCTTTTGTTGGTGCTCATACAGCCTCATGCTCTGCAGAGTCCCCATAATGAGGATTTCATGCCTGGCAGCAGCCATTGCACTAACTTCTGGCAATTTAGTGAGGCACAAGGCGAGTGTGTCTATCACCCTCCTCCTTTTCTGGCTACATGGTGAATTTGTGGTGTGTATTCTTAAAGTCCCCTCCTTCCATCAGGTTCCTTGAGTTCCTAGGGGGCCCTCAGTGGGTCTAATACAGGCTGCACCTCAACTACACTTTGGTAGTGCTTCTTTCTTCATCTTTTCTAGAACATTTCCTATCCCCTCACCCCCAGTTTCCTCATTTTCCAAGAGCAATTGGGTCAAGGTATTAATGACTGTTTTAATTATCTCAAATAACATATTTGTATTCTTAAAATGGTTCTTTTTTTAAAGAATGAGGACTATATCATGATGTGAATTTCCTGCAATTTCCTGAATCAAATAACAGGGGAGCTATTTGGAGTGAGCATCAGCCTCTCCTGTCCATTGTTAGAGATTTTTCTAGCTATCTACCTCAAGAGGCAAAAACAGAGGCATTATCATTCATTTTGGGGAAGGCTACCAGGATCATCTCTTCTTTTAATCTGATAATTCCTGGAAATGATATTGTGAAATACATAGCCCTTACTTTAGTGTTCCCATAAATCATGGCTGTGGAAAAAAAAGTGGAGTCTCTCTTCCCCCTACAGATACATTATCTGTTAAGACAAAATATTTTATCTCTATTTTAGCTAAAATTGTGGCATTATGAAATTTCTTTATTGTGTGGAGATGAAAGAGAAAGGTATGGTAAGATCATTCAGTATATGTCTATATTTGTAGGGAGTGGGAAGGTGTGGTTGACAGAGTAATGACCCCCCAAAGATGCCCATGCCTTAATCTTCAGAACCTGTGAATATGTTACTTTACATGCCAGATGTGGTTAAGATTAAAGACAGTGAGAAGGAGAGATCATCTTAGATTATTTGGTTGGTTCCAGTGTAATCACACAAGTTCTTAAATGCAGAGAAGCTTTCTTGGCTACATTAAACAAAAGAGATAGCAGCATGAGAATGATTCAGCCTGAAGTTACTGGCTTTAAAGATGGAGGAAGGGGTCATGTACCGAGGAATGTCAGTAGCCTCTAGAAGATGGAAAAGGCAAGGAAAAAATTCTCCCCTAGAGCCCCTAGAAATTAATACAGCCCAGGTGATACCTTGATTTTAAGCCCAGTGATACCTATGTTGAGATTTGAACTTCAGGACTGTAAAAGAAGGATATTGGAAAAAAAGTAACTGACATGTTAAGTGAATACAATCCAGTGAGGTTAATAAAAAAAAGTTAACATTTTTATAATGCCTATTATGCACCAGACACTTTTCTAAGAATAAAACTTTCAAGAACCGAATGTCTCCTTTTTCTTAACCTAATTTTGCAAAAGAAAAACTTCGTTAATTTGTTCAAGGTCATACAGCTGGTGTGTGGTGGAGCTAGGATTTGAACCCAGACCATATTGCCTCAGAGTCTTAGGTTTAGAATCAAGTTACAGGGTTCATGTTCTTAACGACTACACCAAAATATATCACTGCTCTCATTTTGGCAAAAGCAAAGTGCCAAGAAGTTTGTTTTCTTTCCCAGATTTACAGAGCCAGTGGAAAACCTATGACCACTCCATTTTGTCAGAAAAGCCTTTTTCTTCCTTCCTCTCTTCCTCCTTCCCTCCTATCTCTTTCTTCCTTTTTTCTTCTTTATTCTTTCTTCCTTCCTTTCTTCTCTCTTTCTTTTGAAAAAACAGTACAGTTTGGCATAAGTATAATTCTTCATTAACTTTTTTATCTCAGTGTTGGAAAAGGGGAAACTTTTCTGCTGAAACTGTATTCCTAGTTCATTAGAAGTCTATGATCAAATAGTTTTTTGGAATTTTAGCCATGTTGCATTTTCTATTAACCCATCTTTTTTCCTTAAATAAAATATAAATGGTTTTAAATTATGCAAATATTTCATGCTTCTTTGTAAACTATTTTTGAAATACAAGATATAGAATGAAAACTATCACCTCACATTTACCACCCAGAGACAACCATTTTCATTGTTTCTTTTCTGCCCCCCTCTTTCTCTGGGCATACTTTTACATGGTTGAAATCCAAGTATATCTTTCAATGGCAGTGTAGTATTTTATTTTAAGTAATATATAGGCATACCTTGGAAATATTGCAGATTTAGTTCCAAATCACCACAATAAAGAAAATATTGCAATAAAGCAAGTTACATGAAATTTTTCGTTTCCCAATGCACATAAAACTTATGTTTACACTATACTGTAGGCTATTAAGTACACAAGGGCATTATGTGTTAAAAATAATGTACATTTCTTAATTTAAAAATACTTTATTGCTTAAAAATCATAACCATCACCTGAGCCTTTAGTGAATTGTAATCTTTTTGCTGGTGGAAGGTCTTGCCTCGATGTTGATATCTGCTGACTGATCAGGACAGTTGTTGAAGATTGGTGTAGCTGTGGCAATTTCTTAAAATAAGACAACAGTGAAGTTTTCCACATTGATACACTCTTCCTTTCATGAACAGTTTCTCTGTAGCATGCAATGCTGTTTGATAGCATTTTACCCACAGTAGAACTTATTTCAAAATTTAAGTTAATTTTCTCAAAACTTGCTTAGTTTTATCAACTAAGTTTATGTAATATTCTAAGTCCTTTGTTGTCTTTTCAACACTCTTCACAGCATCTTCACCAGGAGTAGGTTCCATCTCAAAAAACCACTTTCTTTACTCATCCATTAGAAACAACTCCTTATCCATTAAAATTTTATCACGAGATTACAGCAATGCAGTCACATGTTCAGGATCCACTTCTAATTCTAGTTCTCTTGCTATTTCTACCTCTGCAGTGACTCCCTCCACTGAAGTCTTGAACCTCTCAAAGTCGTCCATGAGGGTTGGAATCAACTTCTTTGAAACTTCTGTTAAATATGGATATTTTGACCTCTTTACATGAATCATAAATGTTCTTAATGACATCTAGAACGGTGAATCCTTTCTAGAAGGTTTCATTTGACTTTGCCCAGATCCATTAAAGGAATCACTATCTATGGCAGCCATAGTCTTATGAAATGGATTTCTTAAATAATACTTAAAAGTCAAAATTACTTCTTGATCCATGAGCTGCAGAACGGGTGTTGTGTTAGCAGTAATAAAAACACCATTAATCTCACTGTAATCTCCATCAAAGCTTTTTGGGTAACCACGTACATTGACAGTGTACTAACCTTCTCAGCGTGAAGCTAAACCAAACAAAGTAACTTTCACACACTTATTTCATAGACAACAACATCCCTCACTTAAGATGCAATCAATCATAAAGGGGCATTACTTATGGACTTTAACTGAACCAGAAGCCAAGTTGATGTATTTCATGAAGAAACTGAATATGGGAGAAAAATAATGCAAACTTGGATGTTGCTAATGAGGACAAATAAAGAAATGGTCAGTTTACCAAGATCTTGAAATACAACAAAATAGACTGAGAATTAAGTAATTCACGTCTAGAGAGTTATTTTCTTTTATATTTATTTTAGCTGCTTTTTTGTTTGCTTGTATTTTTTGCCTCTTAATTATTATTACTTACTGAAGCAAGAGTATAGAATTGTCATTATAATAAAAGGTCTGTCTGTTAACTCTATGGATCTGGTTTTAATCTTGGACTCTTGCTTTAGGCAGACTTTCCGTTTTGCTGTGTTGCATTTTGCTTTGTTTTGGCAGACCCTAACACAGCATTGTACATATCTTGGAGATGTTAGACTAACGGTTTGCAGTATAGGCTCTGAGAACAGATATGTGTTAAAAATCACAGCTATTACATTTACCAACGTGTATCTTTAGGCAAGGTATCTAACTCTTTAAAGTTTCTGTTTCCTTATCTATGAAACTGAGATAATAATAGAATCTGCATTTTATGGTTGAGGGAAAATTAAACGAAGCATTGCAAACTCTTAAGGACAGTGCCTAATAATAATGGCAATAATAACAAATAATAGTTGTTACTATCATCATTCCCATCATCCCCGTCATTATAATCTTTTTACCCCTCTGATTGTTTGTAATATGAGTTATTTCTGCTCCAAGTATAAAGCTCTGGAACTCTACCCCTCACTTCCTTGTCTTTTTTAATTATAAATCAGAATATTTAATTTTTAATAGATCTTTATTGGAGTACAATTGCTTCACAATACTGTGTTAGTTTCTGTTGTACAACAAAGTGAATTAGCCATATGCATACATATATCCCCATATCCCCTCCCTCTTAAGCCTCCCTCCCACCCTCCGTATCCCACGTCTCTAGGTCATCACAAAGCACTGAACTGATCTCCCTGTGCTATGCAGCTGCTTCCCACTAGCTATTTTACTTTCAGTAGTGTATATATGTCGATGCTACCCTCACTTTGCCCCAGCTTCCCCCTGAACCCTCCCTTGTCCTCAAGTCCATTCTCTATGTCTACGTCTTTATTCCTGCCCTGCTACTGTAGGTTCATCAGTACCACTTTTTTTTGAATTTATTTAATTTATTTTTTATACAGCAGGTTCTTATTAGTCATCAGTTTTATACACATCAGTGTATACATGTCAATCCCAATCTCCCAATTCATCACAACACCATCCCCAACCCCCGCAGCTTTCCCCTCTTGGTGTCCATACGTTTCTTCCCTACATCTGTGTCTCAGCTTCTGCCCTGCAAACCAGTTCTTCTGTACCACTTTTCTGGGTTCCACATACATGCATTAATATACAATATTTGATTTTCTCTTTCTGACTTACTTTACTCTGTATGACAGTCTCCACATACATCCATGTCTCAACAAACGACTCAATTTCTTTCCTTTTTATGGCTAATATTCCATTGTATATATGTACCATATCTTCTTTATCCATTCATCTGTCGATGGACATTTAGGTTGCTTCCATGTCCTGGCTATTGTAAATAGTGCTGCAATGAACATAGGGGTTCATGTGTCTTTTTCAATTATGGTTTCTCTGGGTATATGCCCAGTAGTGGGATCGTTGGAATATATGGTAATTCTATTTTTAGTTTTATAAGGAACCTCCATACTGTTCTCCATAGTGGCTGAATTAATTTACATTCCCACCAACAGTGCAAGAGGGTTCCCTTTTCTCCACACCCTCTCCAGCATTTACTGCTTGTAGATTTTCTGATGATGGCTATTCTGACCTGTGTGAGGTGATAGCTCATTATAGTTTTGATTTTTGTTTCTCTACTAATTAGTGATGTTGAGCAGCTTTTCATACGCTTCTTGGTCATCTGTATGCCATCTTTGGAGAAATGTCTATTTAGGTCTTCTGCCCATTTTTGGATTGGGTTGTTTGTTTCTTTAATATTGAGCTGCATGAGCTGTTTATATATTTTGGAGATTAATCCTTTGTCCGTTGATTCATTTCCGAATATTTTCTCCCATTCTGAGGGTTGTCTTTTTGTCTTGTTTATGGTTTGCTTTGCTGTGCAAAAGCTTTGAAGTTTCATTAGGTCCCATTTGTTTATTTTTGTTTTTATTTCCATTACTCTAGGAGGTGGGTCAAAAAAGATCTTGCTGTGATTTATATCAAAGAGTGTTCTTCCTATGTTTTCCTCTAAGAGTTTTATAGTGTCTGGTCTTATATTTAGGTCTCTAATCCATTTTGAGTTTATTTTTGTGTATGGTGTTAGGGAGTGTTCTAATTTTATTCTTTTACATGTAGCTGTCCAGTTTTCCTGGCACCACTTATAGAAGAGACTGTCTTTTCTCCATTATATATCCTTGCCTCCTTTGTCAAAGATTAGTTGACCATAGGTGTGTGGGTTTATCTCTGGGGTTTCTATCTTGTTCCATTGATCTATGTTTCAGTTTTTGTGCCAGGACCACATTCTCTTGATTACTGTAGCTTTGCAGTTTAGTCTGAAGTCAGGGAGTCTGATTCCTCCAGCTCTGTTTTTTTCACTCAAGACTGCTTTGGCTATTTGAGATCTTTTGTGTCTCCATACAGATTTTAAGAATTTTTTGTTCTAGTTCCATAAAAAAATGCCATTGGTAATTTGATAGGGATTGCACTAAATCTATAGATTGCTTTGGGTAGTATAGTCATTTTCACAATATTGATTTTTCCAATCCAAGAACATAGTATATCTCTCCATCTGTTGGTATCATCTTTAATTTCTTTCATCAGTGTCTTATAGTTTTCTGCATACAGGTCTTTTGTCTCCCTATGTAAGTTTATTCCTAGGTATTTTATTCTTTATGTTGCAATGGTAAATGGGAGTGTTTCCTTAATTTCTCTTTCAGATTTTTCATCAGTAGTGTCTAGGAATGCAAGAGATTTCTGTGCATTAATTTTGTATCCTGCAACTTTACCAAATTCATTGATTAGCTCTAGTAGTTTTCTGGTGGCATTTTTAGGATTCTCTATGTATAGAATCATGTCATCTGCAAACAGTGACAGTTTTACTTCTTCTTTTCCAAGTTATATTCCTTATATTTCTTTTTCTCCTCTGATTGCTGTGGCTAGGGCTTCCAAAACTATATTGAATAATAGTGGTGAGAGTGGACATCCTTGTCTTGTTCCTGATCTTAGAGGAAATGCTTTCGGTTTTTCACTATTGAGAATGATATTTGCTGTGGGTTTGTCGTATATGGCCTTTATTATGTTGTGGTAGGTTCCCTCTATGCCCACTTTCTGGAGAGTTTTTGTTTGTTTGTTTGTCTTTTTTGTGGTACGCGGGCCTCTCACCGTTGTGGCCTCTCCCGTTGCGGAGCAACAGGCTCCGGACGCGCAGGCCCAGCGGCCATGGCCCACGGGCGCAGCCGCTCCGCAGCATGTGGGATCCTCCAGGACTGGGGCACGAACCCGCGTCCCCTGCATCGGCAGGCGGGCTCTCAACCACTGCGCCACCAGGGAAGCCCTGGAGAGTTTTTATCATAAATGGGTGTTGAATTTTGTCAGAAGTTTTTCTGCATCTAGTGGGATGATCATATGGTTTTTATTCTTCAATTTGTTAATATGATGTATCACATTGATTGATTTCCATATATTGAAGAATCCTTACATCACTGGGATAAATCTCACTTTATCATGGTGTATGATCCTTTTAATGTGTTGTTGGATTCTGTTTGCTAGTATTTTGTTGAGGATTTTTGCATCTATATTCATCAGTGATACTGGTCTGTAATTTTCTTTGTTTGTAGTATCTTTGTCTGGTTTGGTATCAGGGGGATGGTGGCCTCACAGAATGAGTTTGGGAGTGCTCCTTCTCTGCAATATTTTGGAAGCGTTTGAGAAGGATAGGTGTTAGCTCTTCTCAAAATGTTTGATAGAATTCACCTGTGAAGCCATCTGGTCCTGGACTTTTGTTTGTTGGAAGATTTTTCATCACAGTTTCAATTTCATTACTTGTGATTGGTCTGTTCATATTTTCTATTTCGTTCTGGTTCAGTCGTGGAAGGTTATACCTTTCTAAGAATTTGTCCATTTCTTCCAGGTTGTCCATTTTATCAGCATAGAGTTGCTTGTAGTAGTCTCTTAGTATGTGTTGTATTTCTGCAGTGTCCATTGTAACTTCTCCGTTTTCATTTCTAATTGTATTGATTTGAGTCCTCTCCCTCTTTTTCTTGATGAGTCTGGCTAATGGTTTATCAATTTTGTTTATCTTCTCAGAGAACCAACTTTTAGTTTTATTGATCTTTGCTATCATTTTGTTTGTTTCTATTTCATTTATTTCTGCTGTGATGTTTATGATTTCCTTCCTTCTACTAACTTTGGGTTTTGTTTGTTCTTCTTTCTCTAGTTCCTTTAGGTGTAAGGTTAGATTGTTTATTTGAGACTTTTCTTGTTTCTTGAGGTAAGCTTGTATAGCTATAAACTTCCCTCTTAGAACTGCTTTTGGTGCATCCCATAGGATTTGGATCATCGTGTTTTCATTGCCATTTGTCTCTAGGTATTTTTTGATTTCTTCAGTGATCCCTTAGTTATTTAGTAATGTATTGTTTAGCCTCCATGTGTTTGTGTTTTTTACGTTTTTTCCCCTGTAATTTATTTCTAATCTCATAACATTGTGGTCAGAAAAGATGCTTGATATGATTTCAATTTTCTTAAATTTACTGAGGCTTGATTTGTGACCCAAGATGTGACCTCTCCTGGAGAATGTTTTGTGCACACTTGAGAAGAAAGTGTAATCTGCTGTTTTTGAGTGGAATGTCCTATAAATATCAACTAAATCTACCTGGTCTGTTGTGTCATTTAAAGCTTCTGTTTCCTTATTTATTTTCATTTTGGATGATCTGTCCATTGGTGTCCATTGGTGTAAGTGAGGTGTTAAAGTCCCCCACTATTATTGTGTTACTGTCGATTTCCTCTTTTATAGCTGTTAGCAGTTGTCTTATGTATTGAGGTGCTCCTATGTTGGGTGCAGATGGGAGTGGCATGATATACTTAAAGTGATGAAAGGGAAGAACCTACAACCAAGTTTATTCTACCTGGCAAGGATCTCATTCAGATTCGATGGAGAAATCAAAAGCTTTACAGACAAGCAAAAGCTAAGAGAATTCAGCACCCCCAAACCAGGTCTACAACAAATACTAAAGGAACTTTCCTACGTGGGAAACACAAGAGAAGAAAAGGACCTACAGAAACAAACCCAAAACAATTAAGAAAATTGTCATAGGAACATACATATTGATAATTACCTTAAAGATGAATGGATAAAATGCTCCAACCAAAAGACAAAGGCTCACTGAATGGATACAAAAATACCCATATGTATGCTGTTTACAAGAGACCCACTTCAGACCTAGGGACACATACTGACTGAAAGTGGCGGGATGGAAAATGTTATGCTCTGCAAATGGAAATCAAAAGAAAGCTGGAGTAGCAATACTCATATCAGATAAAATAGACTTTAAAATAAAGAATGTTACAAGAGAGAAGGAAGGACACTACATAATGATCAAGGGATCAATCCGAGAAGAAGATATAACCATTTATTTTTTAAGATTCCATATATATGCGTTAGCATACGGTATTTGTTTTTCTCTTTCTGACTTACTTCATTCTGTATGACAGACTTATCCTTCGCAACATTCACTCATTCATCAACAAACATTTATCTAGAGCAAAATAGATTAAATCTGGATGCAAGGATGTTATATGCCTGTGAGAGAAGATAGATAATGAACAAATAAGCCAGTAAATATTCAGTATGTCAGATGGTCTTAAGTGTTATGGAGAAAAATGAAACAGAGCAAGGGAGACAGGGAGGGCCAGAGGTGGGAGTGGGGGTGCCATGGGAGAAAGATAGGTTGTTATTTATACAATGTGGTAAAAACCTCTGACAAAGGATATTTGAGCTATCTTGAATGGAATGAAAGATAAGAAAAAGTAACATTCTCAGTCAAGGAAACATGACTGCCTGTTCAGGAACCAGCAAGACAGGCTGTGTGGTGGACAGAGAGAGTAATCAAATGGAAGAGTGACAGGAGATGAAGTCAAAAATGGGGGGTGGGCACATTATGCAGGGGCTTGTAGGCCATTGTCAGGGCTTTGATTTTTACCCTGGGTAACATAGAAAACCACTGGACTGTAGTGAACAGAAGAATGGGCAAAGGCAGATGTAGAGAATCAGGGGAGGCTATTTCAGTATCCTAGGTGAGAATGTGATGACTTAGACCAAGAGATAGCAGCAGTGATAGTGATAGAGAATTGGTTGGAATATGAAAAAATATATATGTTTGCATGCCATTTAATATATCATGATATATAATTTATATACATTTATCTAATATATATATTTGTATAATATATTTAATATAGAGAGATATATGATTATCATCATTTTTTTGTGGTTGTACAGCAATGTGTCTGAACTCAGAGTTTGAATCTCACACCCACTAGACAGCATGATGTCAGGAGGAATATTAGCAAGTAGGAAACAGATATATTTCAAACGTTTGACAACCTTGCCAGTGGCAAGTCTTATAGCATTTATTACCTTAAATATTTCATTATACCCATTTTGTGATCCATATTAGTTCCTCAGAACATACACTGACAGCCAGCTCTAGATATATTATGCCTCTTTTTTTTTATGAGAATTTTTTTCTTCCTTTCTTTTTTTCAATGTATACCTTTTTTTTCAGTCTGGACTTTGTATCATATACAGGTAATTTCAACTAAAAACATTATTAAACAAAACAGATACAGAAAGACATACAATCAAATGCATGACTTAATGAATTGTAAAATAAATATCCTTCCGGACTATATCAGGTAAAGAAATAAAGCTTTGCCAACCACTCTAGAAGCCCTTTAAGTTCTGGTCATAACCCCTTTATTCCTCCCTTAAATAACCACTATCCTGACTTTTAGAGTGATGACTTCCTTGCATTTCTTTCTTTTTATTTTTCATATATATATATATATATATATATATATATATATATATCTTGCATTTTTAAGTTGAGGTAACAATTTATAACATTATATAAGTTTCACATGTACAACATTATATTTTGACTTCTGTATACACTGTAGCATGCTCATCAACAAAAGTTTAATTTCCATTCCTCACCATACAGTTGACTCCCTTTACTCATTTTGTTCTTCCGCATCTCTCTTCCTCTGGTAACCACTACTTTGTTCTCTGTATCAATGTGTTTGTTTTTGTTTGGGTTCATTTGTTCACTTAATTTATTTTACTTTTTAAAATATTATATGTATGAGTGAAATCATGCAGTATTTGTCTTTCTCCATCTGACTTATTTCATTTAGTGTAATGCCTTCAAGATCCATCCATGTTGTCACAAATGGATGCAGGAATGGTACAACATCCACAAATCAATCAATATGATGCACCATATTAACAAAATGAAAGATAAAAATTATATGATTTTCTCAATAGATGCAGAAAAAGCATTTGTCAAGACTTAACACCTATTTATAATAAAAACTCTCAATAAAATAGGTATAGAAGTAATGTATCTCAACATAATAAAGAACATATATGACAAACCCACAGTTAATATCACACTAAATGGTGAAAAACTGAAAGCTATCCCTCTATGATCAGGGATAAAAAAGGATGCCCACTTTCACCACTTTTACTCAACATAGTATTGGAAATCCTAGACAGAGCAATTAGGCAAGAAAAAGAAATTAAAAACATACAAATTGGAAAGGAAGAAGTAAAATTGTCACCATTTTGCATGACATAATTTTATGTAGAGAAATCCCAAAAGACTCCACCAAAAAACTATTAGAAATAATAAATGAATACTGCACATTTGCAGGGTAGAAAAACAATATACAAATATCTCTTATGTTTCTATACACTAACAATGAACTAGGAGAAAGAGAAATTAAGAAAATAATCCCATTTACAATTATTACAGAAAGAATAAAATACCTAGGGATAAATTTAACCCATAAGGTGAAAGACTTGTAAACTGAAAACTTTAAGACATTATTGAAAGAAATTAAAGAAGACACAAAGAAATAGATATTTAGTTTTCATGGACTGGAAGAATTAACATTGTTAAAATATCTATATTATCTAAAGCAATCTACAAATTCAATGCATCCCTTATCAAAATCCCAGTGACACTTTTTACAGAAATAGAGCAAAAAATCCTAAAATTTATATGGAACCATGAAAGAACCCTAATAGCCAAAGCAATCCTGAGAAAAAAGAACAAAGCTGAAGATATCACACTCCCTGATTTCAAATTGTGCTACAAAGCTACTGTAATCAAAACAGCATGATATCAGCAGAAAAACAGATATACAGATCAATGGAACAGAACAGAAAGCCCAGAAATAAACCCATATGTATATGGACAATTAATTTATGACAAAGGAACATTGAACATACAATGGAGAAAAGATAGTCTCCTCAATAAATGGTGTTGGGAGGGCTTCCCTGGCAGCCCAGTGATTGAGAGTCCACCTGCCGATGCAGGGGACATGGGTTTGTGCCCCAGTCCGGGAAGATCCCATATGACACGGAGCAGCTGGGCCCATGAGCCATGGCCGCTGAGCCTGTGCATCCAGAGCCTGTGCTCCACAACGGGAGAGGCCACAGCAGTGAAAGGCCCATGTACCGCAAAAAAAAAAAAAAAAAAAGAATGAAACTAGAGCACCATTTTACACAATACTAAGAAATCAACTCAAAATAAAGACTTGTTAGAGGAAGACTTTTTAGGCAGAACACTCTATAACATAAACCACAGCAAGATCCTTTTTGACCCACCTCCTAGAGAAATGGAAAAAAACCAAAAATAAACAAATGAGACCTAATGAAACTTAAAAGCTTTTGCACAGCAAAGGAAACCGTAAACAAGATGAAAAGAAAACCCTCAGAATGGGAGAAAATATTTGCAAATGAAACAACTGACAAAGGATTAATCTCCAAAATTTACAAGCAGCTCATACAGCTCAGTATCAAAAAAAAAAAACCCAACCAGAAATGGGCAGAAGACCTAAATAGACATTTCTCCAAAGAAGATATACAGATTGCCAACAAACACATGAAAGGATGCTCAACATTACTAATCATTAGAGAAATGCAAATCAAAACTACAGTGAGGTATCACCTCACACCAGTCAGAATGGCCATTGTCAAAATATCTACAAACAATAAATGCTGGAGAGTGTGTGGAGAAAAGGGAACCCTCTTGCACTGTTGGTGGGAATGTAAATTGATACAGCGACTCTGGAGAACAGTATGAAGGTTCCTTAAAAAACTACAAATAGAACTACCATATGACCCAGCAATCCCACTACTGGGCATATACCCTGAGAAAACCATAATTCAAAAAGAGTCATGTACCACAATGTTCATTGCAGCTCTATTTACAATAGCCAGGACATGGAAGCCACCTAAGTGTCCATCAACAGATGAATGGATAAAGAAGATGTGGCACATATATACAATGGAATATTACTCAGCCATAAAAAGAAATGAAATTGAGTTATTTGTAGTGAGGTGCATGGACCTAGATTCTGTCATACAGTGTGAAGTAAGTCAGAAAGAGAAAAACAAATACCATATGCTAATACATATATAGGCAATCTAAAAAAAAAATGGTTATGAAGAACCTAGGGACAGGATGGGAATAAAGACACAGACCTACTAGAGAACGGACTTGAGGACACGGGGAAGGGTAAGGGTAAGCTGGGACAAAGTGGGAGAGTGGCATGGACTTATATATACTACCAAATGTAAAACAGATAGCTAGTGGGAAGCAGCCACATAGCACAGGGAGATCAGCTCGGTGCTTTGTGACCACCTAGAGGGGTGGGATAGGGAGGGTGGGATGGAGGGAGATGCAGGCAGGAAGAGATACGGGGATATATATATATGTATAGCTGATTCACTTTGTTATAAAGCAGAAACTAACACACCACTGTAAAGCAATTACACTCCAATAAAGATGTTTAAATAAATAAGTAAATAAATAAATAAAAATAAAGACTTGAATGTAAAGCTTGAAAGCATAAAACTCCTAGAAGAATATATAGGCAGTACATTCTTTGACATCAGTTTTAGCAGTATCTTCCTAGATATGTCTCCTTGGGCAAGGGAAACAAAAGCAAAAATAAACAAGTGGGACTACATCAAACTAAAAATCTTCTGCACAGCAAAGGAAACCATCAACACAACGAAAAGACAACCTACTGAATGGGAGAAGACATTTGCAAATCTTATATCTGATATAGGGTTAATATCTAAAATATATAAAGAACTCATACAATTCAACAACAAAAACCCAACAACCTGATTTTAAAATAGGCAGAGGGTCTGAATAGACATTTTTCCAAAGGAGACATACAGGTGGCCAAGAGGCACAGGAAAGATGCTCAACATCCCTAAGGGAAATGCAAATCAAAACTATAATGAGACATCACCTCATGCCCATTAGAATGTCTGTCATCGAAAAGGCAAGAAATAACAAGTGTTTGGGAAGATGTGAAAAAAGGGAACTCTCATACACTGTTGGTGAAAATGTAAATTGGTACAGCAACTATGGATAACATTATGTATATTCCTCAAAAAATTAAGCATGAAACTGCCATATAATCCAGCTATTCCACTTCTGGTTATTTATCCGAAGAATATGAAAACACTAATTCAAAAAGATATATGCATCCCTGTGTTCATCACAGCATTATTTACATTAGGGAAGATATGGAAACAATCTCAGTGTCCAGGGATGAATGGATAAAGAATAGTAGTATATGTATACAATGAAATACTACTCAGGCACAAAAAAGATGAACTCTTGTCATTTGAGGCTTCTTTTCTGTATCTCCAATAACCCTCATTCTGCTCTTTGTTATCCCAGATTGTTGTCTCAATCAAGACTCCATTTCTTAAAGGTATCAGTCATTCAATAAACACTTGTTGACTGCCTGAAGGACTGATCAAGGACCAATTATTGATAATATATAATGATGGCTTCAAGGGGCTGACAGTATACCAAGGAACAAAAGACAGTAGAATAAAGTAAGATAATAATTTGTAATAAACTAGTTTATAAAGCTAAAAATGGGAACACAGGGGAGAAACATCACTCAGGGGGACTGGTATTGGAGCTGTCAGGAGAGCTTCCCAAATTAAATTCTAAAATATAAGTAGGGGTTAGATAAATGATGGCAAAGATCTGGGGAGAAGGGTACATAATTCGATTTGAGTTAACATGATTTTTCTTTCTTGAGTGTCAAAACAATCTTTTAACCACCTTTAATATGGTAGCTTCCCACTGTAAAGGTAGCTGAAGTTTATGCCTTATTTTTATAATTCCCTTTCACCAAAACTTCTTGGTAAAGTGCAGAATAAAAAGAAACAAAGGAATGAGTATAAATAAAAGAGATTCAGTAGAACAAAAGATATCACACAAAGTCAGTGGTTCTTAATGGAATGAGGGAAGGATTTGACACCCAGGAGATATTTCGCATTGTCTGGTGACAATTTTCAATTGTTACAACCTGGGGGTGTGGTTTGCTAATGGAATCCAGTGGGTGCAGTACAGGGATTCTGCAAAACATTTTGCAAGCTACAGGACAGCTGCCCACAACAAAACAGTTACCTAGTTCAAAATGTCAATAGTTATGGAAGTTGTAAAGTCCAGCGCTAAGCCAATAATTGAGAATTATATCACCATCTTTTTATTATAACCTTATAAGTAGCTGTAAAACCAACCAGTGGCCTTCATTGTTTTTGTTTCCAGTAGCTGTTGCTTGCTCTTTTGTTCTTTTAGAATGTCCTTCTACTTTTATTTTTTCAATTGATTCTTTTTTTTTAATTTTATTTTATTTTTTTTATACAGCAGGTTCTTATTAGTTATCTGTTTTATACATATTAATGTATATATGTCAATCCCAATCACCCACTTCAGCCCTCCACACCCCCCCTGCTTTCCCCCCTTGGCATCCATATGTTTGTTCTCTATATCTGTGTCTCTATTTCTGCTTTGCAAACCGGTCCATCTGTACCATTTTCTAGATTCCACATACATATGTTAACATACGATATTTGTTTTTCTCTTTCTGACTTACTTCACTCCATATGACAGTCTCTTGGTCCATCCACGTCTCTACAAATGAACCAATGTCTTTCCTTTTTATAGCTGAGTAATATTCCATTGTATATATGTACCACATCTTCTTTATCCATTCATCTGTTGATGGGCATTTAGGTTGCTTCCATGACCTGGATGTTGTAAATAGTGCTTCAATGAACATTGGGGTGCATGTGTCTTTTTGAATTATGGTTTTCTCTGGGTATACGCCCAGGCTTCCACTTTTTTTTTTTTTGGTTGTTGTTTGTTAACAATTTTAGTATTCTTCTCTCATCACCATTTATCTTTGCTCTTCATCATCCTCTAACCACCTGGCTCCCATTCCTTTAGGCCTCAGGATTCTCCTCCAAGAATGTCCCAGACTGGAAAACTATTGAGCCCCTGAAGGCCCTTCTGACATTCTTGTTTTAGTTGAACATGAGCAGATCCTTGGAGATACACTTCCATGGTTTTCCAGTTGAACTGGAAGTTATTGCTTTTTGACTTCCAGCATGATTATGCTGAAGTCATTCACCACATTAAGTAGAGAAATGTTTTGTCTTACCCTCTTAATTTCCATTGAGGGGGCTGGTGATAGTAAGAATTATGGGAATGACTTTTTGATGATTCCTAGACCTTAAATAGGTACACTTGAGTGAACTTAAATAGGCTTGGATGTTTAAGGTACACAGATTGTATTATAGGCCTTGTGATGAGGCATTTATGTGGTGTAATGAAGACACATCTGAGAGGTTCTGTGTAGCAAGATTGAGGGCACTTGTAGGTAGGCTAGTCAGTTACTCTTCCACTTCCATGTTCTTGTAGTCTGTGCATATTTGATTCATCTACTTGTTCACAGGATCTATGTCTTCTTATGTCCCTTTCTGTGGTGTTTGGTACATATTATTTAACCAGTAGCTATGTTATATTAGTGAGTATATGTTGAACCAGCCACTTCCTGCTCCATCTACTTGGAAAACTCTGCCTCTGGACATACCACACGATTTGCATCCTTATTTTATTCTGGTTTCTGCTCAACCATCATATCACCTGAAGTATCTTCCTTGGCTATCCTATCTGAAATGGCAGCCTCCCAGCACTCTCCACCCCTTATTTGTCTATTTACTTTTGTATTTGGCCATTATTAGTGTGTAAACCCTAGGAGCCCTTGCTCCCTGTTTTGCTCCCTATTGTATACCCAGAGCCTAGCACAGTGCTTAGCTTAGAGTAATGCTCATGAAGGGTATTTAATAGATTACAGAAAAAATAAATGAGACTTATTCCCTGCTCTTAAGACACTTAAAGAATAATGGGGAACAAAATAGTTAACAATTATAGGAATAATAAGAGGAATTATAGAAGTATCTAGAAAATACTTTTGAAATATAGGAAAAGGTACATCTCACTATTTGCAGGGAACTAGGGGAGGCTGAGGCTGGAAAGATGAGCTGGGCTGTCTGCCCTTATTCGGTTGACTTCTTGTTTAGAATGTCAGCTCCCGCTGTCAAGGGCCATGTGTGCTGTTCACTCACCTTCTTTTAGCATTGTCCTGTGTGCTATTTGGAGAGAGGAAAATAAGTATTTGGGGATGATTATAACTTATTCCATGGAGTGTGAAGGATAGTGTCTTAGTCCTATTGAAGATAACATTCCTGGAAACGAAAACATTTGAAGACTGCTCCCTCAGAATCACCCTTATAGTGCTGGTAACCAAGCAGTCTGTATGGCAGCAGGAGTGCGCTCACTTTGGGTTTAGGGGTAGAAGGGTGTGTGTCTCCCTAGGGTCAGTGCCTTCCTTTGAGCATCCACAGTGCTACATGAGGAGAGACCGGGTATGCTCTCTGCTGCTCCCCCAGTTGCTAGCAGCACAGCAAGTGTGTGTCCAAGCAGGAAAAGTGCCAGAGTCTTTGAGTGGGTGTGGATGTAAATATTTCTCTTGGATCTGTTCTTCTAGCTATTGCTAGTCTTTGGGAAACACTTGAAGAGTAGCATTCCATGTCAGAGACCAACTTCCTGACTGTGGCTGAAAGTGTCTCTGCCACTCTGCAGACATGGACAGGAATTCAGATTCTAGACAACGAATGCTGAAGATGCACAGGCATCCTCCCTTTAAACTTTGGTCTCATGCATGTACATGAGTTTTTTCCCCTTTCCATGACTGGCTAAATTAAAAGCTTCAACATTATTTTCTCAATGTTCTATGCAACAATTCATTTGGAGACCAAGAGTCAGAAAATACTGTATCCAGGCTCTAATAATAACTGTCTTTAAAATAGCCATAAAAGCTTTTCATTGAAGCTTCCTAGTTCTTCACATTAATACAATAAACCATAGACTTTGGAATAAAAAAAGAAATGTGGAAACAAACATAACATTTACAACTATAAATTGAAAGACATTAAGCTGTAATAGGTAGAGCAATAAAGAGGGAGTCAGGAAATTTGATACCTAGTTTTTAATTGAACATTAGCTGGCTCTGTGACCTTGATAAATCCATTAACCTCCAGGGGCCTTAGTTTGCACATTAATACAATGAGAGATGTTGCTAGGCCAGTGCTGTCCAATAGGCGTTTCTGCGATATGGAAATATTCTATATCTACACTGTCCAATATGGAAGCCAGTAGCCATGTGTGTCTCTTGAGCACTGGAAATGTGGTTAGTACAACTGAAGGACTAAGGTTTTAATTTATCCAGTAGTTAGAGTGGATATTTGCATTATTTTGTTGCCCATGATCTGAAATCTTCCTGTTCTCTCACTGTAAACATTAAAAGGCTCAGATACTTGCTATTCTAGCTTTCCCTGCAGTTAGAGGATGGGCACATGGCTTAGGCTCAACCAATAAGATGCAGTCACTCTAGTCTTTGCAATAGAAGCTAATTGTGCAAAGAAGGAGAAGCAGAAGACGATATATTCTGGAATGGTGGCAACCACATCAAGTGTCCAGGGCAATGATAGTGGTTCTGGTAGGAGGATCTATTGTTCAGAACTGGTGATGGAGCAAACTCTCGTGCCCTTTGTTTAGCATTGTTTAACTGTAACTTTAGGCAAACTACTTAATTTCTCCAATCCTCAAGGTAAATTCTGTAAAAATAGCTACAGTGATACCTACTCTCTGTGTGAATCCAAGTAAATAAGTTTGGTAAAGATTTTATGTTTGGAGAAATGTAAAATAATATCCTCAGAGTTTTAGTTATTTTCCTTTTGTTTATTGTTGGGAGGGGACAAGTCTCCCTTTGTGATCAGTAATTATCTCCATACAGTTCTTATGAATTTCTCTGGATGCAAAGTTCTCAAGCATCTGCTAAATAGAGATGATGGCTAGCACTTAAAAGCTCTTCTTAGAAAAAACATGAAGTAAATTGCTAGTTTCAGGTCTTTCTACTCCTCTCTTAGGTCTCCCTTTTCTTATTCAGTAACTCTGCCCCCCACCCAGAGTACCCCCACTGGCCAGTGTGCCCTATGCAGCACCAGGAGCTCCTACCCTTCCCTTGCCTCTGCCCCACTGATAGGTTGCCTACAGAACCTGTGGACTCCACTGTCAGTAAGAAACTGATACATGCATTCAAACCAAGGAATCAATGGCACCTTCAAGCTTAATTAGCCACTCTTCTTACATAGAAGTATCATCTGAACTAAATCCTCCTTATTCTGGTGTGAGGAATATAATTAATGACACACTAGACCATTGAAAAATACACACAGGGAGCAAATAGGGGCTCAATTTATTGCAGGTAAAGCTGAACTAGGGAATTTGGTCTAAATTTGGTGGTAAAATGGTAAAATTGGCTTCCTAGTGCTTCCACCACTCCCTACCCCTCACCACACCATTACGTTCATATCTTCAGACCCATCTGAGGGGAGAGTCAGTTTACAGAGAAGCCTTACCCAGCCAGCTACATGGAGAAAACCTCTCATCTTTCACCTGCCAAGAGTAGGGACAGGGAGTCAGAGGACATGCATATATAAAGACCTTCAGCATATAACCACACCTGATAGAGAAATAGGAATTCACAGAAGTCATATTCTTACCTTCTCGTCAATCAGATAAACCACTCCTCACATAGGAGAATCAAGTGAGAAGTGGAAGAATGTTTGGATGCTTCTACCAATTACATACCAGATGTCAGAAGTTCCTATTGTATGGACCAACAGTAAATTTAGGAGAGAAAGGATGGTTCCTCTTACTTTCCTGAGCCATAAGAATGAGATTAGAAACACAGGAGATTGAGGCACTTTCCACGGGCAGAGGTGGTATTATAAAGGCTTTCCTGATGCCATTTAATCATATCTCATGTGTAGAAACTTGCTATGTTTTTGTGATTATTTATTATTTTAAGCAGCCTCTGTTGTCTTGCCTTTTTTTTAAAAAAATCTAGTCATTTATAATTTTTAAATTTTTCTACATAATACAAAGGACCACTGGAACAGAAGATAATGCATCCAACTTAACCAGAATATTTCAGGTTCAATCCTAGTTAGAACTAATATTTACAGCAGATTCTAAGTCTTCTGAGGTCTGAAATAATATTTCCGTTTACCTTATAGAAAAGACCTACCACAATGCTTACCACATAGTCATAGAAAATACTCAATAAATGAATGGATTAGTCTGACCAGACTTCTTTTCTTCTCTCCTTAAAAGGCCACCTTAATTCTTTGCACTTCTTTCTTCCAATTTCTTGTGTTCCCTATGAGCATCCTCATTTTCTTTCCCCACATTTGTCTTTCTTTCCGCTGGGCAACCATTCTGTTCTTTGTAATTACTTTATTTTCCTGTGTTTCTCCCTTTCATATTCTACTTTCATTCACCCTTTCTTTCTCCTCTGCCTCTATAATTATCTTAAAAATCACCTTTTCAGGTATGAATTGGTAACTGGAGAGGAACATCTTAAATCAAGAAATAATGAAACTGAGAAATTACTAATTAGTCATGGGGAGAAGAGCCAGAAATATATCTTGAGCTTCTCTGACACAAAGCCATTCCAATATCTATTTTGCAATCACAAACATCTTAAATGGACTGCCAGTCTTCCTTGGTTGGGCATTTACTTGAATATAGAACTTACTTCAAAAAAAGCTAATCTGTACTTTATTAGCATGAATATTTATATAGATATACCTATTAAAAGTATTCCTATTATCTCTAAGTAACTGAATGAAGAAAACTAAATTAGTGAAAGGGGCAATACTCTTTTTTCTTTAAGTATCTACAACAAACCGAACCCATCTTAGGACTTTATATAATATTATAAATATTAACTTGAAATAAATAGTTCAAATTATCCCTATGAAACTCTCTAATTGATAATATTTTTTGAATTTTCAACAGATCTGAAATATATAGAATATTTTGTGTTTTCTAGTAATTCTCCCAACCAGAAAATTACTGAATTTGGTTATAATTGAAACAAATAATAAGGAACAAATACAGTTATCTGGGGAGATTTAATGTTCTCATGAGAATTGTGCACTAGAAAATTGAAAGGAGGGAGATTGGTTCAAGATGGCAGAGTAGAGGAAGTGTGCTCACTCCCTCTTGCGAGAGCACCAGAATCATAATTAACTGCTGAACAATCATCAACTGGAAGACACTGGAACTCACCAAAAAAGATACCCCACATCCAAAGACAAAGGAGAAACCACAATGAGATGGTAGAAGGGGCAAAATCACAATAAAATCAAATCTCATAACTGCTGGGTGGGTGACTCACAAAATGGAGAACACTTACACCACAGAAGTCCACCCACTGGAGTGAAGGTTCTGAACCCCACATCAAGCTACCCAACCTGGGAGTCTGGCAACGGGAGGAGGATTCCTAAAGAATCAGACTTTGAAGGCTAGCGGGATTTGATTGCAGGACTTTGACAGGACTGGGGAAAACAGAGACTCCACTCTTGGAGGGCACACACAAAGTAGTGTGTGCACCAGGACCCAGGGGAAAGGAACAGTGACCCAATAGGAGACTGAACCAGACTTACATGCTAGTGTTGGAGGGTCTGCTGCAGAGGTGGGTGGTGGCTATTGCTCATCACAGGGACAAGGACACTGTTAGCAGAAATTCTGGGAAGTACTATTTGGTGTGAGCCCTCCTGGAGTCTGCCATTAGCCCCACCAAAGAGCTGGTAGGCTCCAGTGCCAGGTTGCCTCAGGCCAAACAACAGGGAGAGAACTCAGCCCCAACCATCAGCAGAGAAGCAGATTAAAGTTTTACTGAGCTCTTCCCACCAGAGCAATGCCCAGCTCTAACCACCACCAGTCCCTCCCATCAGGAAACTTGCACAAACCTCTTAGATAGCCTCATCCACCAGAGAGAAGACACCAGAAGCAAGAAGAACTACAATCCTGTAGCTTGTGGAATGAAAACCACGTTCACAGAAAGATAAACAAAATGAAAAGGCAGAGGACTATGTACCAGATGAAGGAACCAGTTAAAACCCCAGAAAAACAACTAAATGAAGGGGAGATAAGCAACCCTCCAGAAAAAGAATTCTGAATAATGATAGTGAAGATGATCTAGGACCTTGGAAAAAGAATGGAGGCAAAGATCAAGAAGATACAAGAAATATTTAACAAAGAGTTAGAAGAATTAAAGAACAAACACCTAGAAAAATTAAAGGACAAACAAGCAGAGATGAACAATACAATAACTGAAATTAAAAATATACTAGAAGGAATCAATAGCAGAATAACTAAGGCAGAAGAGCAGATAAGTGACCTGGAAGACAGAATGCCTGAATTCACTGCCATGGAACAGAATAAAGAAAAATAATGAAAAGAAATGAAGGCAGCCTAAGAGACCTCTGGGACAACATTAAACACACCAACATTTGCATTATAGCAGTTCCAGAAGAACAAGACAGAGAGAAAGGACCCAAGAAAATATTTGAAGAGATTATAGTGGAACCCTTCCCTAACATGGGAAAGGAAATAGCCACCCAAGTCCAGGAAGTGCAGAGAGTCTCAGGCAGGATAAACCCAAGGAGAAACATGCTGAGACATAGTAGTCAAATTGACAAAAATTAAAGACAAAGAAAAATTATTAAAATCAACAAGGGAAAAATGGCAACATACAAGGGAACTCCCATAAGGTTATCAGCTGAATTCTCAGCAGAAGCTCTACAAGCCATAAGGGAGTGGCATGATACATTTAAAGAGATGAAAGGGAAGAACCTACAACCAAGATTACTCTGCTCAGCAAGGATCTCATTCAGATTCGATGGAGAAATCAAAAGCTTTACAGACAAGCAAAAGCTAAGAGAATTCAGCACCACCAAATCAGCTCTACAACAAATGCTAAAGGAACTTCTCTAAGTGGGAAACACAAGAGAAGAAAAGGATCTCCAGAAACAAACCCAAACAATTAAGAAAATGGTAATAGGAACATACATGTTGATAATTACCTTAAAGGTGAATGGATTAAATGCTCCAACCAAAAGACAAAGGCTCACTGAATGGATACAAAAATACCCATATATATGCTGACTACAAGAGACCCACTTCAGACCTAGGGACACATACAGACTGAAAGTGAGAGGATGGAAAAAGATATTCCATGCAAATGGAAATGAAAAGAAAGCTAGAGCAGCAATACTCATATCAGACAAAATAGACCTTAAAATAAGTAATGTTACAAGAGACAAGGAAGGATAGTACATAATGATCAAGTGATCACTCCAAGAAGAAGATACAACAATTATAAATATCTATGCACACAACATAGGAGCACCTCAATACATAAGGCAAATGCTAACAGCCATAAAAGGAGAAATTGACAGTAACACAATAATAGTGGGGGACATTAATACCTCACTTACATCAATGGTCAGATCATCCAGACAGAAAATTAACAAGGAAACATAAGCTTTAAGTGACATAATAGACCAGACAGATTTAATTGATATTTATAGGACATTCCATCTGAAAATAGCAGATTACACTTTCTTCTGAAGTGCACATGGAATATTCTCCAGGATAGATCACATCTTGGGTCACAAATCAAGCCTCAGTAAAGTTAAGAAAATTGAAATCATATCCAGTATCTTTTCCAACCACAATGCTATGAGGTTAGAAATTAATTACAGGGAAAAAATTAAAAAAAAACAAACACATGGAGGCTAAATGATATATTACTAAATAACCAAGAGATTACCGAAGGACTCAAAGAGGAAATTAAAAAGTACCTAAACACAAATGACAATGAAAACACAATAATCCAAAGCTTGTGGGATGCTACAAAGGCAGTTCTAAGAGGCAAGTTTATAGAAGTACAATCCTACCTCAAGAAACCAGAAAATTCTCAAATAAACAATCTAACCTTGCACCTAAAAGAACTAGAGAAAGAAGAAAAAACAAAACGCAAAGTTAGTAGAAGGAAAGGAGTCATAAAGATCAGAGCAGAAATAAATGAAATAAAAACAAAACAATAGCAAAGTTTAACAAAACTAAAAGCTAGTTCTTTGAGAAGGTAAACAAAATTGATAAACCATTAGCCAGACTCATCAAGAAAAAGAGGGAGAGGACTCAAATCAATAAAATTAGAAAAGAAAAAGGAGAAGTTAAAACAGACACCACGGAAATACAAAGCATCCTAAGAGACTACTGCAACCAACTCTATGCCAATAAAATGGACAACCTGGAAGAAATGGACAAATTCTTAGAAAGGTATAACCTTTCAAGACTGAACCAGGAAGAAGTAGAAAATATGAACAGACCAATCGTAAGTAATGAAATTGAAACTGTGATTAAAATTCTTTCAACAAACAGAAGTCCAGGACTAGATGGCTTCAGAGGTGAATTCTATCAGACATTTAGAGAAGAGCTAGCACCCATCCTTCTCAAACTCTTCCAAAAATTTTCAGAGGAAGGAACACTCCCAAGCTCACTCTATGAGGCTACCATACCCTGATACTAAAACCAGACAAAGATACTACAAAAAAAGAAAATTACAGACCAATATCACTGATGAATATAGATGCAAAAATCCTCAACAAAATACTAGCAAACAGAATCCAACACATTAAAAGGATCAAACACCATGACCAAGTGACATTTATCCCAGGGTTACAAGGATTCTTCAATATATGCAAGTCAATCAATGTGTTACAGAATATTAAAAAATTGAAGAATAAAAACCGTATGATCATTTCAATAGATGCAGAAAAAGCTTTTGTCAAAATTCGGTACCATTTATGATAAAAACTCTCCAGAAAGTGGGCATAGAGGGAAGCTACCTCAACATAATAAAGGCCATATACGACAAAACCACAAAAACATCATTTTCAATGGTGAAAAACTGAAAGCATTTCCTCTAAGATCAGGAACAAGACAAGGTTGTCCACTTTTGCCACTATTATTCAAGATAGTTTTGGAAGTCCTAGCCATAGCAATCAGAGAAGAAAAAGAAATAAAATGAATACAAATTGGAAAAGAAGAGGTAAAACTGTCAACTTTTGCAGATAACATGATACTATAAAGAATCCTAAAGATGCCACCAGAAAACTACTAGAGCTAATCAATTAGTTTGGTAAAATTGCAGGATACAAAATTAATGCACAGAAATCTCTTGCATTCCTATGCACTAACAACAAAAGATCAGAAAAAGAAATTAAGGAAACAATCCCATTCACCAAAGCAACAAAAAGAATGAAATACCTAGGAATAAACCTACCTAAGCAGGTAAAAGACCTGTACTCAGAAAACTATAAGACACTGATGAAAGAAATCTAAGATGACACAAACAGATGGAGAGATATACCATGTTCTTGGATTGGAAGAATCAATATTGTGAAAATGACTATACTACCCAAAGCAATCTACAGATTCAATGCAATCTCTATCAAATTATCAATGGCATTTTTTCAGAACTAGAACAAAAAATCTTAAAATTTGTCTGGAGACACTAAAGTCCCCGAATAGCATAAACAATCTTGAGAGGAAAATATGGAGCTGGAGGAATCAGACTCCCTGCCTTCAGACTATACTACAAAGCTACAGTAATCAAGACAATATGGTAGTGGCACAAAAGCAGAAATACAGATCAGTGAAACAGTATAGAAAGCCCAGAAATAAACCCACACACCTCTGGTCAACTAATCAATGACAAAGAAGGCAAGGATATACAATGGAGATATGACAGTCTCTTCAATAAGTGGTGCCAGGAAAACTGGACAGCTACATGTAAAAGAATGAAATTAGAACACTTCCTAACACCTACACAAAAATAAACTCAAAATGGATTAAAGACCTAAATGTAAGACCAGACACTATAAAACTCCTAGAGGAAAACATAGGAAGAACTGTCTTTGACATGAATCACAGCAAGATCTTTTTTGACCCACCTCCTAGAGTAATGGAAATAAAAACAAAAATAAACAAATGGGACCTAATGAAACTTAAAAGCTTTTGCACAGCAAAGGAGACCATAAACAAGATGAAAAGACAACCCTCAGAATGGGAGAAAATATTTGCAAACAAATCAACAGACAAAGGATTAATCTCCAAAATATATAAACACCTCATGCAACTCAATATTAAAAAAAAAAAAACAACCCAGTCAAAAAACAGACAGAAGACCTAAATAGACATTTCTCCAAAGAAGACATACAGATGGCCAAGAGGCACATGAAAAGCTGTTCAACATCACTATTTATTAGAGAAATGCAAATCAAAACTATAATGAGGTATCACCTCACACCAGTTAGAATGGGCATCATCAGAAAATCTACAAACAACAAATGCTGGAGAAGCTGTGGCAAAAAGGGAACCCTCCTGCACTGTTAGTGGGAATGTAAATTGATACAGCCACCATGGAGAACAGTATGGAGGCTCCTTAAAAAACGAAAAATAGAATTATCATGTGATCCAGCAATTCCACTATTGGGCATATACCCTGAGAAAACCATAATTCAAAAAGACACATGAACCCCAACATTCATTGCAGCACTATTTACAGTAGCCAGGTTATGAAAGCAACCTAAGTGTCCATCAACAGATGAATGGATAAAGAAGATGTGCTACATATAAACAATGGAATATTACTCAGCCTTAAAAAGAAAAAACTTGGGCCGTTTGTAGAGACGTGGATGGACCTGGAGACTGTCATACAGAGTGAAGTAAGTCAGAAAGAGAAAAATATCGTATATTAACACATATATGTAGAATCTAGAAAAATGGTAGAGATGAACAGGTTTGCAAGGCAGAAATAGAGACACACATGTAGAGAACAAACGGATGGACACCAAGGAGGGAAAGCAGGTGGTGGTGG
Organism: Globicephala melas; assembly: GCF_963455315.2. Classification (NCBI taxonomy): domain Eukaryota; kingdom Metazoa; phylum Chordata; class Mammalia; order Artiodactyla; family Delphinidae; genus Globicephala; species Globicephala melas. Next base: position 50,096,027 of record NC_083316.1, on the reverse strand, counting down.
TGTTATGAATTGGGAAATTGGGATTGACATATATACACTAATATGTATAAAATAGCTAAGTAATAAGAAAAAAAGAAAACGCAAAAGAATGAGGTGGGCAGAGAGCAGTTAGACTTTCCTTCTGATGAACACCTGGCCAGGATCATTCCCCTTCAATAACTGTTTTGCAGAATTGAGAGTCCAGAAGCAAGAGATGGTAAAGAGATGGCTCAGCAAAGGGGTCCTGGCTGGACCAGGTTGGGGTACACTGTTAGCAAATCATCTTCCACCCCTGTCTGGAAATTCAGAGCAGGGTCATGTGCTTTATTTCTGGGTTCTCCTCTGTCTGGCACATCTCTGGGTCCAAGTGGGCACCAAGCAGTGTTTCGTGAGCTTAGAATCAGAGGGCAGAAAATATAGCAAATTCCATCGGCCACATTATTGAATACTTGCGTTATGCTTTTAGAGTGTTACCTTTGGATTTTGAGGAAAAAAATGAAGACAGTTTGGCTGGAGAGGTTGTGGAGAAAAGGGAACCCTCTTACACTGTCAGTGGGAATGTAAACTGGTGCAGCCACTATGGAGAATAGTATGGAGGTTCCTCACAAAATTAAAAATAGAGTTGCCATGTGATCCAGCAATCTCACTCCTGGGCTTATACCCAGGCAAAACTATAATTCGAAAAGATACATGCAGCACTGTGGTCGTAACAACACTATTCACAGTAGCCAACACATGGAAACAACTTAAATGTCCATTGACAGGTGAATGGATAAAGAAGATATGGTGTGTATATATACACAATGAAATATTACTCAGCCATAAAAAGAATGAAATAATTCCATTTGCAGTAAAATGGATGTACCTAGAGATTATCATACTAAATGAAGTAAGTCAGAAAGAGAAATACAAATACCATATGATATCACTTATATGTGTAATCTAAAATATAACACAAATGAACTTATCTATGAAACAGAAACAGACTCACAGATATAGAGAACAGACTTGTGGTTGCCAAGTGGAAGAAGGGGTTGGGGATGGATGGATTGGGAGTTTGGGATTAGCAGATGCAAACTGTGATATATAGGATGGATAAACAACAAGGTCCTACTATATAGCACAGGGAACTATATTCAGTATCCCGTGATAAACCATAATGGAAAAGAATATGAAAAAGAATATGTATATATATATATGTGTGTATAACTGAGTCACTTTGTAGTACAGCAGCAATTAATACAACATTGTAAATCAACTATAGTTCAATAAAATTTTAAAAAATGAAAAAAGAAAATTGAAAGGAAGCTTAATATTGACAGACATAAATTAAAGAATGACAAATAAACCTGTGCATATTCAGTAAGGGAATTACTCAAAGGTTATTGATTTGGGGCTTTTGGCCTTAAGGACGGAATAAGGAGGGAGGAAGGAAGGAAAGAAGAGATAATGACACATATTTAAGATTAGGTCATATGGGAATGAGAAAAGTTTGGGGGGTTAGATTAATCTTTTGGAGCAGAACAAGTGAGAGTTCTGAGAACACACAGCTGGCAAAAATTCAGGCAGGTCAGTAGTTGATATAAGAGAAGGGCAGCAATAATTATTGGGGACAAGTTACCAGGTTTCTGGAGCAGAACTCTAGCTGTTTTAGTCTCATGAAGACCAAGAAACCATCCAAGAAATCAAAGGAAAGGCTTATACAGTTGGAAGAATAAGATGGCCAGGGCTTTGGCTACTAGGAATAAGAGAAGAGCCTTACTCCTGGAGCTCAAAGCCAGGAACAGAGCAGAAGCAGAAGTCAGGATGCCGGGATTTTGATCCTCTAAGCTATGGCCTTAAAGTTCCTGAAATTTCCTGTGATCAGGGACAGAATTTGTTCCAAGGGTGCAGGGGCGGGGGGCAAGGAATGAGCTAAATTTACAAGAAGAGCTAAAGTGTCACCAGATTTGAAATTTAGAGGAGAAAAGAGATAAACAGCATTATGTGAATTACTTCATAAAGTGGAAAAAAATCCTATTCTAAGAGTCCTGTGCTGCAAAAAAGTTCTAAGTTAGTGAGAGAAACTCTGTTAGGGTGGCTGGGATGATTAAACGTATAAATATATAGAAAGTGCTTAGGACAGTGCCTGACTCATAGTAGGTATTCAATAAATGTTAACTTACTGCTGTTAGTATTATCAGTCTATGACTGTTCTGCAGTTCTTCATGGAAATACTGCTTTACTCAAAGCTTCTGAAAGAAACCACAAAAGAAACTAAATGGCAGTGGGTTCTTTAGGAGCTTCATAACTTGGAAGGATCTAGTTAAGTACACCTTGGAAAGCAAGCGAGGCTTGGCCAGCTAGGGTTATAGGAGATGCTCTCAAAGTCTGTGAGAGTAGATGATCTGGAAGACCCTGAAGACTGCTTCTGTGAGAACTCTGGAATCCACAACCCCAGATTCAATTTCCAGATGCCTTGTTGCAGGTCAAAGGAGGGACTCTTGGAATCAGATAAGTTTAATTAGTTTAGATGCAATGAATACTAGAGCCTTTGGTGAAAGATGCAGAGGTAAAATTTGTCTTTACTTCCTCCTCACTACCCCATTCTAGAGGGGGTTCTGACATAATTTCCTTGGTCTGCCCAAGGCTGATACCATTATTAACTCTCACCAATCCCCTATCACCATTTTACTTGCATTCATTTACTGACTATTTGCTTCATTCCTTTATAATTTTCAATTGCTACTACACTTGATTGTGCACTGAAAGAAAATTTTAAAATTATGCAGCTAAAATTATCACTTGATGTACCAAAGAATATTATAGACCTCTAACAAATAGGAGTAATATAAAGTCATTTTAAAGGACTGTTTAAAATAATGGATTTGATGTTTTGTCTTTAAAAATTCATTTCCTTGCCCTTTTGCTTCTGACTTAGTCCTGGTTCAGGGAAAACTTGGTCTTGGATTGGTAGTGGCAAGATTTTAACTACTACAGTAAGCCACAATCTCCTTGCCTTCTTTCCTTGCTTCCTTCACAGCTCACCACAGTGTTCTTTGTTTTTATGAGATGCCTTCTAGAAAATGTTCCGATAAACGATCTGGCCTTTGGATATTAAGTCTTAGGCTTAGTCACATTTGAGCAAGACGTCTGGGAGGCTGCCATAGCTCGAGTTAGCGTTTGAGGTACCTTAAAAGGCCAAAGGGGGAGATATATTCCTTTTGGTATTTCTAAAAACATTATATGGTATGATTCATGTATGATAACCTTCAATATGGTAACTGGTCCTTAGAACAGGACTTTTCTCATCTTTCTAACTGCCCAAAAATCTCTATATTTGAGGTTTAACTCCCTAAACCAGCCAAACAGATATAATGACGACAGACCTTCAGTCAAGCTTTAGAGAGAGCAGTCAAAAGATTATATTATACATACCCATATTATCAAAGCATCCCAGGGAATGGTCTGCAGTGGGAGAAGAATGTTACTTGAATTTGTTCTTCTCTACATTGTTTTACTAAAAATACAATATTCTAGGCCTATACATATTTGGAAACTGTCAGTCTATTACAGTCTGGGTTCATATGAAGCAAGTTGTAAGTTTTTTTTTAATAAATCCAGATAGCTCCTAATATGAAGTCAGTTGCTATAGTAATTTAGTTCCTTGACCTAAGGACTGAGTGAATTAAGTTGTTGAAGACAGGCTTATTTTACAGCTAATAAAATAATTTGAGCAAGAGAGAATTGTTTCCCTACTATGGATTTTACTTTTTTTGCCCTGTGACTTGATTCTCAATTACTAGGCCAAGGTTCCTATTCTAAAAAATGGGAGACAAAAATTCCAATGACTGGTTAAGTTTAGTCAACTTTTTATCTACTAACAGGTTCCATCAATTGGGATAAAGGCAGAAGAGTTCAGTGAAACATGTAAGTAGAATTGATAATAGAAACACAAATGGAACCATAATCAATGCATTTGCTATTCAATAATCAATTGATCTTCCCTCTTTTGAACATTAGATGTTATTATTAGTTATGTTATATTAGATATATTAGCTACATATTATATATTAGTTATTAAATATTATATATGTTAGATACTATATATTCATATATTACTGCAGCTTAAAAGAACAAATATTATTTCACTTAATAAATTCAGCAACTTAGAATTAGGAGCTTAAAATGATGAACAATTATTACCTCAGTTTCTGTGGGTGAGGTATGTAGGAACAACTTAGCTGGGTGGTTCTAGCTTAGGGTCTCTCATAAGGGTTCATTTAAGTTGTCCTCTGGGGTGTCATCTGCAAGTTTGACTGGTGCTGGAAGATGTGCTTCTAAGATTCCACACTCACATGACCCAGGCTAGAAATACTCAGTTCCTTGCCACATGAACCTCTCTTGGAGCTGCTTGTGTGTCTTCTCAGCATGACAGCAGTTTTCCCTGGAGTGAACGATCTGACAGAGAGTGTGATAAAGTAGCTGCAATGCCTTTTATGAGCCAGTCTTGGAAGCCACAGGCTATTACTTCCACCACTACTTATTAGAAGTGAATCACTAAACACAAAGAATAAACTAGTGATTGCCAGTGGGGCAAGGCAAAGGGAGAGTGGCGAGATAGCAGAATGGGATTAAGAGATACAAACTACTATGTATAAAGTAAATTAGCAACAAGGATAATATACGGCACAGGAAAATATAGCCATTATTTTGTAATAACTTTAAATGGAATATAATCTATAAAAGTATTGACTCATTATGTTGTACACCTAATATAATATTGTGAATCAACTATACTTCAATAAAATTTTTTTTTTCATTTTAAAAAGGGAAGAGAAATTAGACTTCACCTCTCAGAGAAGAATCAAGGAGTTTGTCGACATATTTTAAAATCATTACAAGTGTATTTAGTTTTGGGTCAAGAAATATATATGTGTATACATATATATTTTTTTACCATTATTAAATAATTGTCACTGCAGATGTATTCTGGTCCTATAAGGTCACATTTACATGATTTAATAATTTTGAACAGTTCTGTTTCCTCCAGGAAATGACTTTGTTTAGGCTGCAGGGAGAAGAAATATGTCAAAGATATAATACTTCTCTTTTCTCCTTTCTTCTCCTACTCTTTACATTCCCCCATTCTCTCTTTCTCCCTTCTAACCCACCTCATCTCCCATATTCCTGCTGCCCCTACAACAAAATGTAGATATGTGGGCTGAGGGATTGTATACTTACACAGATCTGTGTAGTCATGTGGTTTCTGTAACAATGGCTGACTTTTGAATAATTAGCTATAACCTGTAACTCAACTACCTATAAAACTCTGAGAGAAAATAGCTAGGCATCTGGCCTTTTCACACACAGCACATTGCCCTTTGGAGTTTACTCTGCTTAGCCATGGTGGTACAGTTTTATATTCAAAATGTGGGGCTTTTTATTTTATTTGATAGTGACTGATCCTGGATTGTTTCACTATTTTTTACAGGATATTTTTTTCCCATTTATGCCATTTCATTTGTTTATACTAAACTTAAAAAAAAAAGCCTCAAATATTATATTATATTTTTACCTTTTCTCAATAATCTCTTTTGGTTTATAAGGTTTTGCTATGGGCTGAATTGTGTCCTCCCCCCACTCCCCAATTCATACGTTGAAGCCCTTAACCTCCAATTTCTGGAGACTTTGGAGCTAGGGGCTGTGAGGAAGTGAGCAAGGTTGAATGAGGTCATAAGGGTGAGGCCCTAATCCAATAGACTGGTGCCTTTATACAAAGACAAAGAGACACCAGAGTTCTCTCTCTGTCAGTGAGAGGGTAGTCATCTGCAATCTAAGGAGAAACCTCTCACTAGACACTGGCCCTGCTGGCGTCTTGATTTTGGGCTTCAGTCTCCAGAACAGTGAGAAATAAATTTCAGTTGTTCAAGTCACCCAGCCTGTGCTATGGTATGTTGGTATGGCAGCCCAAGCAGACTAATACAAATGTCATCCATCGCTGGCTCCTTCCTCTTCCACAAATTGGCCTTTTCCAGGGAGAGGTAATAAAATGTTCTTTCTTTCATTTCAGAAAATGATCTTTTCTTCATATGACAGTGATAACTATGCTATTTTAAAAGTCCTTATTCAAAAAAAGAAAAGAAAATATTTTTAAAAGCATAAAAATTAGCTTTTCTTTTACTCCTTTCAAATTTTGTGATTAATTCATGAAATCCCACCATCAACATAAGATTGGACAAGGGCACAGAGCTTTCTGAATTTCCATATGGGAGAATTGGGGTTTATTTTTTAATATTGTATTAATTTGGTGTTACAACTTTATAGGGTATTGAAAACTTAATTTAAAACCTTGTCATATTTTTCAAGTCTTACATTATGACATTATGCTGTTACTTAGATTTATATAAATTAGCTTCTAGGAATGGTACTGAAAACCTTCTATTAAAATGTGGATCCCAGGAAAGACTTCTAGCTAAGAAAGTCTTCATATTCTATGAATTCAGTTGCCTATAGAGGTTTTAGTTTACATCAAGCTCAGTATAAGTCAACTAGACTGAAAAATAAATGCCCAAGAGAATGATAAGAAAAACCACAGACGGGGAGAAAATGTTTAAAAAGGTATATCTGGGCTTCCCTGGTGGTGCAGTGGTTGAGAGTCCGCCTGCCGATGCAGGGGACACGGGTTTGTGCCCCGGTCCAGGAAGATCCCACATGCCACGGAGCAGCTGGGCCCGTGAGCCATGGCCACTGAGCCTGCCTGGCCGGAGCCTGTGCTCCGCAACGGGAGAGGCCACAACAGTGAGAGGCCCGCGTACCGCAAAAAAAAAAAAGATATATCTGATAAATTTTCTGTTATCCAAAATATACAAAGAACTTTTAAAACTCAACAATCAGAAAACAAACCACCCAATTAAAAAATGGGCCAAAGACCTTAACAGACATCACACTAAGGAAGATATGAAGATAGCAAATAAGCATGTGAAAAGATGCTCCACAGCATATGTCATTGGAGAAATGCAAATGAAAATAACAATGAGATAACACTGCACACTTATTAAAATGGCCCAAATCACCAGCACTATGATTAATCTGCTATGCTGTTAAATAAGAACTTTCCCCCCAGATTAATGCAGAGGTAGGGAGAACACTGGATTGGGAATCAGGAGACCTAGATTTTTAGCTCCATTGATTTTAACATTTACCTGGCTGAACTCACGATAGCTTTGGGTTATCATTTGTCAAGAGAGAAGATTGAACTAGATGACATTAATTATTTCTTTCAGCCCTAGTGCTCTATGATGCTGTCATATTATAGATAACTTTTGGCAGACTGGTTAATGCCTACCAAGAGAAAACTGGCCACGACTAGTTTGAGTTAATGTTGAATATAAATCTGGATACTGATGTTTTCTATCCTCCCATTTTCCTCTCCCCAGTCCAACTGCCTCATTTCTTAAGCGTTTCAGATAAGACACACTTATGACGTGTGTGTATACATTTGTGTCTTTTAAGGTAAGTTAATATTACCCACGTTTGGGCATCAAGGGACCAAAGCTCACATGGCTAATCATTATGTCACTTACCTAAAAGGTGCTATGGTTGAAATCATTAATGAGCCGTGTCTCATAAACGTATTTTGAGGTTGTGCAACGTGATTTCACAATTTGGATTGATCAAATTGGGAGTGGAGCTGACATCACTCTGAGTCAAATTTCATCCAGATATAAACTTGATTCAGAAGTCCAATTTTATGACACCCTCAACCCAGGTTTTTAGTGTAAATGTCGTGTTGAACAACATATGGTCAATGTTTCTCTAACTAGAACTTAGACCTTCATATTTTGACACCAAAATGCCAAGAAATGTATTCAAGGAAATAATATTATTTTTAATTCCAGGAGTCCAATATGACATTTTAAGGGACAGTGAGATGCTTTCCTAGGATCTAATTTAATAACGACATGGTTGAGCAGATGGAGCATAAAATGACAAGTTGTGTTCTAGTTTATTTTCTTAGGAGTGCTAGTTCCTCATGCGCCAATTATTCTGTTGGGCTTTGGAAAACATCAGCAAATCAGAACTGTAGAGAAGGTGACAGTAAATTAAGCCTTATTGCAAAACATTACAAGTAAAGTGACTCATCTAAAATCATGAGATCTCTTAAGTAACTACTAATTTAGTTAATCAAGGTGATATGGCTTTAGAAAGTAAATTATGCTTAAATGAGGCTTTGATGTGACTCTGATCCTTTAAATGGTTCCCATAGCATGTCCACAATGATGACAGAATTAAAATAATTTCATTGGATGTTGTGTAATCTAAGAGTTTAATGTTAGAAAGGCAAAGATTAAAATTCCCAAGTTAAGCTGTTATGTATTGGATAATGTATAAAGGAAAGGATCTCAAAGCCTCTCCATGCAATTCTAAAGTCAGGAGTCAAGCACACATATCCCCTCTACTGCAGTGGGAATAAGAAATTTTCCTTTTCTCTGTGGTTTCCATTACCAGCCATGGGCAGTCTCTCTTATAGTAAGTGTTAGATATGTAAGGGCTACATGCTGAGGTTTAGGAGGAAAAATAAAAACAGAGTGGAGAGGAGATATAGCATATTGGAGGATAGAAGGAGCTGTAGCAGCCAGATCATCCTGCTGGGAGGTACCCTTCATACCCCAGGACCTAAAGATGACCCCAGCTACCTTTCTCTTTATTGCTACCACTTTTACTCTTGATTATCATTTCTGTGTAATAGTTCAGTCCAAAACAAGTGCCCTTTGCCATATTTTGTTAAAAATGTATCATGAGAGGACTTCTGCTTCCAGACATAGTAAAGTAACAGGGACAGGATTTACCTTCCTGCTTTAAACAACTAACAAAACAAGCAACATGTATGAAACAGATCTTTTTAGACATCAGACAACAGGCAGCATAGTAGAGTGATCTCAGAGAAGCAAAGTAAATGAAGTGGGCTTTATGATTGCCCCAGCTCACTGCCTACAGAGAGTATCCAGCCTGTGGTAATGGGAGGGAAATTTAAACAGAAACAGAGACAGAGAGCTCTCAGGAGATCTTCAGAGATTCCTCTGTCACATCAATAGCAAAGTACTGATGATAAAAGCATGCATGTAAGGAAACCACCCAAGCCTGGGGGAAGAACCAGTATAAAGGAACAGGTTGGACAGTGTCTAAGGATCACACAGGGCCAGGAATAGTTCACAAGCAAAGATGGAAAGGCCTCTTAATATAGGTGTGGTTAAGTAAAGTACTTAGAATAGTATTGCCTTAATTTGTGAGACCAAATTAGCCCTAGACTAAAGGCTGTTTGTTCTGTACCAGTCTAACAAACTTAAAGGCAAGGCTCAAAAGTTTCAAATTGTTTCAAAGTAACTTAACTATGGCCCAGAACAAATCCCTAAAAAATAGTTAAAGAACTACAACAAAATCCAGTACCCAACAGCATAAAATTTATAATCTCTGACATCTAATAAAAAATTACCTAGTAAGCAAAGAAGAAAGAAAATATTATCTATAATGAGGGGAGAAAAATCAATTAAGAGAAAGAGACCCCAAAATGCAACAGAAGATAGAATTAGTACAGAAAGACATTAAAGCAGTTATTTAAATATACTCCATATGTTCAAGAAGGTAGCAGAAAATGTGAGCATAGTAAAGAAAGACATAGAAGACCTAAAGAAGATGTAAATCAAATTTCTGGAGACTGAAAATACACTGCCTGGGATGAAAAATGCACTGAATGGAATTGAGAGATTAGACAGTGTTAAGCAAAAAAGGCAGTGAATTTAAAGCTATATCAATATAAAGTCTCCAAATTGAAGCAAGAAAAAAAGACTTAAAAATGTGAACATGTGGAACAATACCAAGTGAGCTAAAATGTGTGTAATTAGAGTCCCAGAAAGGGAATGGGGCATTAAAATATTTAAAGAAATGACTAAAAATTTTCCAAATCTGATGGGAAGTACAGATTCTATTTTCTACCACCTGTATACTGAATCAGAATTTATTGGGTAGGCCTATGTCTCTGATTAAAAAAATGAACCACTGGAAACAGATGAACACAACGGGAAAATGAAAAGTGTCTTTGAAGGAAGAGTATAACTCTGAATTGAAATAGAGGAATGATCTGAATCCTGAAGGTTTACCATCTTGGAGTTGGTTATCCTGCTTTTGTGCCCAACACAAACACACACACAAACACATCATATTGTGAATTAATTCTAATAAGGAACATTTAATAAAATCTTTGAAGAAAAAATGGAGCTTCTCCTAAAAATCCCATACAAGCTCTGGATGAACTCTTCTCCTCTTTGTCTCATGGCCTCAAGCTATAGCAGAGTGGATGGGCTATATTAACATGGATGAATAATTAACAATATTATAATTAATAATTAAATTGTCTCAGGGGAAGATGTGCAGGTTTCAGATAAGCAGGTTATAGATGTGCTCGCTTTCGCATGAGCAAAATGAAAAGTGCAAATACAACAACACCCGTTTGTCTTAGAGAGAAAGGCAGAATAGAGAATACAGATAGAGTACCTGGTTGAAGATAAAATATGATCTAAAGAACAAAAGAAAAGTCCTTATTAATATCTTGCATTGTAAAAGAAGTTAATAAAATGACAAATTTAATAAATCAATAGATTGAAGTCCAAGAAATAAAACACGAAAATAAGATCTAAAGAAAATTTACAGAATTCAGGGAAAAATCCTTTGATCCAAAATCCAACTTTACAGAACTAAAAATATGAATTAGAAATAGTAAACAACAAAATAAACTGCATTAAATGGAATTGAATTATTTCAAGGAAGGAAGTGTTAATATAGTTACCATGAACACATAAGAAATAAAGAGATCAAAGCAATAGGACAGACATACTATACGTGACAGACAACACACATATAGGAAAAATTGTTCTGCTAGATTACAGAACATAACTCAGTAATAATCAAAATAATTTAAAATAAAATAAAATTCCTTGAATTAATGGCACAACTGAATATGAAAGGCACATCTCGTTAAAATGTTATAAATTAATAATAAGACATGCCTTAGTTCAATTATTGAGCTTTAAAGAAAAATACATCATTCTTTAGCATCACAGTAGAAAGTGCAAGCCATCTTCTATAATGAAAAAAAATCAGGTTTTTTTAACATTTCCCTCAGCAATAGGCAAATGAGCTAACACAGTTCTGAGAAAAGGTAGAAACAAAAATATTTTAGTTGGCCAAGTTGATTTTCATTTGTTGGGTAAATGGGCTCAAATTTTCAAATAAAAACAAACACAGAGGCCACTTTGCCAGCACCTTACATTAGTGGAACAGTACAACACTATAAACGAAGGCTGATGTACTAAATGTCAAAAATTTTAAAATTATGCCTATTTTACATTTATATATCTGTAACTATATATCTCTATCTATCTATCTATATATATATAACAAGCTAGGAACTATAAAATAAAGTATGTTCTCTTTTCCTACCTTGATAAATATACTCTTCAACTCTCTGGTTTAAATTAAGAATTTTTTAACTTTTTATAGTAACAAACCAGAACATGGTGTGCAGCATAGGCCAGCCCTGATGAATCCACAGCCCTTTTAAATGTTTGGTACCATGAGGGGCCTCATTTGTATATGTATGAATACCTTAGACCACATTTCCAAGCTCTCTCCATACTTCCACAAAAAAGTCATCTCTGGGCCACCCCTCAGTCTAGGTGTAGCGACATGGTCCACATTCAGAACAGACAGGCTGCTTCTGGAAACAGGCTCAAGGCTGTTTGGACAGAAAATGTTAGACTACCAGGCACCCCAAATGTGATCTAGAATAGGTGCAAGCACAAAGTCCCTAGGACATTTACACTCTTTGCTCTGTGGGAAAAGGCATGAGTTTGGATAAGCTAGTTCAAGCTCCTTTAAGCTCCTTTAAGGTATAGAGCCTGGGTCAGGAGCCCTTTTTTTTTTTTCTTTTTTTGCGGTACGCAGGCCTCTCGCTGTTGTGGCCTCTCCCGTTGCGGAGCACAGGCTCCGGACGCGCAGCCTCAGCGGTCATGGCTCACGGGCCCAGCCGCTCCGCGGCATGTGGAATCTTCCGGGACCGGGGCACGAACACGTGTCCCCTGCATCGGCAGGCGGACTCTCAACAACTGCGCCACCACGGAAGCCCCAGGAGCACTTTTTGCCCAGGTCTAAGTGTAGTACTGGTGGCCAAAGCTCCCATAAGTTATTCTTGAAGAAACTACTGGAGATGAAACCCTGCCAACCAAAAACTAAATGGAGAAGACTCTAAAGATTTAAACCACCACTGAATTCCAGAAGATGGTAGAGGAATGACTACAGAATTTAGCAATAAAGAGACACAGCCAATAACTTCATTCCTTTCAACATTTTTTCCTCTAGTATAAAAGGCAACATACTGACATTTTCAAGCACATACCAATTCATAGAATACAGGAGTGGTGTCTTTCTTTAAAAAAATTAATGATTAAATCCATTCAACCAATAAATCAGTACAGAAAACTGTGGTAAAAGCCTTGGTGGTTATCATTGCATCTATTTAAAATAGAAACTTAGACTAAATAACTGAAGGAATTATGGTTACAGAATAGAATATAAATGCTATAAACCCTGTAATATAAAAAATTATATCACCAAAATTAGGGGGTTGGAAGAGAAGACTGAAGAGTGCTAATTTCCTCATTTCTAAAAGCGGAGTCAATTATTCCATCTAAAATTGAAACGTGTCATTTAAAAGAAATGATAACTCTAGATATTTAGTGTTGCTCCATGTCTATGTTTCTTTCAAAAAAGTAAGAAAATTATATATTGAAATGAAGAAACATAAGTTTAAGATTCAGCAGTTTCTTCAGCTTCCCTTAGGTTTCTTCTCTGTTAAATGCAAAAATTAAATCTAACACTTTCTTTTAAAGAGTAGCATGTACAGGGTGATCAACTTTTTATAAAATTATTTTTGTCTTTTGATTAGTCTGCCTATCTATCTATCTATCTACTATATCTATTTTTCTACCTCCCTGCTGATCTATTCACTTATCCATATTTCTCTTTACCAACTTCTTTGCCTATCTCATCTATCTGTCCATTCCTTGATCTGCACATCTTCAAGAGATGCCTAGAAGGATAATCATTTAATATAAATTCTGTAGTGTTATTTTGCTTTTGTTAATTTCTTCCTTAATGTCTATGTCTTGATTTCATTATAATATAACAAACATGTCTAAGTTTCACCAAAACAGTGAAGTTGTTATCTGAGGTAGCTAGGTTTGCAAACCACTGATACAGAATATTTTGGGTGAGAAAATTCTTAGTGGATGTTTTTTCCAGAGGCAGAGGACAAAGGAAGAAAAGGACTAACAAGGAAGGAGAATAAGGTAATTGATCTAATTGTCAAGAGCCTATATCAAACTGAAGGCCAGACTTAGGTCCTATTGATATCCACTTACAGATCAATCAAATATCCCAACTTTGCTTAGAATTTCAAATGAGTCTCAAGGATTGAAGTCTAGGTGGAATATTACCTGCTGATATTTATAATTAGCCAGTGATCTTGCTTGGGAAGGAAAGCAGGATTCAAATGCCAACCTACAATGTCCTCACATTTCTTATTCTCTCCATCTGAGCTTGGATGCTGACATCTGCAATGGATACAGAGATGGTGAAGCAGCAACATGTAGGACTCTGAAGAATGCAGTGGGAGTGCATTTCCCCCATGGGATCTCTGTAAGGCCCTTTATATTGTAGGGTAATGTCTCTAAGATCTGCTGTGCAATTAGTCCTTTTTTCATTCTGTAAAGAACAAACTGAGAATAGAGACATTGGGGGAAAATGCAAGAAAGCCAAAGGTCCTGAAACACATGGGGAGAGTCAGCAGGCTCCCGGCTGACAGGGAATTGCAGAAAGAAAGAGACCAAAAGAGACTTGGAATGACAGAGGCAGAGAAAGGAGAGAATCAAGCCAGGGACCTTTGGGTTTAAATCTGCAAAGTATGAGACTGCCAAAATAAGTTGGACTGAGAAATTCAAATGACATCTCTGTTCTTTAGATATGTGCATCTGGCAACTCCATTTATGAAATTGAAATTTAATTTCAGAAGATGTGGGGATTTTATAAGACAATTAGATTCAACCACATGAAGTTGTAGTTTTTAGCAATTTCATGTGGTTCAGCCTAATATTGACTTTACTCTCCCCTCTGATTTTCTCTAAGGTCAGACCGATTTGGGTTTGAGTTGTGCCCAGTCACATTCTAGCTGTGAACACTGGGCAAACTTCCTCTACAAGATTCACTTTCCTCATCTAGAAAGTGGGAATGATATTACCATAGCAAAGATTAAAGTAGTTGATGTTTATTGGGTATTTATCCCAGTAAGCATTCAATGGCAGCTCTTCATTACTTTTGATATCATTAAATACATCTTTATGTCACACCTCCCTTCTTAAATTCTTTCTCTGACTTTCCATTGCTCTTGAGATAAAGTCAAACTCCTTGACATGTCTTACAAGGTCCTTCATGGCTTCTGACTTTTGCTTATTTTTCCAGACTCTTTTTGCGCTCCCATAAAAAAATGTAAATACTTTTCACATCCCTGTGAAAGTGAAGTTCTTTCATTCCTCAGCAAGCCACTGTTTGCTCTCATTTCCTTAGCCTATAACACTAACCCCCTGATCTGATCTTTCTCCATCCTACTCGTAAGTGCCATTTTTCTCCTAGAAACTTTTAGACAACCCCTATGCTGGGTACGTAACTTCAGAGCTCCTACAGGGCACTGTGTGTTTTCCCTCAGTTTGCTCACCAGCTTTTATTATAATTCTTTGTTTTGTTACCTCTCTCCCCCCCTGCCTTATTCTCCATTGCCTCTCACAACTGAGGATAGCACTGGACACGTTTTAGGAGATCAACTGTTCTCTGCTAATGCTGCCACATCAAAAACTTACATTACAGCAGATTCAATTTTTTTTTATTTTCCAAGATACTACTTTTTCCTTTAGACACAACTCACAAATGTATGGGCTGGCTGACAAGGAGAAAAAATACCTGTGTCAATACCAGGTCTATACAGAAGATTTATTCCATATAAATAATTAATTATTAAATAAAATGGCTTTTAGTTTACCCCAATATTATGTCTGTGTTTAGATTTGTTTGAAGTTTAAAAGGGCAATGAACATTTCAAGTAAAGCTATGAATCTGAAAGAAAATATTCTGGACGTGATTGAAAAATGTTATTTACCAGATATTCAGGCTAATCAGGGAAAAAGGAGAATCTCAGTTCTCATGAAATGATACTTTAATCAATGTTACAAAATACAGTTAATATTTCCTTTCAAATTATTGCTTTCAAATTTTTGATTTATTTAGCTTATTTTTCTTTATATAAATAAGAGCTTAATTTACTCCAGCTCAGTAGAAGCAAAAGAGGAAGCTATTTGTATTAAAAATGAACACTTTTGCTTCAGGATGATGTGAATGCTTCTATTTAGAAAAAGGTTGAAGAAGAAACAAAGTATCATTTTTTCTTCACACTACACCCAATACTCTTAACACATCTGTCATCTGGTCAACAAATATGTGGTAGTTTTACCCTCTGAAAGCAATTCTGTAGTATCAGCTGGGTGTCCTATAAATTTAGCTCAATTCTTATATTACCTACCTAGAGATACTGTCAGATCCCTCTGGTTAAGGGCTCAGTCCCACAGACTACCTCCATTTCAGATGTCAATTGCAATTTCTTTTATCACTGTCTTATAGTTTTCAGTGTACAGATCTTTAACCTCCTTAGCTAAATTTATTTCTAATTATTTTATTGTTTTTGATGCTCTTATAAATAGGATTTTTAAATTACTTTTTCAGATAATTTGTTGTTAGTGTATAAAAATGCTACTAATTTTTGCATGTTGATTGTATCTTGTAACTTTACTGAACTTGTTGATAAATCTAATAGGTTTTTGGTGAAATCTTTAGGATTTTCTATATATAAAATCATGTTATCAGCTAATAGAGACAAGTTTACTCCTTCCTTTCCAATTCTGATTTCTTTTGTTTCTCTTTTCTTACCCTGTTGCTCTGGATAGGACTTCTAGTACTATGTCAAATAGGAGTGGTGAGAGTGGGCACTCTTGTCTTTTTCCTGATCTTAGAGGAAAAGTATTCACTCTTTCACCATGATAGGGAGAGACCCACAATGTTGGGGGAACTGGATGTTCACCTTGGGCTCTCTTTTCCCACTGGAGAAATCACAGGCACTGGTGTGGGGGGTGGGGGATGGGGAAGAGGGTGTGTGTGTGTGTGGGCATCTCCCTGCAGCACTGTGCCAGCCTGGAAGAGGGGTGATGCAGTTAGAATGTAGCTGTTCCTCTTGTTCTTCTAATGCAGTCCTTCTCAGTCTCTGTGGTCCACAGGGGTGCTTCGGCCTCACTGCCCTGTTCACGGATTTTCACAGTGGTATCTTGTGTATGGATAGTTGCTATCTGGTGTTCTTATGAGGGGAACTGAAGTCAGGAACACCTATGCCTCCATCTTGATGACATTACCTCCTGCTATCTGGCCATTGGTGTTTGAACTTGATCTCCAGCCTCTGTTCTTTCCGCAGAGATTAGGGAATGGAGCTAAAAGTTCCATCTCGTTAATTGCGGTTGGTTCCCCTGGCAACCAGGCCCCGTCCATAGGTACTTTCCAAAATTCACATCATTACAGGTGTGGTTGAAAGGGGTTTCTTATGCACATCAAAAGACACTTTATTGTTCTTATCACTTAGTAAATTTTAGGAGCTTTGTACCATAAATGGGATGAAGGCTGTGTATTTCTTATTATAACTCATTATACCATAGAGACCAATTTAGGGCTCTGTTTAAAAGCTGGTTAATTTTATCATTCTGAGGAGTGATTCAGTCTACTACTTCTAATAGAGAGGAGACTATTGTTTTAATGTCTCATTATTTTACATTAAATATTTTGCCTTTCTTTGAGAATAGTTATAAAGCATATTATTGCACAAAATGCTTTATACATGACAAGGGATGTTCATATATTTTCTTATTTGATTCTTATTAAAATTTTGTGATGTGACCACAGATGTGGAAATTGAGTCTAAAACATGTAAACTAATTGCCAAAGTTCATTTAGCAGTGAGAAGTGAGTTTTGCACCTGGGTCTTCTCAAAACATAATTATAAAATAATTTATAGCCAATATGTTTTAAATAAGACTTTTCTACTTTTTTTGTACTATCTTATATAATGATCTATTTAATTGTTTTGTTAAATTATTTCTTAACGAATTTTCTCCCAAATAAAGCTTTATCTCATGTTACTTTTTTTTACTCCATTAAATTGACAGAATTCTCAATGTTTACAATTAGCCAAATAGATATATAGAAAGTATCTTAAATGTTAGCTTCTAAAGACTATAGGATAATTAGGTCCCATTTGTATATTTTTGTTTTTATTTTCATTACTCTAGGAGGTGGGTCACAGAAACTGTTGCTGTGATTTATGTCAAATAGTGTTCTGCCTATGTTTTCCTCTAAGAGTTTTATAGTGTCCAGTCTTACATTTAGGTCTTTGATCCACTTGGAGTTTATTTTTGTGTATGGTGTTAGAGAATGTTCTAATTTCATTCTTTTACATGTAGCTGTCCAGTTTTCCAAGCACAACTTATTGAAAATTCTGTCTTTCCTCCATTGTGTATTCTTGACTCCTTTGTCATAGATTAATTGACCAAAGGTCTGTGGGTTTATTTCTGGCTTTCTAACCTGTTCCATTGATCTATATTTCTGTCTTTGTGCCAGTACCATACTGTTTTGATTACTGTAAGTTTGTAGTAAAGTCTGAAATCAGGGAGTCTGATTCCTCCAGCTCCGTTTTTCTTTCTCAGTATTGCTTTGGCTATCTGGGGTCTTTTGTGTTTCCATACAAATTAAAAATTTTTTTTTATTCCAGTCCTGTGAAAAATGTCATTGGTAATTTGATAGGGATTGCATTTAATCTGTAGATTGCCTTAGGTAGTATAGTCATTTTGACAATATTGATTCTTCCAGTCCAAGAACATGGTACATCTTTCCATCTGTTTGTGTCAACTTCGATTTCTTTCATCAGCATCTTATAGTTTTCAGAGTACAGGTGTTTTGTCTCCTTAGGTAGGTTTACTCCTAGGTATTTTAAAAGCTTCTGCATAGCAAAGGAAACCATAAACAAAACAAAAAGACAACCCACAGAATGGGAGAAAATTTTTGCAAATGAAGTGACCAACAAGGGATTAATCTCCAAGATATACAAACAGCTCATGCAGCTCTATGTCAAAAAACAAACAACACAATCAAAAAATGGGCACCAGATCTAAACAGACATTTCTTCAAAGAAGACATACAGATGGCCAAAAAGCACCTGAAAAGATGCTCAACATCACTAATCACTAGAGAAATGCAAATGAAAACCACAATGAGGTATCACCTCACACCAGTCAGAATGGCCATCATCAAAAAAATCTACAAACAATAAATGTTGGAGTGGGTATGGAGAAAAGGGAACCCTCCTACACTGTTGGTGGGAATGTAAATTGGTACAACCAGTTTGGAGAACAGTGTGGAGGTTCCTTAAAAAACTAAAAAATAGAACTACCATAGTTCCACTCCTGGACATATATCCGGAGAAAACCATAATTAGATAAGACACATGCACCCCAATGTTCATTGCAGCACTATTTACAATAGCCAAGACATGGAAGCAATCTAAATGCCCATTGACAGATGAGTGGTTAAAGAAGATGTGGTACATATATACAATGGAATATTACTCAGCCACAAAAAGAATGAAATAATGCCATTTGCAGCAACATGGATGGACCTACAGATTATCATACTAAGTGAAATAAGTCAGACAGAGAAAGACAAATATCATGATGTCACTTATATGTGGAATCTAATTTAAATAAATGATACAAATGAACTTATTTACAAAACAGAAACAGACTTACAGATATCAAAAGCAAACTCATGGTTACCAAAGGGGAAAGGTGTCAGAGGAGGGATAAATCAGGAGCTTAGGACTAAACATACACACACTACTATATATATGATAGATAAGCAACAAGGACCTACTGTATAGCACAGGGAACTCTACTTAATATTCTGTGATAACCTATATGAGAAAAGAATCTGAAAAAGATTCTTTTCTCATATATGTATAACTGAATCACTTTGCTGTATACCGGAAACTAGCACAACATTATATATCAACTTAATCCAATAAAATTTTAAAAAAAGACTATAGGATACATTGGATCATTCATTACATTTTCTATAACAAGTTGCTTCAATGTCTCGGGGCTTTTCTTTTGCTTGTATTTACTGAAAAATTATTTCTCATAATCCTACTTAAAATATGCACTTGCTGCATTACCTATTATTGCCTTCCCAAATGTTGTCCTTGGAAAATACAAACAAAAAGGTGCTTGTGTGAATGGGATTTAGAAAATAAATTGTATTTATTGCATGGTGTCTAGCATTCTCATAGGACTTTTAGTCATTTTAGGACAGACTATTGATAAAAGGAGAAAACATCCTTCTGTGGTTATTGCCCTTTCACAGTATAAATGTTTAACCTCTAACAGAACATTATTTGAGATTATTCTTTTCCCTAAGGAATACCAGGGCAGAATCAAAAATTTCAAGTTTAATATGGAAGAAGAATTTTTTTTTAATTTTATGACTGATTTTTCTGATTATAAAAAATAAAATGGACATTGCTGAAAATTTTTTTAACCTTGAAAAGTAGAAAGAAGAAAATAAAAATCCCTGAAGTCCCACCAACCAGGATAATACCCTCAAACTCCTCTTTCCTTCTAAACAGCTAAGTGTCTCCCAGGACCTCCCCAGCCTCCCATCCCTTGCAAAGCCACAGGCCCTTTTACAAACCCCTGTGCCTGAGACTCTCTTGGCACCAACTTGGTGCCTCATATGTTCCATCTCACTTCTTTCTACCTCCTTGTTAACCTTCTGATAATAAGGAAAGAGTGTGTGGCTGGTAACGTTGTCAGGCAGATCAAACTCTCATTGCCTCTGAGTGTAAAACCAGTAGAGCAATGGGTGTCTGCTAGTTGATGAAGATCATACCCCTTTTTGGGTGTTTCTACTAGGCTGTCTTCTTGGTGCTTGGTTTCAACTTACCCCCAGATGATTGTCCTGTGAGCTCAGCCGCACCTCTCTCAGCCTCATAGCCTGTTAACTGCCAAGGTAATTTTGGAACCCTGTCTGGCCACAGGATATTACTTGCTTTAAAAGGGTATTTGGAACACACCCATTTTGTTTAAAAGGGTGTTTGGAAGACACCCATTTTGTGCATTCTGCCTTCCTTCTGATTCCTGAAAGTGAAATTATGGGCTACAAGTGAGGGGGTATTAATTACTTTTGTGTCTCTTCATACATATTGCCAACTTACTTTTCTTATTAATTAGTATGTACTCTCTCTATATTATTTATAATAAAATTTTGTCTGGCAATGTTATTTTAAGAAAAAATTTACAGTTTATTTTCTGTTTTTAAATATGATTTTTTTTCATATATTACTGATGTCCAATCTTTCACTTGTTCCTTGGCAAGATCTTCCACTGCTTTTATGAATGCAAAAGTTTTACATGTACTCTTAAGAGTTTTTATGATCCTCATATTTACTTCATGTTTTCTTACGGGTGTCTTTATATTTATTTATCTCTTTTATTTATCGAAAATTTTAGTATTTTATCTGATGGGGCATGGTAACATGATTATTTTTAAAATTCCAAACATAGTTATTCCAGCTTGAAGTATTGAAAAATCCAGATTGATCCATTAAATCATTTGTATAAATGATAAAGCAGAAAGCAAACTCTGGTTCTGTGCATGATTATGACAACAGTGTTTAATATGGTTTGCATACATTTTAAAAAGCTAACTGGAGTTTGTATTATGACAAAGGAAGGACTGTGTAAGGGCTTGTTATTTTAGCCCATAATAGTGATTCAGTCCCTTGAATGACATGATAATGAAAAATCCTAGAAACCCTATTACTATAGTTGGTAGAATCATAAAACTACCCTAGTGTTTTACTGGATGGGAAGACAGTGTAAATGAGAATAAACATGAAAGCTTGGATTACATATAAAAAGCGGACCCCAAATACTTCCTTTTAATGTCCCAATAAGTACCGTCAAAAAGAGAGACAACAGACAAAATATGTGGGTTTGTATAGCCATATCCATTCAAGCACTCTTTCAGAGTCACGTAGACATTCCTGGAGACATCCCTCTTTAGGTTAGTGTCATTTATGAACAATGTAGTTGCTCATCCACATTCCCTCTCTGTACCAAAAGTCCAAGTTCTTGGAAAAGGCAGCATCTCACTTTCCTTGTACACCTCCTTTTATGAATTACTCTGAGATTAGAGACATCAAGACAGTCAACTGTTTAGTTTATTTTCTCTGCCATTATCATTATCCAGGAGGGTGGCTCATGCAGGAATACAGAACTTGGAACCATCTACAAGACTTGATTTTAAAATTCTGGTGTGGGATCCAGTGTCAGCAGTGTTTCCTAGTTCCCCAGGTGATTCTTATGACTGCTTAAGTGTGAAAACCGCTATAGTAGGGTCTGTGTTTAAGCGATGTATTCTGTTCCATTGCCTATATATTATTTTTTGCTAGTTTGTCATTGATATTAATTCATGTCATTTTTGTTTTATTTACCTAGTAGAATAAGATTTATTTTAATTATTTTTATTTATAATTTCAAAATGTGCTTTTTGCCTTCTAGATGAATTTTAGAATAATTTTCTCATGCTCAAAGGAAAATTTTACTGAAATTTTCATAGGAATTTAGTTCAACTTAAAATAGTGAAATTTTACTGAGATTTTCAAGGAATTTAGTTCAACTTAATTGTTATTTTTAAAACATTTATGCATTTCAGGAACATAAAAGCTTATGTTTGGTCAAGATTTATTTTTCTTGGTGAAGTTATATTATTTTCTTTGTAAAGAACTATAATATTCTTATTATATTATTATAATATTGTTATTATTAGGTATCTTATGTTCTTAGTTGCTATTGAGAATGAGGTTTTGTTTTTTCTTTTGTAATATCTTTGATTTGGTTTTTGTTACTATACAGTTAAACAATTAATATTTGGACATCTATTTTGTACCCAAGCATTTTAATATTTTTTACTCAACTGGAATATATTTTAAAATTTTATTTGTATTTTCTTGGCTTTCTGCAAATAATGATTCATATCTGAAAGTTCCTTTTGGTTTTCTTGCAGAGACTACTTATCTCATGACAAAATTCTTGGGGAAAAATCCCCACTTTTTGTTTCTGGATTTGGGTTCTGGTTTTATGGATGTGTTCAGTTTCTGAAAATTCATCAGGATGTACACTTATAATCTATGCACATTTCTGCTATAACATTTTTTTTTTAATCCCTTGTCAAACTTTGTACCCCTGTGGTTCTCAAACTGCAGAGTGTGTTAGAATTACCTGGGAGCTCATTAAAAATGTAAACTCTTAGGCCTAATGTCTCAGAGATTCTGATTCAAGAGATGTCAGGTGAACACAAAACACCTGATTTTGCTGAGTACCTCAGGTGATTCTCATGCAGGAGGCCCTTATTGCATTTCAGGAACACTGCTGATATATTTTTTTTCCAGTGCCTTCTAGTATTTAGTGTTTCATGGGAAAAACCTGAGATTTCTGTCTTCCCTCCTCTACTTCCTATCCTGTATGACCTGGGCCTCTTTCCCCTTGGGTAAACACAGAAAGTGGGGAGGGAAAGAGTAAGAGGATGGTGGAGGCAGCCCAAAGATAAAATTTAAACTCCCCCAGCATGAAGCATCAGCTGAGCAATGGGCTACTGCAGTTGATACAGATCATAAGAGAGGGTGGGCCCTTTTCTTTCATCTCCAGTCAGATGCTGCTGCTACAGTGTTTTAGAATCAGAATGAAGCCTGTAGTAGGTCATGATTGAATTCCTCAATGCTAATTGCATTTATTTAACAGAAATTCATCCTGATCTGCAAACATCTTCTTTCGTTCAGAGCCTCCCCAATCTTCCCTGTCATATCTTCATCTGTATTTTAATGAAGAGTTAGGCATTTGGGGAAATATAAGTCTGGAGTCATACTAAAGTAGAAATTTCAGGAAAAAAATTCACAACATTTTTCCTCTTCCTTAAAAATAGCACAATGATTAGTAGAAACAAAATTTACCAGAACAATTGTAGATATAGATGGATATAAATATAAATATATGGCTTTATATTACTAAAAGAACTCACATCTTAGAGTCCTAAAATATTAATCTTTCTCACATCAGTATCTTTGAGCAGCAGAATTGGAGTCAGAAGAAAGGTTTTAATCAAGGGTCTGTCACCTACTTTCTGTGTACCTTGGACTTAAACTACCTAGGTTTTTCCTTGCAAAATGAGGGATCTGGAATCTGTAATCACTTAGGGTATTTTTTAGCTGTGTATAATGAGGTCTTGGGGGCACTCAGAAATCACAACTAAGAGAAAAAAAAGCTTAATTTCTATGTTATGCTTCTTATAGCAGGATATAGTGCATTTTAGAAATTGTTTGACAGAAATGAAGACAAAATATTTAGATTACCTCCTAGCTCCAAGTTCTTGTTAACTAGAGTTTATATGCCTGGTTAGAAATTTGAATAGCATTTTCCTGTACAGTTTTGGATTATGAGATGGGCACTGAATTTGGAATTCACAAACATGTATCCTTTATTTTTGAAATTACAGAATATCTCTATCATCTGTTTATGTGTATGTGTATAAACAAACATACATTTAAAATATTATTTTAGTATTATGAAAGCAACTCCTATTTAGGTAAGAAGTTCAGCTTTCCTGGAAATCACATTGCTCCCCTTGGTGAAAAAAAAAGTTGAATTTGTTTATTTTTAGTGATCTTGAGTTAATAAAAGCATTAGCATTTGTAATTTTTGTAAACGAACCAAACTTGAGAAGCAGATCTTAAAATTTGAAGAATACAGTGAATACTAACACTCAAGTCACTGAAAATCACAAGTTCTAGAATATTTGAGAAAGTTTGAGAAACAAACATTATTTTGTTCCATTGACTTCTTTGTGACTCCGAAGGGCTCTTAAGAGAGAGGACAATGTGATATTAAGAAGGAAACTATAGTCTGTTTCTACTTGCTAAGGAGAGAAAGATACCTTACTAACTGGGAGGTAAACAGAGTAAGAACAATTCTGAAAGCTGGAAGCTGCACAATCTAATTTTGAACAAGGAACAGAAAAGTATCTCTGAAGCCATTATGAATGTTATCCATCCATATAATAAAAATGTAGTAAGTAGCCTTTATAGATGAGGCATCAGAGATGAAAAGACATTAAGTCCCAGACCTCAAGGAGCTTAGGAGTTGGAGGACAAAGACAGTAAATAGATAAGAACATAAAGTGTAATAGATGCTGCAATAAAATTATGTTTAGGGAAAAAGGGAAGCCTCAGGATTTTTAAAAGTCCAGCCTCGAATACTTTGTAAAGCTTCCTGGTGATTCTAATACTCTGACAAATGGAAGAACAACTATGTAAAAAGAGTCATTGAAGGGATGTATCCAATGTTTATTTGCTCCAGAGTAATAGGATAAAAAAAGCAACTCATATTTCTGATTGGTATGATAATTTTTGTTGACTTAAGTGGACATATTTGTGGTCCTTTTTCTTTTCTTGATTTATGAAGATCATGGGTTTTCCTATAATTTGTCTTAAAGATTCTAGTTATCTCAAATAATCTTCAACTATCATACATTTGTCTAAAACTGTCTTTCCAAAATCTGTGTTGTATGTATTGGTACATGTATAAGATCAGCCATATGAAATGTATAAGGTACATGTATAAGATCAGCCATGAAAAGTTGAAATGTATAAGGTACATGTATATATGTATAAGGTACATGTATAAGATCAGCCATATGAAAAGTTTCATATCAGCCATATGAAACTTTCTCCCAGTAAGGGGAGAAATGAGCTAATATAATAAAATTAGAATAAAAACCTTCTATAGCTTTCTAAAGTGATATGGCACTGTCATAAAACTCTGTATGACTCTAAACAATCAGATATCTCCTAATTAGGAACAGATTAACTCTGAAAAAAAAATTAACCCTGAAAATTGAAAACAGCTAATCAAAACTATACGTAACTGAGAGCATTGTAAAGAATGAAACCATAGACACATTAAGGCTTAGTTAATTTAAAGGATTTTGGCTGGAGATTGACCACTCGAAGCTTCAGAAGATGACTCATTAGACTGTTCTGCTTGGTAAACTTCTATTTCACCTCATAGGCAGCCACTGTGATTTGGATTCCTTGAAAGTTATTGTCATCGTTCCCTTTTCATGTATCTCCTCAAAGTTACAAACATTTTCTCTCACCTACTTTATAGCAGGGAAGATAAAGGGGGAGAGATTGAGAGTCTAGGGCTTGCTATCCTCTCAAGCTACCATCAGCTGTGTAACATCTTGTCCTTTCTCTAACTGGCTCCGACCAATTTATTCATGTCCCAAATTATTAGTCCCTTCTGTGAATACTTTCCTTGTATTGAAACCAAGGTAAAGGATGTTGTCAGTACAGTGGGAAATGAAAAGAGAAAATACATTAAATTAAAAGAAAATTGAAGTTTCAGCCCATAGTTCAAGGAGATCAGGATTCCCCTGAAAAAGAGAATGCTTTTCTCTTTCTCACTTTCTCTCTCTGTAGTTTTCCATCTCCATCAAGACCCCAAGGAATCTTTATACTCTTGCTACAGTGACTGTTCTCTCCTGCTGGGAGACCTATGGATTCCTCCTCTTACAGAGTTTCTTCTTAATATCTATATCTTCTTAATACCTATATATAATAAATATCTATATTTATCTGTAATAAATAGAGATAGCTCACCCTCAACAAACTCCTGAAGTAAATGAAGCCAATTTGCTGTTTCACAGCTGGAGGCCCCAGAGGCTTAGTCAGAACCAACACTTTCTGCCATGTGACCCTCTGTTAAACCTTCTCTTTACTCCATTTTGGAATTTCTCAAGCCCAACTAACCCGTGCTACTGCAGTGCAACAACAGCATTGTCTTCTGCATCCTCCTTCCGAGTGGCATTGAGGTATGGTTTCCCTGCGTCTGGACTGTGTTGGGGGGCAGTTATGGTGGTTTGCTCTCTAAGAACCTTTCTTTTTTCTCCAGTCACACTCCATAATGTATAATCCCTAGTAACAACTTTAACTGTGTTCCTTTCCATGTCATATCCTGCTAGCCTGTACTTCAATAAATTAATCTTTCTTTTGAGGAAATTCTTCCTTTTTCTAGTTCATTGGCCAGGTTTCTTTTTTTTCTTTTTCTTTTTCCTACCTTTCTACTAACCCTGACTTGACTGAAAGAACAAAGTATATTTTTAATGTGATTCTTTTCCTTTTTGAGTCTTTGAGAAATCTCAATTCCTAGAGAAAGGTGTTCTGGAGACAAAAATTTCTAAACTTTCTTAACCTTTGGAACTGGAATGCTTGCATGAGGCTTACTGCACTTTGGTTTAGGAAATGATGTTACCCTCATGTTCCCTATTTATTGATAAAATACACTAATCATGGGTTGGACTCAGTCTGAAGTCCTAAAATCCATAACTCTCATCAAAAACAGTCAAGAGAGCCATCTGTGTGTCATCTTTGGAGAAATATCTATGTATTGTAGATCTTCTGCCCATTTTGTGATTGGGTCTTTTTTTTTTTTTTTTTTTTTTGATGTTGAGCTGTCTGGGCTGTTTGTTTGTTTTGGAGATTGATCCCTTGTCGGTTGCGGGTATCTTCTCCTATTCTGAGGGTTGCCTTTTTGTTTTGTTTTGTGGTTTTCTTTGCTGTGTAGGAGCTTTTGAGTTTAGTTGGGTCCCATTTGTTTTTGTTTTTGTTTCCATTGCTCTAGTGACGGATCTAGAAGGATATTGCTGTGATTTATGTCAAAAAAAAACCCCAAAACAGTCAAGAGAGAGTTTAGAGAACAAGTGGTGATTGTGTTGGGGGGAGTGGATGGTTTTTGAAAATCTATTAACCTGTTGATATATTGTACAAATCCAAGTTTAGTCCTAAATTTCACCCTCTAGTGACTAGGAATATCTACTATTGCCCTTGAGACCTAAAGTCTGGATTGAAATGCAATACAAGGTCCATCTCTTAATACCTTAAAACATCTGTATGCATAAACTCTGCTTATTTTTGTTTCTAAGTGGTCCTTGGGTCACTTTTAAATAATAAAAAACTCACCACAGCTGTGCTTGCACTAGCAGCTGTGGTCAAGCTGCTATAACCTCCACAGTTCAAAAAGTCCACATACGTCACTGTGATCCTTGATCTCAGTTAGCAGTCGTTGGTGTTTTTTCGTTTTAGTTTTTCTCAGGAGGTTTTCTGCTCAATGCCCCATGTGGCAAAGATTAGATAATATGAAACATTTATTCCTCTTATCATACTGGTTCTAACTAGTAGAATATAAACATAATGATAATAGAGAGGGCTCAAAATATTGGCTTTATTAATGGCTAGGAAGCATACTCAAGCCCCAAAATACAGAGCTATAGAGTCAACAGTACTGAAAACTGCTGCTTGATTTAAAGCATGTGCTACCAACTTAATTCTCTTGACTGCTAGCTGTAAAGCTGAAAAGGGCTCTAATTGGGTCTGCCAGGGTAGGGGTGGTATGGCTGCATGATCTGTTTATTCCAGTGGTTTGCAAGTTTGAGTGTGCATCAGAGTCACCTGGAGAACCTGTTAGATCCCATTGCTGGGTCCCACCCCCAGAGTTTTGGTCCAGTAGGTCTGGAGCAGGAATGGAGAATGTGCATGTCTAACAAATTCTCAGGCAATGCTCATGCTGCTGGTCTGGGGCCCATACACTGAAAACAGCTGATCTACTTTGTGGAAGCCAGAAGTGTAAAGCTGATCTATCACGCCCCGCCCCACCCCGCCCCGCCCGCCCCGTTACCGTGGCCCAAGTGAAAGAGGTTTGCATTACTTTTCCAGGGCAGTAATCCTGCCCCCACGCCCTACTTCCCGCCCTCCAGAACACGTGACCCAGTGGATATCAGATTCAACCAGTTTCGCCCATCCGAAGGTTCCTTTCCTCCTAGCGGGGAAGCAAGTAAAAAGGATGGAATGGGAAGCCAAAAATACGTGCTCAGATTTTGTCCCTTCCTAAGGTATTGTTGCCCTTTTGAGGAGGAAAGAGAAGTCAGAGAAAGCTTTCTCATTAACAGTTAAGAGCAATGATTGAAATTTTGCTTCTTGAGGAATTAGTTGTGGGAGGATAACAGAAAAATATACATTCCAGAGAAGCCTACAAGACACTTTGAGGGAACACTGGACTCCTCCTTCTTCATGGGACAGAAGTATGTGTGATTACCAGAAGATTAGAGGATTTGGAGACCCCTGGATCACACAAAGGTGAGTAAGGCTTTTGTAACTTAAGGATCTTAAACTGCCGTTTATTAACTGTGTCATCTTGGGAAAGTCAATTTCTTTAAGCCTCTGTTTTCTCATCTAAAAAAATGGGAATAAGCTTCCTTTGAGGAGGGTGTTTGTGGATATTAAATGAAACAATTCTTTAAAATGCTGAGTACATTGTTTTGTCCATAATATACTTAGTAGGCGGTAACTGTTTAAGTAGTAAGAGGTTAGTGACCTAGGAGAATTCAAACACAGAAAGAACTTGAAGGAGTGTACTAGTTTCCTATTGCTGATGTTGTAAATTATCACAAACTTAGTAGGTTAAAACAACACACATTTATTATCTATAGTTCTGAAGGTTAGAAGTTTGATACAGGTCTCACTCGGCTAAAAGCAAGATATCAACAGCACTGTATTCCTTTTTGGAGATTCTAGGGAAGAATTCATTTCCTTGCTATGCTCAGCTTTTAGAGGCTGCCCACATCCTTGGCTAATGGCCTCCCCCTTCTATCTGCAAAGCCAGCAACATAGCATCTTCCTGACCCTGCTTTTTATCATCACATATCTTTCTTTCACTCTACTTTTCTGCCTCCTAATGTGATTATATTGGTCTCTCCCAGGTAATTCAGGATAAACCTTATTTTTTTTAATTAATTTATTTATTTTTGCTGTGTTGGGTCTTCGTTTCTGTGTGAGGGCTTTCTCTAGTTGGGGCAAGTGGGGGCCACTCT
This sequence comes from Globicephala melas, assembly GCF_963455315.2. Taxonomy (NCBI): domain Eukaryota; kingdom Metazoa; phylum Chordata; class Mammalia; order Artiodactyla; family Delphinidae; genus Globicephala; species Globicephala melas. The sequence continues at coordinate 50,066,834 of NC_083316.1, read as the reverse complement.
TCATCGCAGTGCGTGGGCCTCTCACTGTTGTGGCCTCTCTCGTTGCGGAGCACAGGCTCCAGATGCGCAGGCTCAGTAGTTGTGGCTCACGGGCCTAGTTGCTCTGTGGCATGTGAGATCCTCCCAGACCAGGGCTCGAACCCGTGTCCCCTGCATTAGCAGGTAGACTCTCAACCACTGCGCCACCAGGGAAGCCCTAAACTCATTATTTTAAGGTCAGCTTGTTAGCATCCTTAACAAACTGTAGCCTTATTTGCCTTGAAGCCTAACATATTAACAAGCTCTGGGACTGGGACATGGATATCTTTGGAGCTGGGAGTATTATTCTGCTTTCCACAGGAGGGAAAGTTCATTGTCATTGTGTTCCATGAATATATGTTTGAGGTATGAAATTTTATTCATTTGTTTATTCATTCACCAGCATATATTAAGCATTGATATCTATTTCACTAATCACTGGAGATACAAGATGAATAAGACTATTCCTTAAAGGAATCTGGGATCCACTAGTGTTTTACAGACTTGTAAATAAGTGAAACAGTGAGAAATAGTACAATGGTGAAGCCAATAGAGGACCCAACCAGGGAATGGTCCATTCTGTTACGAATGGATTTGGTAGGACTACAGGAAAGGCTAGATAGGAAAGATGCTTGAGCCTTGAAATTTGTTACACAAACAAATGAGGAGGCAGGAAAACATCCCAGACAAATGATGCAGAGAGAGCATAATGACATGACATATGGTGGCTGCCTGGAAAATTGCAAGTAATTCAGCAAAAATGGAACATGCAAAGAGAGAAAGCTGGAGAGATAGATAGGTATCAGAATCTCAAATAACTATCTACTGCTCTTTTAGCATAACCTTGCATTACCTGCATTATAGCAGTTTGGCTTTATCTTAAGGCCAATGGGGGACAATAGAACAAGTTATGATGAAGCTAGATTACAGAAGCCCTTGGATTCCATGCTGAGGCTTCCTCCTCTTCATGATGATCTCTCCCTCATCTGATTCAAATCATTTAATTACTGATCAACTATATGCCAACCATATGACACTGTTTTCTTCTGGGGATAAAGGAAACACTATCTTTGGCCTTAAGCAATGTCAAGAAGACAGAACATACAATTATGGCATACTGTGGTAAGTAATGGAAATGAGATGTCCATACTGCTTACATGGCCTCGTGACCTACTGCATTGTGATATTCCTTCTATACGTGTACTGGTTTTGGCTACTCACCACTATTAATGTTTTTGAAAGCAGAAGCTTATGCAGAGCATTTGCTTAGAAAATCAGTATTAACTCTTCTCCCTCTTCATTTGCCATGGCAATGGGAAGTGTTTGGCATAGATTGCTTTGCATGTTCATTTACCAGTATATTTTTTAAAAGAAAATTCTTCAGTCATTGTAAACCATTATTTGGATTTTAGTGTCTGTCCCAACACAGTTTCTTAGAAATTTCATGTACCTTTTCTTTTCTCTCCCTAAGATCTATCTTTGTAAGTTAATTTTTTTCTAAACAGTAGCTTTGAGAGGTGTAATGTCCTTCAGCTGGGTCGCACTGCAGGTTGCAGTGCAAAAGATCTCAGGTATTTCTGTTTAATGTTAAAACAGAATATCATAGCTCTGGACTCTGTCTCCTATCTGCCATCCCTAGAAGCTGCTTCCTTCCTAGAACGGACCTGCATTTAGACTTCTCCAGGAAAGCTGTTCATTTTCATATTCTACAACTGACAGATGGGAGAAGGAGGAGAGCTCAGTGGTCCTCATCATCCATTATATAAAACAACTGCTTTGGGCCACCCTTCTTCCCCACTAATTGCTGTTGACTTCTGGTCTCCTGTTACCCACAATCAGAAAGGGCTTTGAGACCTGCCCACGCTTATTCTCTACTTGGGCACCATCAGTATCTGTGGTGACTTGAGTACTCACAGTCCTCGAGCCTAACAATGCCCAGGCCTCTTTGACTGCAGTGGTCACCTAGTCTATCCCACCTTAGTCATTTATCCCAAATTACACACAGAAACTTTGAATCCTTAAAATTTGCCCCATCTCTAAATCTTAAACCTCAGTTTACAGAAATTGTGTTTTCCCCTTCGGATCCATCATTCAGTGTCTCATTCCATTCAGGCCGCTATAACAAAATACCATAAACTAGAGGACATATAAACAGCAGAAATTCATTGCTCACAGTCAGGAGGCTGGGAAGCCCAAGAACATGGCACCGGCAGATTTGGTGTCTGAGAGTCTGCTTCCTGGTTCACTGCATCTTCACATGGTGGAAAAGGCTAGGGAGCCCTGTGGTTCTTTCCTAAGAGCACTAATTCCATTCATGAGGACTCCATCCTCATGGCTTAAGCATCTCCCCCAAATCTTCACTTCTTAATACCATCATCTTTGGGGGGGTACAGTTTCAACATATTAATTTTGGCAGGGATACAAACATTCGTTTTGTTGCATTCAGTCTTCTCTACCCTTGTCTGTGCCCCAAGAGGCAGACCCACTTAGACTCCATCAATGGGTTCCCTTGGTCTCTAGCTTCCAGTTTGTTTCAGTCAATAGAGAATCACGGATCTGAGAGAGGAAGAAGAATCTAGTCAGGGAATTTATTCCTCATGCACCATATGGAGTTGCTATCAGGAGGCCCTTTCAATATAGTTGTCCTCCGTTGTTTCTGGTAACTACTCTCTCCACCTACCTCTTCATGTTAAGGCATTGTCAAACTACCCTGCTTTTGTTAGGCCCAGGTAATTATTTCTATGGTTTCCATACATCCTGCCCTTGGATACACATTTGTGAATAGTTGTTTTACTAAATGCTTCCATAATTACTCAATATGAGAGTTCTGTATGTTTTCTACTGGAACACCAACTGTTATGCTACTCTTCTTACTCCTATTCTCAACATATTATTATACTTTCACATCTCAAGTCACCTGTCTGCTAATATATCAATTATTCTCCAATTTGCTTTTCTTTGCTATCTAACTAGATCTTCTGGTCCTTCAATTTAGTTACTCTTTTGTGTTTTCTTCTGACTCTTTTCCCCTGCAAAACTCCAGTCCTGCAACAATCTGCCTAGTTATATCTAAGTGGATATTGCAAATTCGAACATTTTCCCCTACTTTTATCCTACTTTCAATAGATGGTCCACCCTGCTAATTTATCAGAAGAACATACATTTCAGTTAACAATTCCCTAGACTCCTCCCTGTATTTATATTCTTTCCTTCTTAAGGTTTTGTAAGTATAAGGAAGATATTGGTGGTAACTAACAGAAAACCTAACCCCAACTGGCTTACTCAAAAGGCTCTTTATTGGAGTAAATATCTGGGAAAGTCGGGGGAAGGCTGACGTAGGCAAGGCAGGAACTCAAATCCTGTCACCAGAACATAGTTCTATCAGTATTAACTCTCCGTCTTAACTTGTGTTGACTTTGCTATTGAATGGACCGTCTCCTGTGTTCACAGGGATGTCCATAGCAGCTTCAAATATCACATTCTTTCATGTTCACGTTTGAAGGGGATGTTAGGTCTACTTTCCCTGTAACAGTCAAGCAGAAGTTCTGGGCCTGTGTCTAGTTAGCTTGAATTGGGGCAACTCCCCTTCACTGAACCAATCAACCTAGTCAGAATATACGCTAATTAGCTTAAATCATTCAATGCCTAATCTTGGATCTGAGGATTTGTTCAAGTACCCATGAGATTTGTGTTGAAAAACTAACATCTGATTTAATTGAATTAGTTACTGGGGCAATGGAATGTGAGGTCTTATGTCCAATCAATGAAGAATGCAGCAGAGACCTTACTACTGGAAAAACTGTTGACACAGGTTCTGACCAACAGACTCAATAACAAGTGTTTCTGGGCTCCATGAACCATCACGATGGGTAGTAATGTCATTCTCAGGACCTAACCTGGAACCCCTGATTCTACTTAGCTAAGCTTCCTTACACTTATAAATTGACTATGTTTCAAACAAACAAATAAATACATAAAATTTGATTTAGCTGATACAAATCACACTGAAAGATATCCTACTGTATGATATTATTAAACTACTTATTTCCTTTAGTACTTTTTGTTACAACCTAATCAATCAATATTGATTGCCTAATCAATAAGATAAGATAAAAATGGTTATTATAGCTAGGCCAGTGAAGGGCCTAATTTCTCTGGGGCTATTTAGTTATACTCCATTTAATATGTAGCACTCCTAAAAATTCCATAGGAAATTGGATGAGTCTTCATGGTTTGTTTCATTCTCTTTCAAAATATAATAAATTAACATTGGCAAAGAGAATATAGGTAGGCAGTATCAGAACTCTCCCGGTTTTCAACAGTATACAACAGACCTTCAAGAGAAACATGGTGTTCTATTATATCCATGTCAGTACTGGACTAACAAAGCATTTGCTTCAAGAAACCTCTAACAATTTAACATTTCTAGCATAGTGAAGAATTTCTAAGACATGCATACTGCATAAGAAAAATTCTTCAAACTTTCTTTTGAACATGTTTTTCAAAACTGTGGAGTTCAATATATTTTGAAACTCCTTTCCACACTTCAGCTCATTTGATTTTTGATAAACATCCTGTTATATATACAGAATTTTTAAAAAGAAACTTGACTATAAAAACTCTATTGCAATACATTTTTCCATCTGATTCTGAGATAATTTTACATAAGTAATTTTCCACTTAAGTTTTTGGCTTGGTTTCTTGTATGAAAATGAAGAGAGAGAAAGCGAACTCCTTAGTGATTTGACTTATCTTTTCCTCCAAAGTCTGGTGAAGAAATAGTTTTAATAAATAGCTGGATTGCTGGTTTACTTATCTTTCCTCTTACTCCTGTGTATAGTAGTTATCTACACTTTTAACTACCAAAATATGGTTAGTGAAGAATGTATGACTTGGGATCAAATATTGGGTTTGAGTGTTGACTTTACCACTTATTATGATATCCTGAACAATTTTACCATTCTGAAGTTGTTTCCTTAGTAAAAACTGGGAAGGTAATAGTTAGCTCCCCAGTCTGTTGTGTAAGGATGATTAAATAAGATACTCACACATAGTGCATTTAATAATAATTCCTGGTGCTCCACGCAAGATTTTGAATCTGGTTTATGAGAGAATTTTTTTCTACTTATCCCTCCAAATGTTTCAGTACAAATACATTAATTGTGCAGAAATGTCCTACTGTTTCCAATCCAAAAAAAAAAAAGCTGTTTTGAAAATGCCATGTTTATTCTAGATGAATAGTTTGTCCATTGTTTGACAAAGAAATTATTTTTTAAAATAGTAACAATACAGCTTAGCTTACAGTTTGCAAAACACCTCGTTTTGATCTCACTTTTGAGGTCAAATAAGAAATAAGGATCTGAAATAAAATTCAGTCTTAGCGAACAACATGAAGTGTGCATACTATTTTATAGTGTGAGGTCTTTAGGGTTGTTCTTGGCTACTGGAATTATTTAGGTAATAGGACAAGAGAACTATGGCAAAAATACTATAGGCTAAGGACTCTCGGTCCTTTTCCTCTTGCAAACATCATTAATCATCTCAGAGAGATGCTTTTGTTTATGCATTTTAAACAAAGCTCTATTTGTCTACAATCCTGATGGAAATGTTTATTAAACATATTCTTAGAGTGAACAGCTGTTAAGGGAAAATTGATCCCTTTTTTCCAAGCAAATAATGAATTTTATTATTTGACAGGCTTTTCAAATTTCCTTTTATCCTCTCTCATTTTTAGTGCCTGTGAATCAGTAACAGTTCAGATTAATTCGCATTCTCCTTTCTCCTGTCACCTCAGCCTGGCTTAGTACTGCAGATATGTTGCTATAGCTGTCTGAGCAGCGGCAGTGATTTGCATCAGTTGATACTCAAGCAGCTAGCTCAACTTCACAGCCCAGCAGCTGTGATTGTTAATACCTGCACGCAAACCCTGTCTCTTTTCTAAATCTTATAGATTCCCCTACCTCCAGATTCCTTGTTTGCTGTAAAGCATTTTTATAAGTATACATATTTACTGCTACTAGTACTAGGCAGAGGTCTGGTTTGGAACTGAGGCTTCAAGAGTTTCTAGCTGTGGCTTCTGGGCAAGTGATTCATATCCGTCTCATCATACGTCCTCAACTTTACACCTAAGCTAATGGTAAGGACCGTGAGACATTTTGTAAGGAACAGACAAAATTATGCAAAGAATCAGCACAATTATTGATGCTACAGGTGAATTCGAAAATACAGGCTAACATTTTTCTCCCTGCTCTCAGGAGTGAGATGGAGGTGGGCCTGGGTGTGTGGGTAAGAAGGGGATAGAGAAGTATTTGGAGAAGTGTTTTTATCACCATAAGGTTTGTAAGGGTGGGAAAAATGGGTACTCTTGCTAGTATGTTGGAAATTGGTTTACTTAACACAGATATGTGGAGAGCATTTTATGTGCCTGGCACTGTTCTAGACTCTGGGGATATATCGGTGAACAAAACAGACGAAATTCCTACCCACATGGAACTTAAATTCTAATAGATTTAGACAGCCACATTACAGCTCTCTCCCAAGAACAATTTAAGTGAGATGAACGGCAAAACAGTGAGTTATAGATATTGAAGAGGAGGGAGGGGGGAGTTTAGTCCCCAGCATATGAGAGGTTCAAATACAGGTCTAGAAGATGGAAGGCAGCAAGAGTGGTGCACGGGGAGGGGTGGAGGAATCAGCAGCCTAAAATGTGCATGAGGAGGAGCTGCTGGCCTGAGAGGCAGCCCTGGCCAGGACCCTCTGCTCAGTTCCTCCCAAGGTTTGTAAGGCTGGAGGCAAATGGCTGTCTGGCCATCATTACACAGAAGCAACAAGACAGGACCACATAGTGAGATCATTTTGGAGACATACTAAGAAATTGTGCCTGGAATCCAACTGTGAGATCCAGGTGATATGACTTGTTAAAGATATTTTGCCACCATATAAATCATTATGCTGGAATTTCTGGATGATATGTTTGTTTGAAGGCTTAAGAGGCTTCCCACCTCCTGACATAACCTTACCCTGGAAAAATGACCATCATGCCATCCTCCGTGAGGACACTAGAGGTTGAAAAGAGAAGCCTCATCACCTCTGGTATCCTTTTCTGAAAAGATCCTTGGAGGCTATTCCAGTAAAAGGTAACATGTTTGTAAGGGCTAACTCGGGCTTCTCACTGTTGTGGCCTCTCCCGTTGCGGAGCACAGGCTCCGGACGCGCAGGCTCAGCCGCCATGGCTCACAGGCCCAGCCGCTCCGTGGTATGTGGGATCTTCCCAGACCAGGGTGCAGAACCCGCATCCCCTGCATCGGCAGACGGACTCTCAACCACTGCGCCACCAGGGAAGCCCAGGGCTAACATTTAATCTATTCTTAAACATAGTTCTCTTTGATATTAATTTCATTTGGGAACCAGAAACACTATGCCTATTAAGTCCAGGGATGGGAGTAGAGGGTAAGAAATGGAATGGAAAAAAAGGACTTAATTAAATATCTGTTTGTAGAAGTCAACTTGCCTCTACCCTTTCCCAACTCCTCCCTTTCCTCTCTCATAATATTGATGTCATTCATCTCACTTATCCATATGGTATAATCACCCAATACATCGTTATTATTATTACTTTAAACAACTATCTTTTAGATCAAATAAGGATAAGAAAATAACATACTTTATTTTACCTTTATTTATTCCTTTTATGATAGTCTTCCTTTCTTTATGTAGATCCAAGTGTCTGACTTATTTAATTTTCCACCTTTGACTTACCTAGCCTTTGCAGATTTCCCTCTCTCTGGAGCACCCACACTGTGGTTGTTGAGGACACCTTCACATTTAACTATCTTGTGTCTTGCATTGTTCTTTGTTGTTTCATGATGTAAGCCATGATCCTCCAATAGGGTTATGAACTCTCTGAGGCAGAGGTTCTTTATTATGTTTTTTAATCCCACATAGAGCTTGACACAGGTTGAGCATATAAAAGACTGGATTAACCCCGATTGATTATAGACTAGTAGAAATGTCAAGGTGCGGCATGTAGGACGCTTACCTGGGTTATGCCATTTGAATAGTTCAGGAGGTTTGACAGAGTGCCTCTAGTGACTTCACTGTTCCCATCAGAGCTTCATCCCCTGATGCAGGTGCTTCATGTATGTAATTATGATTATTTTAATGATACCTAGTAAGAATTTCTAAGAACAGCTCACAATCTAAGCTTCAGAATTAACAAGGATAGAAATACACATCGTGGATGGTATGAGGAAAGTGATGGCAGTTTTAGTCATCACCGCTTGGTACCCAGGAACTGGTCCTGCAACTTCCTGACATCTTGCCTTCTTGCGGACACACTCTATGATCACGTGGGAGATAGAAGCAAGTCAGGTCAACTTTTGCATTTTACTCTTAAAATTACTAATGCTTTCCAGGTAAAATTTCAGGTAAGTTTGCAGAATAGAGTTTGGAGGGATTTGGGGGAAAGAAAAAGATTTTGATCTCAACTACACTGGCTCCCTTAGTGTTTTCTGGATAACTGTGAGTGGAGATTAAATACCAATGCTTAGATAGTACTTCTTTTTTATCTACTGCTATAACAGAGCATCATAATGTTTGTAATATCTTTATCATCTAGTGCCACTTGTTGAAATGTTTAATGATAGCAGTGATCTCTGAAATCTTTCATGAGACCAAGAATGAGTGCCTGTCCCTCTCATAGTGTTAAAGGGTATATGATCAACAAGGGAGTGCCCTCACAGCCCTGCATTGCCCTGTTTTCCCAAATTTTCCATGGCTTCACTTAGGTTTCCTAATTAACATTTTCCTGATAATGTTTATTAAAAGGACCTCCTTGATATAGATGGCAGTCACGTTAAAGAGGTATAGTTAGCTTTTTATTAAACGGAGGGTAAGTGGTGACAGAGCACTTTAATTTTAGGTTGTTTTCTTTCAACATCTCAGAAGGAAATTAGCCATCTTAAACATTTGAATTAGTGGACTTCATGGAATTTTAATTCTTCATTCCAGTGCCAGGTCTACCACTAACTAACTTTGTATTTTACCCTCTTTTAGCCTTCCTATTTGCATCTGTAAAAATATGTATGGGGAGTGGGGAGAGGTGGTTTAGGGTATTATCATCTGGAAAGTCTCTAATTTCAGTTTAATATTGAATCCCATGAGCACCCACGCTGATTGCACCACCTCACAATTGCAGAACATTTAAGAGTTTGCAAAAGATACATATTTTTTCATTTGACCCTTAAGGTAACCTTATAAAATAGTCAAGGTATATTTTATTATATCCATTTTACAGATAGGAAAACTGAAGATTGCAGTCCATATAGGTCATAATTGAGAGCAGAGCACATTCTTTTGAAGCAGGATAGACGTGGTCCAAACACCTGCTTGGTTCAAAGGGTACAGAATCTAAGGCTAATTTTTCCCATGAAAAGATCTCCCCTTGAACATAACCAGTGACTTGTATTTCCATGACTTCTAAATAAAGAGGAAAATCTTAGAATTTGGGTCATCCTAGCTACCTATAACAGTGTGACACTTTTGTGTTGAGATCATTTGCCTTCTCTGCTCATGATAGTCAGGAGACAGGGCGGGGTGTGGTGATATGGAGAGCTTCCTCCCTGTGGTTTGCTTTGTAGAAGTAGTTTACCCAGCCTGAAGCTGAAATAACATACACTGTTAATGACAATAGATTGAGTTTGCACAAGGATCATAGTTTTGTGTTGGGTGTTTAGAAATAGAGAACAAGTCAGGCATTACTAACACCTTGAAGTGAGAAGAGGGTAGACTCTGGTGCCAGACTGATGGAATTCATGTTGCATTTGCCACTTACTAGCTGTTGGACCTCGGGAAGTCACTTAACCTCCATGTGCATTAGTATTATCATCAGCAAAACGGGAATAAGAGTGTTATAAACCTCAGAGTGTTACTATGAAGAGTATTATACATATTTAATAAATATGTATAAAGTGCTTACATCATTGCCTAGTATACAGTATGTGTTAAATAGGTATCCAGTATTATAGTAAGAGTTAATATTTATTGGCTATTTCCTATGTCAGACATGAGTTCAGTGATGTATGTATATCATCTCATGGAACTCCCACTACAATCCCTGAGATAGGGACTATTTTACTGCTCGTTTTATGCAAATTCACATAGCCAATAAGCATTAGCATATCTCTTAAAATTGTGCCCTCAACTTCTATGCTAAAAATAGTTATTTTCTAATATAAGTTGCTTAGAAATAGAGAAGGTGAAAGTAGGAAGCCCTATTTCAGAGCATTCTGGGTTTTTAAGCTGACAAAAGTAACCTCTACATTGCAAACTTTGTTTTAAATGATTTGTCTTAAACGTTGTCAATAAATGGTTGATATTGTTGATATAACCTTAGTCATATATTATATATAAATTCTAGGTGTCTTTTAAGCACAGTGACTCTGATTTTGTTGTAACTGTACAGAATGAAATAGAATGTTTAACACTGATGATCTATAATTTTAATGTTAAAAATGAGTTCTATTAGAAGCAAAAGAAAATGTCGTCTCAGTATAGTACAGATGCCTGGAATAAATTTGGGTTGCAATGAGATGGGATGATTCATCTATTTGTATGGATTCTTTTCATTGTGCACTGCATGTTAAAATGCTTTACAGTGACGGATTATTTTTCTTACATCTCTATAAGCTTAATATTTCCACCATCTATTTAGTCAGAAAGATGTTCGTTGAGAATGCAGATGTTTCAGAGATGTTTTAGAGAGCATAGCTTTAAAAAACTTAGATCCATTTAGTTTGAATGTCCTTGAGCAAATTATTTAAACTCTCCAAATCTGTTTCCTTATTTATAAAAGAAAGGGTTGTTTTAACTTCACTTAGCAAGGCTATGTCAAACAAAAGTATTGTACCAGGCACTGTATAATGTTCTGATAAAAGTCATTGCTATTAAGACAGGTCTGTGTAATAAAACAGGAATTTGTATGATCCCATCTCTATTAGAGTTCTCTGGAGAAAAAGAATCAGTATGATAGCTCTGTCCTCCCTCCTTCTCTCTCTCCTCTCTCCCTCCCTCCCTCCTAACCCTATATATCTATCTAAATATACATCTATAGAGATCTCTTAATATCTCTAGATATCTATACATATCTGTAAATATATATCTATATCACTCTCTTGACAATTATTATCTAATTACTAATATTAACTATTATTATTATTAATTATTATGACAGAGATGGTAGGAGCTAGCAAGTGTGAAATTTGTAGGGCTGGTCAGCAGGCTAGAAATTCAGGAAGAGTTGATATTGCAATCTTGAGTCTAAAATCTCCAGGTGGGCCAGCAGGCTGGGACATCAGGCAGTGCTTTTATGTTGCAGTGTTGAGGCAGAATTGCTCCTTCTTTAGGAAAACTCAGTCTTTCCTCTTAATGCCTTCAACTGATTGGATGAGGCCCCCATTATGGACAACAATTTGTTTTACTTAAAGTCAACTTATTGTAAATGTTAATTATGTTCACAAACATCTAATGTTTGACCAAACACCTGGGCACCATAGCCCAGTCAAGAAGACACATTAGTTAGCTATGACACCATGGAACTTTCTTTTCTTTTTCTGGTGTTAGAGTCACCACTACACTGATAAGTGTTCTAGTCGGCTATGTTATGCTGTTAAGGATGCCTGAAACCCATTCCACAGTCAACTGAGATGGGAGGATTTGTTTTGTTTTGTTTTGTTTTGGGGAGGATTGTTAATGGAAGGTGAATCATAGGAAAAATCACAATCTTTGGTGCTGGAATTCCTAGTGCCAACAGAGTCAGTTGATAATTGACCAAGAATGGCAGATGTGGTGACATGGGAATGAAGCCTAGAAAAGTGTACTTTGTGCTTCCGGGGTCTTCTCTTTACCTCAGCTCAAACCAGATCCCCTTTGGGGATTGAACACTCTTCCCACAACGGTGTCCTATTACTGTCAGGTGAAGGCATTTCCCTCAAGTTAGTACTTCAAACTTCCTATCATGCCAGAATAATGGAGTCACTTCCCCCCTAGCAACTGCTGTGGCTGCCTCATTTCCCGGGAAACACTGGCTGCTGTGCAGGTGACAGACCATCAGTTGCTTATTTGAGTCATATTTGAGATGTAGCTGGTGCTTTGGAAGGGAACGTGGGAGTTATCCACTCTCCATTTCTGATGCAACAACTGGAGACATCCCTCCAAAGAAGATAATTCCAATACTGCCTTTTTGAAATGAGAGCCTAATGGAGTGCCATATGCTACCTCTTCTGAGTATTCGGCCCACATGCTCGGTGGGCCCAGTGCCATCTCTTTGGGGATATATATTCTTTTTTTTTACATCTTTATTGGAGTATAATTGCTTGACAGTGGTGTGTTAGTTTCTGCCTTATAACAAAGTGAAGCAGCTATATACATACATGGGGACATATATTCTTGAAAGAAAGTTAATAAGTACAGGCTACCCAAGCCCTATAGAAAAATGCTCTCAGGTATTTGAGAGTGTGTTGTTAGCTGTTATCATCTCAGATATTCTCCTCCAAAAGGAGGCGATCTGTGGTGGTATAGGTTGTTTTGGGACCAGTATATAGTATCTTTATTTTCTTAAAGCAGTTTTTCCATAGGCAGATTACTCTAGGAGACCAGGGGCCTGTGTGTATATTTAAATTTTTTTCCAAAATAAAAACCTGTATCCGCAGGATAAGAAATCGAGTTCAGACACTGGTATGTGGACATTGTTCTGCCCATGTGGACTCTCTCTCTGCAAAGACCATTATAAAGAAATAATGCCTTTGATATTTGGGGAGAAAATTCCCATTGAAGTGCTTCATCTTCAAAGTCATCCTTTCTATCCTACTGAGGGCTGACAGATGGCCAGCATGGGGCAGTTGTATAGACTGGCTGCTGAATATAACACTCGTACTAAGGTCCATAGTGAGAGACCGACTCCCCTCCCTGCAGAGGCCACAGACAGGGCCTTATCAGGGATGACAGGCTGCTGAGGGGATGCCCAGATCCTGTGCCTGGTGAGCATGCTGCTGCAGTGTGTGACCACAGAGGGCTGTTGCCTGTCCAGGTGCTCTCAACGGCGGTGTGATAAAGACTTTGGAGGCAGCTTGAAAGCTTACTTCTGCAAACACTTCCTGGGATGATTTGTAATACCCTTAACATGTCATATTGAAGCGGGGTAGGTAAGGCTCTGAGAAGATAGGTTCAAGTTCAGGGTGTTGAAAATGAAATAAAAGTTCTGTTCCAAACTGTATTTTGGGCACAGCCATGGGCTTTAATTAGGCTGGGTTTCTATTTGTCCTCCTTGATTGAGGGACATAGAAGAGAGCTGCTTCTGCTGCCCTGGGGACAAAAGATGTCTGATGACATGTGAGGCACACTGACATGTCTGCATATGAAGTTTAAAAGGGAATGCTTCGGTTCTGGGGAAAAAAAATGTTCCATCTGGTGGTTTAGGACCTCATTTAATTTTTCAAATGGTTTCCGAGGGATGTAGCTAGGTGAAGGTGGTCATTTCAAGGCCCTTATATTATAGAATTTTGATAAGTTTTCCAAATTTTTACTTGCTCCCTTGTAGCACATTATCTCCTATCAACATTTGAACAGCTATCTGTGAGGTTGAGAATTTTGTCTCTTGTGTCTTGTTTTCTTGAAGCCCCCTCTAGAGGCCTCTGTGATTATCACCTGAGTTGCCATTTTAATAAATACTTGTTGGTGTCCTTTCCATGACTTTGCTAGTTTTGTCCCTCCTTTGAGAAAGGTTTTTCTTCTGTCTACAATTAGGCAACATAATTAGGAAACTTTCTTCCACAGCCACTGGAAATAATAACTGGCAGTTGGGACATTTGTGGAGTGAGTGGTGAAATGGGAGTGGTCATGCATGTGATTAGAACATTAGGCCCTGTTGCATAGGCTCACACCCTAAAGTTCACAGAAAAATCATTATAATCACAATCAGAGTACCAGGAGCAAGAAGGGTTTTACCATGTTGTAGAGGTCAATGATATATTGACCTCCATAATCTCTGTGTGAACCTGACTGCATGTGTTGCCCTGTCCCTGCAGTGCTTTGAACTAACCTTGTGCCTTTCATCTGAGTGTCTTACAGTTGCTGTATTTTCTCATTTAAACACACGACTGCCTTAGGAGGTAGGAGTAGAGTAATAGCAATCCTTTGTAGATAAAGACTTGGGATACAGAGATTTGAAACCATGTGAAACAGTCTGGGAGAGATGGTAAAGGAAACTAGGATTCCTACACAATGCTGAATAATGGACTGGAATATTTTCTATACACCAGGTACACAGGCTTCTCTTTGTTCTAGCACACACTGAGGGTCTCTTGGACTGTCAACTATGTGAAGATTATTTTATTCGTTCATTAAAGTCCAGCTTGGAACTCCTGAGCTCAGGTTGCCTGCTATTGCAGGCCGGCTACAGACGTGATAAGGCTCTCAATACCCACAGCCCAAGGATCTTATCTTTTTCTGACACCAAAACAATCTATGCCCAAACTGCCCTTAGAGTCAGGACCAGTCAAAGCCATCTATACCTCCCAATGCAGTGATCAACCTCCTCCAAAAACCAAAGTTCTGTTTTTTGAGCACCTATATTTCTATTCTTTAATTCCTGTACTGTTCAGTGATTCTTACCAAGGCTTCATTGCTGTACTGCCGACCTTCCATACAATAAAATCATGGTGCCCTCTAGGAAGCGTGTTCTATTATAGATTACCTTCCTGCATCTTTAATATCTTCATATTACTCCATGGTGTGCTGGTAAATATTCAACAATGTACTATCTGAAAAAAGACGTGTATATATATATACACATGAGTTATTAATATTTTTTACTAATATAAAGAATGTGTAACATACTGTTTACAAATAATACATGGTACTCTCTATTATAAATTCTATATAGCCAATGCATTTACACTTAACATTTTCATGATTTTTTGCTGAACTCTTGTATCAATAACAAACCAATGGTTGTAAATGGCTGTAAGCCCGGCATGAATGTTGGTTGGTACTTTCATTTGGATGGATAAGTAGGATAAAAGTGAAACAATGAAGGCATATGTCAGAATCATGCTTATTTGTCAATGACGTGAGGGACTTCTGTGCTGAATCAGATAGAGGTTTAAAATATCGTGAGAATATTTTCGCAAGTTTTACTTCATGCTGCTCACAATAAAGTATCAACAGACATGACACACTTTTAAGTTTCATCTGCATTATTTTCTCCACTATTTCCTTAAGTCTAAACCAGGATTGGACAAACTTTTTCGTAAAGATCCAGGTATTAAATGCTTCAGATTTAGAGTCACATTGTTTCTGTGGTAATTACTCAACTCGTGTTGTTGTGGAGCCATAGATATTACCACTGAGTACTGGCATTTTCCAGTAAGACTTTATTTACAGAAACAGGCAACAAGTGGGCAATAGTTTGTCTAGAAAATTGGCAAAACAGTAAATCAAACCTTGATCTATTAACATTTACCAGTTTCTGTGGTGTAAGAACTCCATTACAGCCAATTTCAAGCTACCAGTGTGATGGTACTGAACATGTATTTGGGAAAGAATGTGCAGTAGCACCCCATTATGTAATATTTCCACTATATAGACACAATGGGTGGAAATAGCTCAAGAGTATGGATAATAAAAGGTAGTATATTTATTAGAAAATGAGGAGTTTGAGTATTTATTACCTTTGGTTTTAATGTTACTGCCTTAATTATAAGGTCATATAGTCTAATTTTTGATAATCATTATGTTCAGCAATCAGCCCTCAAAATTTCTAAAAAAAAATGTAATTAGGCCTTGCAAGCTGGCATGAGCTGGTTCTACCACACCATTTCTTTTCCTGGCACATTTCCCATTGAAGTTTTAATATTTTATATTCAAGGAACTGTAAAGCAGGACCTGTAAATTCATTCCATAGACATTTCATTAACTATGCATTTGTGTCAGACATTCCACTGTCATTCTTGACTCCTTTCTCTTACTTTGAGATGCATTTTCTTCAACTCTCCTGAAAAATTTCTGCACCTTTGAAGATTGACCTTCTTCTAACCCATTGACTACTCTATCATTCTGTTAAATTTATTGATTACATATTTCACAGTCCTCTGCCATCGCCAGCGTGACTTCAGCTGCCATGTGGATGATCCTATTAACATTCCAAGTAATTTCTTTAATTCCAGTGGCCTTTACGACTGTTCTAATAACATATTTCCATACATGTTTCCTACTTCTCAATGACTAGTTTAATATCTTGAACTCTGATATCTTACTTTGTGAATTAAACTATAAACTGTGTTATCTTCCTAATTTTAAGATATTTAAATTTCTTTTTTTATTGAAGTGTAGTTGATTTACAATATTTTTTTAGTTTCAAGCATACAGGATAGTGATTCAATATTTTTATAGATTATATTCCATTTAAATTTATTATAAAATATTTTATATATTCTCTGTGCTGTACAATATATACTTGTAGCTCATTTATTTTGTACATAGTTATTTGTACCCTTTAATCCCCTACCCCTATATTGCTCTTACCTTCTTTGGACTCCCCACTGGTAACCACTAGTTTGTTCTCTATATCTGTGAGTCTGTTTCTGTTTTGTTATAGTCATTCATTTACTTTATTTTTTATATTCCACATATAAGGGATAACAGACAGTATTTGTCTTTCTTTTTTAGTGATATCATTCACTAAACATAATACCTCCAGATTCATCCATGTTGTTGCAAAAGGCAAAATTTCATTATTTTTTGTGTCTGTGTAGTATTTCATTGTGTGTGTGTGTGTGTGTGTGTGTATATATATATATATATATGCTACATCTTTATCCATTCATCTGTTGGTGGACACTTAGGTTGCTTTCATATCTTGGCAATTGTAAATAATGCTGCTATGAACATTGGGGTACATGTATCTTTTTGAATTAGTGTTTTCATTTTCTTTGGATATATACCCAGGAGTGGAATTGCTGGATCATATGGTAATTCTGCTTTTAGTTTTTTGAAGAGCCTCTATACTGTGTTACATAGTGGCTGCACCAATTTACATTCTTACCAACAGTGTATAAGGATTTCCTTTTCCCTACATTCTCACCAACACTTGTTATTTGTGGTGTTTTTCAGGCTAGACATTCTGACAGGTGTGAGGTGATATCTTATTGTGGTTTTGATTTGCATTTCCCTGCTGATTAATGACGTTGAACATCTTTTCATGTGCTTGTTGGCCATCTGTATGTCTACTTTGGAAAAATGTGTATTGAGGTCTTCTCATTTTTTTAAATCAAGTTTTTTTTTTTTTTTTTTTTTTTTTTACAGTGAGTTCTATGAGGTGTTTATATGTTTTGGATATTAATCCCTTATTGGTCATATCATTTGCAAATATTTTCTCCCATTCAATAGGTTGTCTTTTTGTTTTATTGATGGTTTCCTTTGCTGTGCAAAACTTGTAAGTTTAATTAGGTCCATTTCTTTATTTGCTTTTATTTCCTTTCCCTGACAAGACATATCCAAAAGAATATTGCTATGATTTATGTCAAAGAACATTCTATCTACTTTTTTCTTCTAGGAGTTTTCATGGTTTCTGTCCTTACATTTAGATCTTTAATCCATTATGAGTTTATTTTTGTATATGGTGTGAGGAAATGTTCTAATTATTTTACATGTAGCTGTCCAGTTTTTCCAACACCACTTATTGTGTGTCTTCCACATTGTATATTCTTGCCTCATTTGTCTTAGATTAATTCACTACAAGTGCATGGGTATATTTCTGGGCTCTCTGTTCTGTTCCTTTTATCTATGTGTCTGTTGGGGGGGGCAGTACCATACTGTTTTGATGACTGTTGCTTTGT
Source organism: Globicephala melas (assembly GCF_963455315.2). Classification (NCBI taxonomy): domain Eukaryota; kingdom Metazoa; phylum Chordata; class Mammalia; order Artiodactyla; family Delphinidae; genus Globicephala; species Globicephala melas. The sequence continues at coordinate 50,048,925 of NC_083316.1, read as the reverse complement.
AGTATAGTCTGAAGTCAGGGAGCCTGATACATCCAGCTTTGTTCTTTTTTCTCGGGATTTCTTTGGTTATTCAGGGTCTTCTGTGGTTTCATATTAATTTTTCTTATTTTTAAAAAAGTTTTATATTGCAGCATAGTTGATTAACAACGTTGTGTTAGTTGCAGGTGTACAGCAAAGTGATTTGGGTTATTACAGGATATTGAGCAGAGTTCCCTCTGCTATACAGTAGGTCCTTGTTGGTTGTCTATTTTAAATATAGCACTGTGTACATGTCAATTCCAAACTCCCAATCTATCCCTCCCCCCATATTAATTTTAAAACTATTTGTTCCAGCTCTGTGAAAAATGTCATGGGTATTTTGATAAGGATCACATTAAATCTGTAGATTGCTTTGGTTAGTATGGTCACTTTTTAATTTTTTTAAATTAATTTTTATTGGAGTATAGTTACTTTACAATATTGTGTTAGTTTCTACTGTACAGCAAAGTGCATCACCTATACATAGACATATATATCCCCTCTTTTTTGGATTTCCTGCCCATTTAGGTCACAACAGAGCACTGAGTGGAGTTCCCTGTGCTATATAGTAGGTTCTCATTAATTATCTATTTTATACATAGTATCAATAGTATATATATATATATATAAATCGCTATCTCCTAATTTCTCCGACCCTCACTTTCTCTCCTGGTATCCATGCATTTGTTCTCTATGTCTGTGTCTCTACTTCTGCCTTGCAAGTAAGATCATCTATACCATTTTTCTAGATTCCACATGTATGTGTTAATATATGATATTTGTTTTTCTCTTTCTGACTTACTTCACTCTGTATGACAGTCTCTAGGCCCATCCATGTCTCTACAAATGACCCAATTTCGTTCCTTTTTATGGCTGAGTAATATTCCATTGTATATATGTACCAGATCTTCTTTATCCATTCCTCTGTTAATGAACATTTAGGTTGGTTCCAAGTCCTGCCTATTGTAAATAGTGCTGCAATGAACACTGGGGTGCATGTGTCTATTTGAATTACGGTTTTCTCTGGGTATATGCCCAGGAGTGGGATTGTTGGGTCATATGGTTAATCTATTTTTAGTTTTTTAAGGAATCTCCATAATGTTCCCCATAGTGGCTGTATCAATTTACATACCCAGCAACAGTGCAAGAGGGTCCCCTTTTAACCGCACCCTCTCCAGCATTTATTGTTTGTAGATTTTTTGTTGATGGCCATTCTGACTGGTGTCAGGTGATACCTCATTGTAGTTTTGATTTGCATTTCTCTAATAATTAGTGATACTGAGCATCTTTTCATGTGTTTGTTGGCCATCTGTATGTCTTCTTCAGAGAAATTTCTATTTAGGTCTTCTGTCCATTTCTTGATTGGGTTGTTTGTTTTTTGATATTGAGCTGCATGAGCTGTTTGTATATTTTGGAGATTAATCCCTTGTCAGTTGCTTTATTTGCAAATATTTTTCCCATTCTGAGTGTTGCCTTTTCATCTCAATTATGGTTTCCTTTGCTGTGCAAAATCTTTTGAGTTAACTAGGTCCTATTTTTTAATTTTTGTTTTTATTCTCATTACTCTAGGAGGTGTTTCAAAAAAGATCTTGCTGTGATTTATGTCAAAGAGTGTTCTGCCTATGTTTTCCTCTATGAGTTTTAGAGTGTCTGCCCTTAAACTTAGATCTTTAATCCATTTTGAGTTTATTTTTGTGTATGGTGTTAGGGAGTGTTCTAATTTCATTCTTTTACATGTAGCTGTCCAGTATTATTGAAGAGCACCACTGATTGAAGAGGCTGTCTTTTCTCCATTGTATATTCTTGCCTCCTTTGTCATAGATTAAGTGTCCATAGGTGTGTGGGTTTATCTCTGGGCTTTCTATCCTGTTCCATTGATCTATATATCTGTTCTTGTGCCAGTACCATTCTGTCTTGATTATTGTAGCTTTGTAGTATAGTCTGAAGTCAGGGACTCTGTTTCCTCCAACTCCATTTTTTCCCCTCAAGATTGCTTTGGCTATTCAGGGTCTTTTGTGTCTCCATACAAATTTAAATTTTTTTTGTTCTAGTTCTATAAAAGATGCTACTGGTTATTTGATAGAGATTGCATTGAATCTGTAGATTGCTTTGGGTAGTATAGTCATTTTCACAATATTGATTCTTCCAATCCAAAAACATGGTATATCTCTTCATCTGTTTGTTTCATTTTTGATTCCTTTCATCAGTGTCTTATAGTTTCCTGAGTACAGGTCTTTTACTTCCTTAGGGGGGTTTACTCCTAGGTATTTTATTCTTTTGGTTGCAATGGTGAATGGGATTGTTTCCTTCATTTCTCTTTTTCATCTTTTATTGTTAGTGTATAGGAATGCAGGAGATTTCTGTGAATTAATTTTGTACCTACAACTTTACCAGATTCATTGATTACCTCTAATAGTTTTCTGGTGGCATCTTTAGGATTTTCTATGTATAGGATCATGTCATCTTCAAACAGTGACAGTTTTACTTCTTTTTTTCCATTTTGGATTCCTTTTATTTATTTATTTTTTTTCTCTGATTGCCATGGCTAGGACTTCAAAAACTATGTTGAATAATAGTAGTGAGAGTGGACATCCTTGTTTTGTTCCTGATGTTAGAGGAAATGCTTTCAGTTTTTCGCCATTGAGAATGATACTTGCTGTGGGTTTGTTGTATATGGGCCTTATTATGCTGAGGTAGGTTCCCTCTATGTCCACTTTCTGGAGAGTGTTTATCATAAATGGTGTTGAATTTTGTCAAAAGCTTTTTCTGCATCGATTGAGATGATAATATGGTTTTTATCCATCAGTTTGTTAATATGGTGTATCACATTGATTGATTTGCGTATATTGAAGCACGCTTGCATCCCTGGGATAAATCCCACTTGATCATGATGTATGATCCTTTTAATGTGTTGTTGGATTCTGTTTGCTAGTATTTTGTTGAAGATTTTTGCATCTATATTCATCAGTGATATTGGTCTGTAACTTTCTTTTTTTGTATTATCTCTGTGTAGTTTTGGTATTGGGCTGATAGTGGCCGCATAGAGTGAGCTTGGGAGTTTTCCTTCCTCTGAAATGTTTTTGAAGGGTTTGAGAAGGATGGGTGTTATGTCTTCTCTAATTGTTTGATAGAACTCACCTGTGAAGCAACCTGGTCCTGGACTTCTGTTTGTTGGAAGATTTTTAATCACAGTTTCAAGTTCATTACTTGTGATTGGTCTGTTCATATTTTCTATTTCTTCCTGGTTCAGTCTTGGAAGGTTATACCTTTCTAAGAATTTGTCCATTTCTTCCAGGTTGTCCATTTTATTGGCATAGAGTTGGTTGTAGTAGTCTCTTAGGATGCTTTGTATTTCTGTGGTGTCCATTGTAACTTCTCCTTTTACATTTCTAATTTTATTGATTTGAGTTTTCTCCTCCTTTTTCTTGATGAGTCTGGCTAAAGGTTTATCAATTTTGTTTATCTTCTCAAAGGACCAGCTTTTAGTGTTATTGATCCTTGCTATTGTTTTCTTTGTTTCTATTTCATTTATTTATTGAGTCTTTTATCTATTTGCTTGGTTTTGCCGGGTCTTATTTGCAGCCTGTGGGAACTTTAGTTGCCACAGGCAAACTCTTGTTTGTGGCATGTGGGATCTAGCTCCCTGGGCAGGGATCAAACCCAGGCCCCCTCCATTGGGAGTGTGGAGTCTTAGCCACTGGACCACCAGAGAAGTCCCTATTTCATTTATTTCCACTCTGCTCTTTATGATTTCCTTCCTTCTACTAACTTTGGTTTTTTTGTTCTTCTTTCTCTAGTTCCTTTAGGTGTAGGGTTATATTGTTCATTGGAGATTTTTCTAATATCTTGAGGTAGGATTGTGTTGCTATAACCTTCCCTCTTAGAACTCCTTTTGCTGCATCCCATAGGTTTTGGGTCATCGTGTTTTCTTTGTCACTTGTCTCTAGGTATATTTTAATTTCCTTTTTTATGTCTTCAATGATGCCTTGGTTACTTACTAGTGTATTGTTTAACCTCCATGTGTTTGTGTTTTTTAAAGATTTTTTCCTGTAATTGATTTCCACTCTCATAGTGTTGTGGTTGGAAAAGGTACTTGATATGATTTCAATTTTCTTAAATTTACTGAGGCTTGATTTGTGACCCAAGATATAATGTATCCTGGAGAATGTTCCATGTGCACTTGAGAAGAAAGTGTATTCTGCTGCTTTTGGATTGAATGTCCTATAAATATCAATTAAATCTGTCTGGTCTATTGTGTCATTAAAACTTGTGTTTCCTTATTAATTTTCTGTCTGGATGATCTGTCCTTCGGTGTAAGTGAGGTGTTAAATACACCCACTATTACTGTGTTTCTGTTGTTTTCCCCTTTTATTGCTGTTAGCATTTGCCTTATGTATTGAGGTGCTCCTATGTTGGGTGCATAAATATTTATAATTGTTATATCTTCTTCCTGGATTGATCCCTTGATCATTATGTAGTGTCCTTCCTTATCTCTTGTAACAGTCTTTATTTTAAAGTCTATTTTATCTGATATGAATATTGCTACTCCAGCTTTCTTTTGATTTCCATTTGCATAGAATATATTTTTCCATCCTCTCACTTTCAGTTTGTATGTGTCCCTAGGTCTGAAGTGGGTCTCTTGTAGACAGCTCGGATATGGGTCTTGTTTTTATATCCATCCAGCCAGTCTGTGTCTTTGGTTGGAGCATTTAATTCCCTTACATTTAATGTAATTATCGATATGTATGTTCCTATTACCATTTTCTTAATTGTTTTGGGTTTGTTTTTCTGGGCCTTTTTCTTTTCTTTTGTTTCCCACCTAGAGAAGTTCCTTTAGCCTCTGTTGTAAAGCTAGTTGGGTGATGCTGAATTCTCTTAGCTTTTGCTTGTCTGTAAAACTTTTGATTTCTCTGTCAAATCTGAATGATATCCTTGCTGGGTAGAGTAATCTTGGTTGTAGGTTTTTCCCTTGCATCACTTTAAATACATCCTGCCACTCCCTTCTGGACTGCAGAGTTTCTGCTGAAAAATCAACTGATAACCTTATGGGTATTCCCTGGTATGATATTTGTTGCCTTTCCTCTGATGCTTTCAATATTTTTTCTTTGTATTTAATTTTTGATAGTTTGATTAATATGTGTCCCAACGTGTTTCTCCTTGGGTTTATCCTGTATGGTATTCGCTGAACTTCCTGGAGTTGGTTGACTATTTCCTCTCCCATGTTAGGGAAGCTTTCAACTGTAATCTCTTCAAATATTTTCTCAGACCCTTTCTCTTTCTCTTCTTCTTCTGGGATCCCTATAATTTGAGTGTTGTTGTGTTTATTGTTGTCCCAGAGGTCTCTGTGACTGTCCTCAATTCTTTTCATTCTTTTTTCTTTATTCTGTTCTGTGGCAGTTATATCCACCATTCTATGTTCTAGCTCGCTTATCCGTTTTTCTGCCTCAGTTATACTGCTATTGATTCCTTCTTTGGATCATCTTTACTGTTATTACTCTGAATTTTTTTTTCAGCTAAATTGCTTATTTCCTCTTCATTTTTTTGGTGTTTTGGGTTTTTAACCTTCCTCCTTCATCTGCAGCATATTTCTCTGTATTCTCATTTTGTTTAACTTACTGTGTTTAGGGTCCCCTTTCTGCAGGATGCAGTAGCTAGTTCCTCTTACTTCTGGTGTCTGCCCCCAGTGGGTGAGTTTGGTCCAGTGGCTTGTGTAGACTTCCTGGTGTGGGGGACTGGTGCCTTTGTTCTATTGTGTGGAGCTGGATCTTGTCCCTCTGATGGGCAGGGCCATGTCAGGTGGTGTTTTTTGGGGTGTCTGTGAGCTTAGTATGATTTTAGGCAGCCTGTCTGCTAAGGGTGAGATTGTGTTCCTCTCTTGCTAGTTGCTTGGTGTGAGGCATCCAGCACTGGAGCTTGCTGGCCATAGGGTGGAGCTGGGTCTTGGTGTTGAGATGGAGACCTCTGGGAGAGCTCTCGCAGATTAATATTCCCTGGGGTCAGGAGTACTCTGGTGGTCCAACATCCTGGGCTCAGCTTTCCCACCTCAGAGTCTCAGACCAAACCCCTGGCCAGAGCACCAAGAACCTGCAAGCTCTATGGTTCAGAAGAAAAGAAAAAAAAAGAAAATGAACAGACAAATAAAACCCCAAGATAAATGGTAAAAGCAAAACCAAACAGATGAAAACACACAAAGAAATACACATACAAACACACACACACAAACAGAAAACAAGATGAGAGCAACCAAACAGTAAGTGAACCCCAAAATGAAAACAAATAATAAAACTAAATTAACAAAAACAAAAAAAAAATACAAATCAAGAGCAGAAAGTAAACTAAAAAAAGGCAAAGAAAGCATAAAACAAACACACAAAAAGATTAAAAAAAAAAGAGAAAGAAAACAAAAGGAAAAAACAAGAAAAAGTAATGTAAAAATAGAAAAATATAGAATATAGTTTGAAAAAGATAACAACAAAGGGAAACAAAGGGAAAAAACAAGTAAAAATATAATGAAAAAGTAAATAGAAAAAAATAAAAAAATACTACAATAAAAGTATAAAAAAGAAAAGAAATAAATTAAAATTAGAAGAATAATAAACACCAGAACAAAATGAAACAAAAAATAATAGTAATAATAATAGTATTTTCCTGGGGCCTCAGCTGTCAGTGTCCTTGCCATTATAGTGAGCCACAGCCAATCCCTGCCTTCCCAGGAAATCCTCCAATATCTCTAGGTCGGTTTCAGGATCTACTCTGGGGCCAGCTGAGACTCTGACCTGGCCCAACTCCTGAATGTACTTGCCCCCAAAGTGCACAGTTGCCCCCAATGTCCACAGCCTCAGGTGTGGGAATATTCATTGTCTATTCAGATATTCCACAGATGCAGGGTTTACCATGTTGATTGTGGGAATTAAATCTGCTGCTTCTGTGGCTGCATGGAGAGATTTCCCTTCCTCTTCTTTGGTCGCACTGCCCCAAGGGTTCAGCTTTTGTTTTGGACCTGCCTCTGCATGTGGGCCACCCTCAGGCATCTGTTCCCCGCCCAGGTGAGAGGGGGGGAAAGCAGCGGCTGATTAGCACACACTTGCTCACTCAGGCTGGGGAGAGGGAGGGATACGGCAGTCACAGTTGGGATGTGTGGGGAGTGCGTGCAGCAGCAGAGGCTGGCAGGAAGTTGCAAAGCCTGAGGCACACTGTGTGCTCTCCTGGGGAAGTTGGCGCAGGGTCACAGGATCCTCAGCGGTGGGCTGTGCAGGCTCCAGAAAGGTGTGGGCAGTGACCTGCACTTCCTCACAGGACCCTTGGTGGCAGTGGTGACAGTGGTAGAGGACTCACCTCTGGAGTCTGAGATAGCAGCGTGGCTCACACCCACCCCTGGAGCTCATGTAGGTGGTACCCTGCTGTCTGTGAGTGCACGGAGAAAGAAGCTCCTAAGGCAGGCCTGCCCCTCTCATGCACCCCCCAACAATGGTCCGTTGCCTCTCTCGTGGGCCCAGGCTTCTTCCCACACTCCCTCAGCTGTGGCATACTAGCCCCGTCAGGCTGTCTTCACACAGCCAACCCCATTCCTCTACCTGAGGTCTGACCTCTGAAGCCCAAGCCTCAGCACCCAGCTCCCACCTGCCCCGGTGGGCAAGCCAACAAGCATCTCAGGCAGGGGAATGCTGGTCGGCACTAATCCTCTGTGCACGATTCTCTCTGTTTTGCCCTCTGCACCATTACTGTGCTCTCCCCTGAGGCTCTGAAGCTCCTCCCATGCCCGGTCCCCACCAGTGAGGGGGCTTTCTAGTGTGTGGAAACTTTTCCTCCTTCACAGCTCCCTCCCAGAGGTGCAGGTCCCATCCCGATTCCTTTGTCTCTTTTTTTTTTCTTTTTTCTTTTGCCCTACCCAGTTAAGTGGAGATTTTCTCAGATTTGGAAGTCTGAGGTCTTCTGCCAGTGTTCAGTAGATGTTCTGTGGGAGTCGTTCCACTTGTAGATGTATTTTTGAGGTGTCTTGGTCTCCTACTGAATGACATTCAATTCCTATAGTTCTTATAAGTAATTTCTTGAAGTTTGTTGGAAAAATATCCAAAGATTTCTAATTTTCTCTCCCCCAGTATATAAGCAAGTAGGTCAACAATGCCTGCTGTTAACCTCTTCTTCACAGGAAGAGAAAGTCCATTATGAAGTTCTGCACCTTTGCAGATAGGTAGAGAATGCGGGGAAATACACACAATCTGCTGTAAGTTCCACATTTATTTGGTCAGTGATCTTAAACACAACAGGAGCAAAGTAGCAACACTAAGCAGGAGCCAGTGGAGCGTATCTGGTAGACTTCTCCATAACTTTGGCTTCCTTATGAGGCACATAGCTGTTGGCTCAGAAAGAATCTTGCCTATCCTAAGAGAGACACAGACTTATGTCACTATTCAGGAAAAATCTACATTAAAAAAGTTGCAAGTCACAGTGGAGCAGTTGCAAGTCACAGTAAAGCAATAAGCTCATTCAAAGGGAAGAAACAAAATTGATACTCACAAGTCTCTGAACAATTTCTTTGCTTTCATCTTTTCAGTGCCTTGAAAACCCTGACTCTGCAAGTTTAAACCAAGAATAAATTCAACAGCATTTTACTCTGCAGCATTTCTAGAGAAACATGGAAGAGTTCTTGGAAATGCTATTTTGTTAAAAATCAATAACTGTAAAATATTTCCTAAGTAGACAAGCCCCCATTTTTTTGATCACTGCTATATCTCTGAGCCCCATTTTATGCTGTAACATAAAATACAGTTACATTGCCTCCTTGGTATCTCCCTTTAACTTTTTAAGAAAAATATAAACTTTCGTGCTATTCACTTTGAACTCATGCTTATTTAGAATTTTAGCTTTAGTTTCTTGTGTTGCCTTTAGTTTTTATTAATTTTGTGATTATGTGAGAAACTTTAGCCTGCCAATAAAATAAGGTGCTAAGATAGTACATTGTGGGAACTGCAGTCTTGCTGTAATTTCCTTCGTCGAGATTCAACAATGAACCTTCAGGTCATTTTCAAATGTGTTCTTAAAATTTAATTTCCTTTGCTTTTGGTAGTAGCATGAAACTAAGATATTCCAGTTAAGTAAGGTCATTTTATTAGTACACTTTATATGTTTTTCAGCTATAGTGAGGTACTTTGCAGTACTTTGAAATGTGCTGAGCTTGAGTGCAGCCTGAAGACTAAAACAGATACAAAAAGCAGTGGTTTTTCAAGTGTTACAGAGTGATGGGACCTGGGACAGAGCCTGATTTTAGTAATGGTTTTAGTATTTTTCTTTCTGTAACACATTCAATGCAATCATGGTAGATAGATTCTGGGTAAAACATACAAATGTATACAGAAAAATGTCAATGCTGTTACTTTTATCCTCATCCAATCAGTGAATTTTTCTGTGTACTAACCTTGAACTGCAGAAGGAAAGTATTATTCTACAGGCAAATAGATTACTGTTACTTTTGAACCTCCAGTTAAATCAAGAGAAAAGCTTTCCCTGAATAATTCTGAAATCCATAATACTGATCTTTTTTTTTTTTTTTTTTTTTTTTTTTTGCTGTATGCAGGCCTCTCACTGTTGTGGCCTCTCTTGTTGCGGAGCACAGGCTCCGGACGCGCAGGCTCAGTGGCCATGGTTCACGGGCCCAGCCGCTCCATGGCACGTGGGATCTTCCCGGACCGGGACATGAATCCGTGTCCCCTGCATCAGCAGGCAGACTCTCAACCACTGCACCACCAGGGAAGCCCCATAATACTCATCTTTGAATCACTAATCGTGCTATCAATAGATTTCTTGAATTAAAAAGAGTTTTTTCCCCTTTCCAATGGAAACAAAACATTTCAAGAGTGTGGTCAAGGTAGAGCTGATGAGTGTTTGCTCTTGCAATTCTAAAGACTTTTTTGCTCTTATTTCTTTTGATATTTATTTCTTGGAGCATAAGGAGTCAGGTGCTCAAAATATGTGAAAGATAAGGCAACATGACCTACCATGTCCTTTACTTCATTGAATCAAAGACTGATTAGCACCAGAACTGAAACCATGGTTTTGTTTCTGTTTGTTTGCTTGATTTTGCCTAGTGATCAACTATACTTGACTGCTTTAATTTTTAAATCATCTTGTCCTTCAGATTATTGGATTTTCCTAATCAAGTTGAAGTTCAGCAGTCTTCACAATATGTCAGAAAAATTCCCATGATGTCAGTCACCACTGCCTTAGACTATTTGTCATGCACTCTAAGTAACCAGACAGAAAAATCTAATTTTCCATTGTATGAACCAGCAACATATATCTGAAATTCAGCAGATTGGCATTACCTGGTACAAATTCAGAGGATTATATTCAGATTCTTTTCTGACTCAGGTCCAGTGATGAAATCCTAGTATATAAATATCTGTTATCTATATCTGAAGGCAGACTCAGAATTCATCATAGAGTGCAAAACAAGAAAGATGAATATATTCACATTACATTTATCCTTAGTGAAAATGTTTAAGTGAGATAGTTGAAAATGACACTGCAGCCACTAGATGAAATTCAGATTAGTGATTATCCAGGTCATGTGGACTCTGTATAAACTGGATAAATTAAACCTAAAGAAACAAAAACTTGAGAGCCATGATATCTGTTTTCAAAGGATTGCCCACTGAAAGAAGGGTTAGATTTATTTTATTTTTCTTTAGAAGATAGAAGCACACCAGATTGTGGCAGGTTATTGAATGCTGAGTTTGGCTTAATAAAAAAAAAAATGTGAATAATTAGAGGTAGTCTGTAAGTCTGCCTGAACCAGCAGTGAGTCTCTGTTATTGAAAATATTTTAGAGTCTGAATGACAATCTGCCAGGGATGTTGGACAGAGAACTCTTGATCTGGCAGGGAATTTGGATTTGTCACTTTTAAGGTTTATTCCAACCCTGGTTCTGTTACATTCACCCTGGAATAAATAGTCAGCACCATCGCCTCCTTTCTAGAGCTCTCGTTTCCTTTTGTTTACCATAGGATAATACACAAAGAAGGGAGAAAAGAAGCCCAAATTCAGCTGTTAGTTGGGCTGACCCTGTTAGTGAAATCTCATAAACATTTTTTTCCATACTCCTCCTTAGCTGCTTCTGGGGCCATCTTTTTATGAATATGATTCCCAGATTCTCTCACCCAATTTTCATTTGGCTATTCCTTAATCTTTTCTGAGGTCATGAGTGTTTACTCTCTCTATCCTTCTGTCAGCCTTACTTAATATAACTATTGGCCATCTAAGAGTATGAAGTTAGAAACTTCTGTTTTCATTTATGTAAAAAAATTGCTTTTGAATGAAGCAGGCTATGTTTGACTTCTCAGCAACCTCAGTGCCCTCAAGTTCAAGGCAAGGGATGGAAAGTGACATATTTAATGCCCAGCATCAAATAAGCCAAAGAAAAGCAAACACACAATTGTTTTTCATTAAATATATCCCTAATCCAAAACTTTTCAAAATAGTTATCCGTGGTCAAATAAGTTTCAGAAATATTTATAATATTCATATTTAATATTTAGTGAGCATTTACTAAGTGTATGTATCGGTCAGGTTTAGAGTTTTATATACATTATTTCATTCTCAATTTTCCTATGAGGCAAAAGTTATTACTGGTCTTATCTCATAGATGAAGAATCCGAGGCATTTGCCACTTCCGAGGTACTGAATGGTAGTGCCAGGAACTCAGCAGAGCATGTATAACCCTGTGTCTTCACTAGAAGACTGCTCAGTGACCTAAATGCACATTTGTGGTTTATTAATCTTCACACAGGAGAAATAGCTTATCAGCTCTGTTCCAGAAGTGTTTGACTACAGGGCACTTTAATGATACATGATGAGAGATTAGTATTTTGAGAAATACCATCTTAAATTACATTTTATCTGTATCACTAGTAACCTTGGTCTCTTTTATTAGAAATCATTTCAATAGAGGAAAATTTTCTAACTAGAAGAATCTCCATTGTGACTTGCAACAGGATGTTGTGAAATGCTGTTTGAGATCAGTTTTTATTACTGGAAGTTAGCAAATCAGGCAGAAATTATAGTGGAAATAGCAGCATGTTCAGAACAAAGTTTTGTGTGAGTGATAATGAATGACTGCTGTTCGGGATGAGTTTGGAATGGTTTCTTATGCAGCAAGAAATATAGAGATAATACATCTGAGTTTTGCAGGACTCTGTATTTCAGGGGTGCCAGATATCTCATAATACCAAGGATGTTACCTCAGCCATAGGGCTTGTTGAACTTCTCCAAAATCTGATAGTAAAGAAAGTTCTAATGAGAGGTGGCATGGGTGATATGGTCATACAGTGAGGGGAAAAGAACTACTTCTGCAATTTCTGGGTTGTTCAGAGATTCTGCACATTTTTCTTAGGCACAAAGTTGGACTCTGGAAATAGACGAGCTTGGAGGCTACTGGAAATTGCCACAATATGGACAAAAATGAGTTGCATCTGAGATTGCAGTATCATGTCTCATGCTGGAGATGAAGTTGAATTTTATGCAGGATGAAAAATGCATTTGTGAGATGCTTGGGATATACTACCCGTGCAGACAATGAGCTTAGTAAGAGCTGATAACCGATGGAAAGGGAACAACAACCTTACCACCATGTACATACGATGCTCATGTAAGGAAATAGTAATTACAACTACAAGAAAGGACAGGCAACTTAACAAGGGCTGTTCCCCCGTCTCTGATACAACTCCAGAGAAGCAAGCGTAGTAAACAAGGAGGGGGAAAATCCTACCATATTTACCTCCATCTCAGCCCAAGTTTCACGAGTAAGAAAGTTATTAGCAAGACTAATAAATTGGTATTGGTAGGCAGAATGAGGAGGGCTTTGCATCCAATATAAAATTAAAATATAATCTGTACTAAATAGTTTTAATAACTGAAAGTACCCCCAGAGTGATGGAAAGTTTCTAAACGTTTGTTAATGAAGCTCACCATGAAGGATAAAAGAAAATTCTTAAAGCACCATCGGTAGCAACTACCGGAAAAATAAAAAATGTTTTGTGTATATATTTCAATAAATTGAGATTCTTCAAATTGATTAATAAATTTTGATTAAATCTATTTAGTGGTCCTGAACAGATCTGTCCTTGAGATTGTTCAGCACAATTTGGGGAATTTGACAAAATGGTCTGATTCTTCCTTTAAAAAAAAAAGAATCTGAGCCCCGGGCAGCTTACGAGTTCAGGGTCCCTGTGCTGCGGGTTTCTCTATTTTCAGGGGTGCCGACATGTCCTCTCCGCCTCGTGCATCAGGCCGCGCGCGGTTGTGCGCTCCGGGACTCTTTTCGGGGCTGTCGGAAGCCCAGCAGGTTGCTGGGCGCAGCTGGCACTGCCCTCCGCCCTCCCTACCAGTAGGTCGATTCTCGTAGTAGCAGCCGGTGGGGAAAAATGGCTGTGCGCTTTCGGTGCCCGCCGAAGTCACTGTGATCCTGTTAGGTATCGAAAGTACCACAACCCCGATTGCTTTCGTGAAGGACATTTTATTTCCTTACATCAAAGATAATGTTAAAGAGTATCTGCAGACACATTGGGAAGAAGAGGAGTGCCAGCAGGGGGTCAGTCTTTTGAGGAAACAGGCTGAAGAGGACTCCCACCTGGATGGTGCTGTTTCGATCCCAGCAGCATCCGGGAATGTGGTGGGTGACCTGCAGCGGATGATCCAGGCCGTGGTAGTTAACGAGTGCTGGCAGATATCTCTGGACCGGAAGACCACAGTGCTGAAACACCTGCAGGGCCACATGTGGAGGGCAGCATTCAAATCTGGGAGCATGAAAGCAGAGTTCTTTGAAGATGTGGTTCCAGCAGTCAGGAAATGGAGAGAGGTGGGAATGAAGGTGTTTATCTATTCTTCAGGGAGTGTAGAGGCACAGAAACTGTTATTTGGGCATTCTACAGAGGGAGATATTCTTGAGCTTGTGGACGGTCACTTTGGTACCGAGATTGGACACAAAGTGGAGAGTGAGAGTTATCGAAAGATTGCCAGCAGCATTGGGTGCTCAATCAACAACTTGTTTCTGACGGACGTTACCCGAGAGGCCAGTGCTGCTGAGGAAGCTGACATGCATGTAGCTGTGGTGGTGAGATCTGGCAATGTGGGGTTAACAGATGATGAGAAGACTTACTTCAGCCTCATCACATCCTTCAGTGAACTGTACCTGCCTTCCTCAACCTAGAGGAGGAGTTCTAAGGAAGAACAAACTGTCTTCACAGAGTTGTCCCTGTAGTCTAGTTTTATTCTAATGGTAAAAGTAATTTACTTAAAAAATACATATATACACATACCTAAAGTAAGTGTGTGTATGTTCAAATTACCATTCACAGGCACGTAAGTGGGAAAAAGAATCTCAGTTCAGTGAAAAGGAAACTTATTTAAAGATGATGCTTTGTATGTAGAAATTGTTTGAAACCACAACTCTAACCATTATTGAGGGTGAAATATAGGTGATAGAAGAAATTACTACTATACAGGTCAAATGTGTTATGTTTATCAAGTCACGTACCCAAATAGAAAGGTAGGTTTGAGAAGTTACTCAGAAGCCTGGTTATTTTAAAAACTAGAAGAAGTATTTCAAAGACATTCCTAGTAATAATCTAGTCCCCTTTTAAATTGTGAGTTAGATTACAGCAACTGAATTTCAAACTATTGACAAAGCTATTTGTTTCTGCTCCAAAAGAGAGCAAAGTTGGGAAAGGAGACTAATTTGAGTCTTGATTCATCATGTATCTGTTACTTAAGAAACTTGCTAATCATTGTGGTACCCACAGCAAGCAGTTGCCTTACCAGTGAAAAAGATGCACTAACATTATGTTAGTAACATTTCTAAAACATTTCTAAAATAGAAATGTGCTTCCTGATGTTTAACAAAACAGTCCTAATCCTGCCAGTGATCACAGATTTCAGAGTTACCTTGCTAACTACTTCTTAGCACAGTTTGAGAAATATGTTAATTGCTGTTTACTATTAAAAAACATAAGGTTTACTGAAATTTGTCCATAAGACTTAGAAGAGCCGTAATACCTAACATTTTCTTCTGAAATGGATGTGAGAAATGTAAATTTTATAACAGCATTATTTATCCTAGTTCAGCCTACTAGGATGTCATGTCAATTTCATGTGGTAATTAATAAAAACATTTTCTTCTTTAAAAAAAAAAAAGTTTGGAAAAAGCTGAGTCATGTTTAATCAGCCACTTGGAGAAATACAGAGTAACCTAATTAGGGACAGCTGAGGCATACAGGGTTCTCATCTGTTATGAAGGGATAAGGCTGCTTGGTTGTAACCAAGGGCCAAACTAAGATGCCAAGATGTGTTTCAGAGGGGGCATTAGCTCCTAGAGTAATATATAAACTAATTGCCCTGGAAAAAGATTTCTTCCAAGTGACTATAGAAGAGTTAATTATTACTCCGAAAAATGCTAAACTAGAACTGGTATGTATTGATTTATCTATTTAACATTTCAGAGTAAATTGCAATTATGTGGGTAAAATAGGCAAAGTCCTGAGGCAACTTGTAAGCACGTGAGTGTTGCAACCAGGTAAAACTGAATCTTTGGGGCTATTTGGAATTACTGTGAAACTCACGGTTATGCATAAGGAACAGCAACATTTTTGTTTACAAATATTTTGTTTCTTATAAATATCATTGTCGGAGAGCGGAACAACAACTCTGACAATAACTGGTCTTAGTAGCAGAAAAAAGATGCAAAGAAAGCCTTGAATGGATTGGAAGGGTTGGTGTGGGAAGAAAATGGGGTTACCACATTTTGAAAGCTCTAAGTACTAGCATGATAGAAACAGCACAGTTGTGAACTAATGGGCCTCTGAAGCTCTATGTGACTTCAAAATTGTTTGCAAGTGGTCTTCTGATTCAGGAAAGATTTTTATAGGTAAATTTCAAATGAACAAGAGAACTGTTAAAGTTGGAATGTCGTTTTAAGGAAAAGGAAAAATACCGGCCTTGTATTTTCCATGCAACTCAAAATGCAGGAACTTACAATCTAGCAGCTATTTAGCCAAATCTCCCTGAGTAGACCATTACAATTATGTCCTTCGTTATTATTTGTAATGAAGAGCCTTTGAGTCTTTTCCATCAAAGGCAACTTTGTAGGTACAAGGCTTGGGAAGTGAAAAATATGATGCAATTCCTCAAATTTCCCCTTTATCCTCTTTTTTTTTTTAATGGTACGCGGGCCTCTCACTGTCGTGGCCTCTCCCGTTGCGGAGCACAGGCTCCGGATGCTCAGTGGCCGTGGCACAGCGGCTGTGGCTCAGCGGCTGTGGCTCACGGGCCCAGCCGCTCCGCGGCATGTGGGATCTTCCCAGACCGGGGCACGAACCCGCATCCCCTGAATAGGCATAGGCAGGCGGACTCTCAACCACTGCGCCACCAGGGAAGCCCTATCCTATCATTGATAGTAAATCTGACAACAGAATTACAGCCCACACCGCCAAAATTAGGCTGAAGGGCGTAGCAGCTTACAGTTCTCTGCTTGTAGAGAGCTAAATCAACTGGCTTGAATGGAAACATGAAATATGACTTCAGTTAAGCCTAGGATCATTGTCTACAACTCCACATTGTACACAGGACTTTTTTTCCTAAAGAAAAGTGTTCTTTAAACTGAAAACCCATTGTGCATGTTTTGCTATAAGATAGTTAGAAAGGCTTTAAACAGTGTTAAAGCCATTCCACCATGTGACCATTTCCATAGGGAGTTCTCAGTTAAGAACTAGATTTTTGAACCTTGAAAATACATGGTTACAAAGATATTTGTAGGTACTTCAGTGAAATGATGAAACCCTTCAAGCAAGTGAGGAAAAAAATCTGTACTAAGGGATAAGTTCGTTCTATGCCTGGGGAAGCCACTATTTTAAATTCTGTTTTGTAAGTGTTTTAGAATGCTGATACCCAAATATATACTTATTAGTTAATATTGCAAAGTCAATCTAGTGACATTAAAGGCAAAGCAAAGAAATGATAGGTCCATATTCTCTATTAGTCTGGCAAACATTTCAAAAGAGGTGGTGTAGTATATGAGATGACAGTCTGCCACACTGAAGTAGTATAGCTTATAGCATTGTTTTTGAGTCTTAAATAAGACAATAGTATGGTATGGCTGACAGGTATTGCTACCAAAAGCCTCTGTTAATGAAGGCTCTACCTTCTTCAAGGTCAAATGATGTTCCTTCCTTTACTAAACCGGAATTTCTATGGGTCTGTTTTACCTGTAGTGATTAACAAATGCTCTTTAGTGAACTGACACCTAGTTCATGAACTAAAAGAGCTTAGGCTGGTTAGAGAGACAGGCTTATATGCAGAAACGTAGACATGGGGAGTTATGGGATTATAGCCAGTTTAGCATAGATTATAGAATAGCAGGGATGTTGAGTAAGCTCTTGGTGAACTGCAATGATCCAGGAAGCTTCACAGATAGACAAATCTTAGGTTAGATGGGGAAAGATCTCTGTAAGCAAAGAGAAAAGTGAAGGGAATTACACATGGAAGTACAGAAGGGGCATAGGTGAGTGAAAATGTGTCAAAGAAACAATAATTTTACTTATCTTGCCAAAGGATTGTTGTATTAGTCTGTTGGGCTGCAGTAACAGGGAACCACAGACTGAGTATAGCTTAAACAACAGAAATTTGTTTTCTCACAGTGCTGGAGGCTGGAAATCCAAGATAAAGGTGCCAGCAGGATTAGTTTTTGGTGAGGCCTTTCTTTCTGGCTTGCAGGCAGCCACCTTCCTGCTGAGTCCTCACATGGCCTCTCCTCTGTTCCTGCACGCTCTGGTACTCTAGTGTTTCTTTCTCTTAAGAGCAGAACATTTCGGTTAGGGCCTCAACCTTGTGACCTCTTTTAAGCTAAATTACTTCCTTTAAAGGCCCTATTTTCAAATACAGTAACATTGGGAGTGAGGACTTCATCATACGAACTTGAGGGGGACAAAATTCAGTCCATTACAACTGTAAAGGTGAACATAACACTTGAAAGGTAAGTTAGGCCAAGATTGGCAAGGAAATTGCTGAGGCAATATTCCCCATCCCACGTCTACTGACTAAATATCCGTAACCAATGATATGCACGTATGTGACTCTTACTACTGGATGATTCAGGGCAGATTAGCTGGCTTTCAACCCCTTCTCCTTTTCTCTCTACACTTCTCTTCAGAAATATATAGGAGAGTGATCTTGTAGAGAGAATCTTGATTCTGCTTGGAGTTACTTAAAAGAAACTCATTTTTTAATAGGGACAAAAGTACTAAAACATTAATATTTACAGTCATCTCTTCCCTGGCTTGGTAAGGAAGATGATGGATTCTTACAGTTTGGACCCAGGACCCTGATTGTGCTATAGTCTCTGGAGGAGGGATTAAGAGACACTCCGGAAGACCACAGTGGGTATTTGTTGGCTTTCCCCTACAGCTAGCTGCTCACCGCAATCTGAGTGGGCACATACCCTCCTAACAGGCAGGTATGTCCATGTGACTAACTTCTAGTTAATGGAATTTGAACGAAAGTACCAAATACCACTTTAGGCCTGGCCATAAAATTCTGTGATGTCCACTGATCTGAAGTCCATTAAAAAGGCAAAACTAATCTATGGCTTAGAAGTCAAGAGTGGGGTTGCCTTTGGGTCAGAGGGAAGAGGCAGTGATAAGGAGGAGACAAGAAGGATGTTTCTTGATGATTTTCTTTGACCTGAAAGGTGGTTATATGGGATTATTCATGTATGCTTTATAAACATATCTGTTTTTATATTAAATGTTAATGGAAAAAATTAAAAATATCCTTTCATAGCCTTTTTCCATGTTTTCCCTCTTTTGGAGGGCTGCAATAAAAAGGATATTCAGGACAAGCTAGAGAAGCACATGTTGAAGTTGGCAGAGTTTTTACCAGCCTGGGACTCTGAGAGCTGTCCCACCTATCTGTTCACCTACACACTAGAGTTGGTTTGAACCATTTTTCGCTTTTGTGTTTAAGTTACTAGCATTACCCTAATATGTTTTCCTATTTTCCATTCACCCCTTCTACTTTCAACAGTATTTTCATCTTCCCACGTGAATTTACCTATTCCTCATTTTTGGCCACATGGTTCCCTTGAATTGATCCTACCTCCATTTCCAATCAATGATCCTAGATAGATTAAGCTAATCAATATATCCTATCCCATTTTCCACTGTGAAGGGCTGGGCATAAAACCCTATGCAATGAGATACAATGAGAATTGCAGAAACTTGCTGGGGTTTCTGTGAACATAAGCTTCTTTGGCTCCCAGAGGAACTGTAAGAAGAGACTTTCTCCCTCTAGACCTAGTGATCTTATGATTTGGGGCTTCAGGCAACTGCAGCATCCTGCCATCAGAATCCTGTCATCTTGCCTAAGGCTAAAGATGACACAAAGAAGTTGAGCTCAAAAATAGATCGATCTGGCAATCTAGTTTGAGCTGTGCCTGAAACACAGGAGGGACTTTTTGATTTCATAGTCAAGAGGTCCTCCAAGTTAGGAAATACTTTGATGAATTTAACTAAATGTTGGTATTTATTCATTCATAAGTATATATTAATATATATATGTGTGTGTGTATGTATATATATATATATATATATATACACACACATACACACTTGGTACTGCTAACATTCTTTGACCTCAGTTGCTACATCTATAAAATAGGGTTATGGGGGCTTCCCTGGTGGCGCAGTGGTTGAGAGTCCGCCTACCGATGCAGGGGATGCAGGTTCGTGCCCCGGTCCGGGAAGATCCCATATGCCACGGAGCGGCTGGGCCTGTGAACCACGGCCGCTGAGCCTGCGTGGCTGGAGCCTGTGCTCCACAACGGGAGAGGCCACAACAGTGAGAGGCCCACGTACAGCAAAAAATAAAAAATAAAATAGGGTTATGCAAAGGCTAAAGGCTGGGCCAAGACATCTTGTGATCCTTCTAAATCAGATGTTAGTGTTCTTGATTGGCTTTATATAACATGATTTTCATTATTTGTCTAATTATTTTAATACACATTTATTACAGTCAGGCTGTGCTCCAGGTTTCCATTTCCACCTCCTTTTTTTTCATTTCTGCCTCTTAAGACCTAAGCATTTTATCTTAAATTCTATCCCCTCATCATCTCTTTCCTATAAAAAAAAGTACACATTAATAACGTCACATTACTTTTCTGTTACATCAGTGTTTTTCAAGTGAGATTTTCCTGTCTCATTTATGCTATTGGAAAACATTTTATAAAACTGTGATTTAAAATGTATAGTTTTATCTTTCAAATGTTTCCTTCATTCATTCCTATACCAACCCAACTAAAATGAATGTTTAATTATTGTTGAGTGATTGGTAGTAGTTAATTTTTTGAAGATAATTATCTATCTCATATAATCAATAACTCTGTAGTCATGAAGCTTCAAGGTTCGTCCTGTTTGGATGAACCATAGAATTTGGAACAAATTTCCCTGAGTGATATTTTTTCATTCACCTAGATTAAAATGTCACAAAAACTTGCCTTCTCCACTTAAGAGAAGAGTTATTTTCTAAACTATAATTTTAGTCTTACTGTCTAAAGTTCTCTGAATGAAGGCAAGACAACAGTGTGAAGCAATGAGGAGAAGTTAGGAGATAAAGATTATGGTCAGGCTTTGACACTAATTTGTGGAATCAGATAACTTATCCTACCTGGATCTCAGCTGTCTTGTAGAAAGCCAGACAATCCCCAGGAGCCTTACCAGGACTAACAATCCTATGGATAAAGGCTAGTGTGAATGTGGATTACAATTTGTCCTCCTAATCAACATGTATATACTTTCTGCATCTAAGAGGCATAGTCTGCACACCACCCAGCTTCAGTGAATAAACACAGGCAATTTCCTGATTTCACTGTATTACCTATTGTAGCATTTGACAAGAAGGCATGTGTTTCTCCGGATAAAATGCAACTACTGGGAACTAAGAAAGCTT
Source organism: Globicephala melas (assembly GCF_963455315.2). Lineage (NCBI taxonomy): Eukaryota > Metazoa > Chordata > Mammalia > Artiodactyla > Delphinidae > Globicephala > Globicephala melas. Next base: position 50,027,919 of record NC_083316.1, on the reverse strand, counting down.
AGTTAAGTCAAGATATCTAGGCTTATGCCCTAATTCTGCTGCTTACAAGGTTTGTGACTTTTGGGCAGCATATGCTATATTGGCCATTGTTTCCAAGTCTGGGGGGGAAAAAAAAAACAAAGCCCAACAAAACCTCACCTCCTTATCTGAATATTATTGTTGTTCAGTAATAAAAATATAAAGATGATAGTACTTTGCTCTCTGTGTACCTGTGCTTAAACCCATGGCAGAGGCTTTAGTCTTTGGTACTGGCATATAGAAGCAGAAAAGACGTCCTAGATCATGTGGTGTTTTCTCACCTTGGAGCAGGTGCTTTTCTGTTGTCTCTTCTTGTAATAACACTGAATCCAGCAAATGGCCAGTACTTCGCTTTCTTGAAGGCCAAGACTAGCTCTTTGTGTCAGAGATACTTGAATTCATTTTGGATATTTTTATGTATTCTACAATTCTCTTTATTTAAAACAAAATCTAATCTCCTTAATGCCTCTGCCTATAATCAGCTCTGTTCAAATCCCTTTAAAATCTGTTTAGCCTGTAAACTTAATTTCCTCCACTGGAGGATTTTTAATTTCTTTTGGCAGCCTGCTTTTTTCTTGGACCTTAAGGCGAGACTAAGGGCCATTATTTTCAAATGATATTTTTGAACTATACAAATACATAAGTACTCCTGTTGCTTCTGTGCACAAAAGAAATATTCTGTTAAATGATTGGAATTGCTCTTTTTATGCTAATTTGAGCACAGAATTTTTGGATTGAATTTATCAGCCTCTGAACACCCACCACGGGCTATAACAGGCTGCTCCTGTAAATGAGATGTCGCATCCCAATAAGTAAATACATTTCAAAATGAAAAGGAAATCTATTTCAAGAATTTTTCTTACTTAAATGTTCTGTAGTCGGTAACTAAATTCACTAATGTCTTAGGATGAAAAGTACTGTATAAAATTTTATTAAAAATCTTGTTTACTACAGAAATAGGATGAACACTGCAAATGTGAAAGATGTAATTGGTGTACAATTAGCCTAAACGTGGTAAGGTAAAACAAGAGGTTAAGCTAATAGGCATGTAGAGTGAAAAAAAAAATCTGCTTAAACTATAATTGTAGCATTAAATTGTTTATATCATATTGGTTGATGTTTAAAAGATATAAAGCCACTTTTAAAAGCAAGATACTTGCTCATTTACCCAGCAACAGCCTGGGCAACTTAATTGAAACAGCTGATGCAGTAACAGCAGACCTCAGTGTAAATGTCAACAAGAGAAAAGAGGTTTGTTTGTTGGTATGCTCCTTTGTTTTTTTGAGAGAGAAATTTGAACTTCAAGAAAGGAAATTATCTCAAAGGAAAAACCAGGAGAAATGATATTTCTCCACAGACTATCAGGGGGCTAGACTGACAACTCTGATAAACAAGAAAGAAGGTTAATTTGAGATGTTTTGGCTCTTAATATAATAAACAGTGAAATTATGTGACAATATCATTGAGACATTAGAACATTAATTTTTAAATGCCCATGCTAAAATAATGAAGATCAAAAGCAGGACTGCAACCAAGTGTAACTGTACATCAAGTATTTGGATACCTTTTACATGCCAGTGCCTGTATTAAATTCTGTGGGTACAATTGGAAAGAAAGATACTCAGACTTCAAGAATATTCTATGAGGAAAGAGGAAATCACACTAATATCAGATTTCTTATTAAAATCACTGGATACTCACAAGTTATGTCTTCTAAGTTCCAAGAAAAAAATTATTTTACCCGTCCAAAGATGGCCCACAAATGAGCTCTACCTCCTAGTACTTAAATTTGGGCTGGCAGAGTGATGCTGTGTAACATTTGAGGCTACAGCAGAAGTCCTGCAAATTCTGCCTTAGTTTCTTGAAACACTCGTTCTGGGTGAAGCCAGCAACCACATAATAAGTGCGACTACAAGATGTTCATGATGTAAGGCAGTGGTCCCCAACCGTTTTGGCATCAGGGACCGGTTTCATAGAAGATTTTTCCACAGACTGGGGCAGGGGGTATGGTCAGGATGATTCAAGCACATTACATTTATTGTTCACTTTATTTCTATTATTATTATATTGTAATATATAATGAAATAATTATACAACTCACCATAATGCAGAATCAGTGGGAGCCCTGAGCTTGTTTTCAGTTGCCACTCACTGATAGGGTTTTGATATGAGTCTGCAAGCAATTGATTTATTATGGTCTCTGTGCAGTCAAACCTCTCTGCTAATGATAATCTGTATTTGCAGCCGCTCCCCAGTGCTAGCATCACTGCCTCAGCTCCACCTCAGATCATACGGCATTAGATTCTCATAAGGGGTGTGCAACGTAGCTCCCTCACATGTGCGGTTCACAGGAGGGTTCGCGCTTCTATGAGAATCTAATGCCGCCACTATCTGACAGGAGGCAGAGCTCAGGTGGTAATGTGAGCAATGGGGAGCGGCTGTAAATACAGATGAAGCCTCGCTTGCTCACCTGCCACTCACCTCCTGCTGTGCGGCCTGTTTCCTAACAGGCCATGGACCAGTACCCGTCTGTGGCCCGGGGACTAGGGACTTCTTATGTAATGAAACCCAAGTTAGCCATGTGGAGAGGACACAAGAAAAGAGAGCATTGATGAAATTTCCAGGCAATTACAACTATTCTAGCCCAGCCTCTAGACATGAAAATTAAGTGGCCTCCTAGGATATTCCAACCCCAGTACATTCTAACCCCAGCCACCAACTGGAGAAGAACCAAGGCCCCAGATATATGGCTCTAGTGAAGCTATTTCAGAAATCTCCAGCCACTTGATTCTTCCTAGCTGAGGTGGCAAGCATTCTTTTTTTTTATGATTAATATCTGAGAATATCAGTAATAAAAATGTTTCATTATTGAGGATATTTGCTGTGAAAGTTTTTGGTGACATCTTCACCAAAAATTAACAATATATACTTAATTAACAATAAATACTTATGTTCCTAGTTTATTAAGGACGTGGAAGTATGTTGAATTCATGGAATACCCTTTCTTCATCCATCACAATTCACAATATTAGTTGTAAAATTATCTGTGGGAAATGGGAAATAGAAAAAATTCTGGTTGACTTCTTTAGCTATTTTGAATTTACTTGAAGTTCTAATATAATACTCTATATGAAAACAGGCTATCTGTCTTAAAAAAACAACTTATATCAAACAAGAGTTAGAGAAACAATAAAGAGGAGGGTGTTAGAGCTGGAGGAATATTCTGAGAATATTTTGCATATAGAGAAGAGTAATGATTTAATGAACTCTTCATATTTTAAAAGTAAATTTTAATCCTCAGATATTTGAAGGCATATCTTCTTCAGAGAGGTCAGGTTTATACTGTAGGGGATGTTTATTTAGCACTTTGAGGTAGTTACATTAAACTTATAGGTTTCTTGTAACTTTGCTGAATACTTGAAAGACAGACTCATATTTGAAGCCAGTGACTCCCTCCCTCCCTCCCTCTCTTCCTTCCTTTCGTTCTTACTATTTGGCAACTCACTACTGTACTACCCTATACAGTTACCAGTATGAGATTTGAGTTAGATAGTAATTCCATTTTGATTTCTCTTTTGCAGAAAGATAAGAAATGAATAAAATTTCATGCAATATTTATTAGAAAATAGTAAACCTTTATTTTTTGTTGAGATGTAATTGATACATAACACTGTCTATGTTTAAGGTGTACAATATATTGACTTAATACATTTATATATTGCAATAGGATTATCTCCATAGCACTAGCTAACACCTCTATCATGTCACATAGTTATAATTTTTTTGTGGTGAGAACAATTAAGATCTACTTTATCAACAGCTTTGATATTTACAGTATAGTATTGTTAACCAAAATCACTATGCTATACATTAGCACTCCAAAAATTTTTATTTACTAGTTACAAGTTTGTATTCTTGAATAACATCTCCCCAATTCCCCCACCCTCAGCTGCTGATAACCACCATTCTATTCTGTTCTATGAAATCAGCTTTTATAGATTCCCCATACAAGTGATATCATACAGTGTTTGCTTTTCTCTATCTGACTTGTGTCTGAGTTAGCATAATGCACTCAAAGTCCACCCATATTGTTGCAAATAGAAGGGTTTCCTTCTTTAACATGGCTGAATAATACCCCAGTGTGTGTGTATGTGTGTGTGTGTGTATGTGTATGTATGTGTGTGTGTGTATAAAAGGTATAACCATCTTTATCCACTCATCCTTTGACAAACACTAGGTTGTTTCCATATTTTGTCTATTGTAAATAATGCTGCAGTAAACATAGGAGTGCAGATACGTTTTCAGTGTTCTGTTTTCTTTGGATGTATATCCAGAAGTGGAAATGCTGGATCATGTGGTAGTTTCTATTTTTAGTTTTCTGAGGAATCTCCAAACTGTTTTCCACAGTGGCTGCACCAATTTTCATTGCTACTAACAGTGTACCAGTGTTCCCTTCTCTCCACCTCCTTGCCAACACTTGTTATCTCTTGTCTTCTTGAGGATAAGATATTCTAACAGTTGTAGAGTGATATCTCATTGTGGTTTTAATTTGCATTTCCCTGGTGATTAGTGTTGTTGAGCATCTTTTTCTGTACCTATTGTTCATTTGGATGTCTTCTTGAGAAAAATGTCTATTTAGTTCCTATGACCATTTTATTTACTTATTTATTTATTTTTCAATTTTCTGGAAGTGTTTATTTATTAATACATCTCTTTCAATAACTTCAAATATTACTTTTTTAAGAATCTGAAAAAGAATATATATTTTTTAATACCTTTATTGGAGTATAATTGCTTTACAATGGTGTGTTAGTTTCTGCTTCACAACAAAGTGAATCAGCTATAAATATACATACATCCACATATCTCTCCCCTCTTGCATATCCTTCCCTCCCACCCTCCCCATCCCACCCCTCTATGTGGTCACACACCACCGAGCTGATCTCCCTGTGCTATGCGGCTGCTTCCCACTAGCTGTCTATTTTACATTTGGTAGTGTATATATGTCCATGCCACTCTCTCACTTTGTCCCAGGTTACCCTTCCCCCTCCCCATATCCTCAAGTCCATGCTCTAGTAGGTCTCTGTCTTTATTCCTGTCTTGCCCCTAGGTTCTTCATGACCATTTGTTTGTTTGTTTTTTAGATTCCATATATATGTGTTAGCATATGGTATTTGTTTTTCTCGTTCTGACTTACTTCACTCTGTATGACAGACTCTAAGTCCATCCACCTCACTACAAATAACACAATTTAGTTTCTTTTTATGGGTGAGTAATATTCCATTGTATATATGTGCCACAACTTCTTTATCCATTCATATGTCAATGGACATCTAGGTTGGTTCCATGTCCTGGCTATTGTAAATAGTGCTGCAGTGAACATTGTGATACATGTCTCTCTTTGAATTATGTGTTTCTCAGGGAATATGCCCAGTAGTGGGATAGCCAGGTGGTATGATAGTTCTATTTTTAGTTGTCTAAGGAACCTCATACTGTTCTCCATAGTGGTTGTATCAATTTACATTCCCACCAACAGTGCAAGACGGTTCCCTTTTCTCCCCACCCACTCCAGCATTTATTGTTTGTAGATTCTTTGATGATGGCCATTCTGACTGGTGTGAGATTATATCTCATTGTAGTTTTGATTTGCATTTCTCTAATGATTAATGATGTTGAGCATTTTTTCATGTGTTTCTTGGCAATCTGTATGTCTTCTTTCGAGAAATTTCTATTTAGATCTTATCCCCAATTTTGGATTGGGCTGTTTGTTTCTTTGATATTGAGCTACATAAGCTGCTAGTAAATTTTGGAGATGAATCCTTTGTCAGTTGCTTCTTTTGTAAATATTTTCTCCCATTCTAAGGGTTGTCTTTTCCTCCTGTTTATGGTTTCCTTTGCTTGCAAAAGCTTTGAAGTTTCATTAGGTCCCATTTGTTTATTTTTGTTTTTATTTCTATTTCTCTAGGAGGTGGGTCAAAAAGGATCTTGCTGTGATATATGTCATAGAATGTTCTGCCTAGGTTTTCGTCTAAGAGTTTGATAGTGTCTGGCCTTACATTTAGGTCTTTAATCCATTTTGAGTTTATTTTTGTGTATGCTGTTAGGGAGTGTTCTAATATCATTCTTTTACATGTAGCAGTCCAGTATTCCCAGCACCACTTATTGAAGAGGCTGTCTTTCCTCCATGGTATATTCTTGCCTCCTTTATCAAAGATTAGGTGACCATATGTGAGTGGGTTTATCTCTGGGCTTTCTATCCTGTTCCATTGATCTTTCTGTTTTTGTGCCAGTACCATACTGTCTTGATCACTATAGCTTTGTAGTATAGTCTGAAGTCTGGGAGCCTGATTCCTCCAGCTCCGTTTTTCTTTCTCAAGATTGCTTTAGCTATTCTGGGTCTTTTGTGTTTCCATACAGGTTGTGAAATTTTTTGTTCTAGTTCTGTGAAAAATGCCATTGGTAGTTTGATAGGGATTGCATTGAATCTGTAGATTGCTTTGGGTAGTAGAGTCATTTTCACAATGTTGATTCTTCCAATCCAAGAACATGGTATATCTCTCCATCTATTTATATCATCTTTAATTTCTTTCATCAGTGTCTTATAATTTTCTGCATACAGGTCTTTTGTCTCCTTAGGTAGGTTTTACTAGATATTTAATTCTTTTTGTTGCAGTGGTACATGGGAGTGTTTCCTTAATTTCACTTTCATATTTTTCATCATTAGTGTATAGGAATGCAAGAAATTTCTTTGCACTGAGTTTGTATGCTGCTACTTTACCAAATTCATTGATTAGTTCTAGTAGTTTTCTGGTAGCATCTTTGGGATTCTGTATGTATAGTATCATGTCATCTGCAAACAGTGACATTAATTTTTCTTTTCTGATTTTGATTACATTTATTTCTTTTTCTTCTCTGATTGCTGTGGCTAAAACTTCCAAAACTATGTTGAATAATAGTGGTGAGAGTGGGCAACCTTGTCTTCTTCCTGATCATAGTGGAAATGGTTTTAGTTTTTACCACTGAGGATGACGTTGGCTGTGGGTTTGTCATATATGACATTTATTATGTTGATGTAACTTCCCTCCATGCCTACTTTCTGGAAGATTTTTTATCATAAATGGGTATTGAATTTGTTGAAAGCTTTCTCTGCATCTATTGAGATGATCATATGTTTTTTCTCCTTCAATTTGTTAATATGGTGTATCACATTGATTTTGCATATATTGAAGAATCCTTGTATTCCTGGGATAAACCTCAATTGATCATGGTGTATGATCCTTTTAATGTGCTGCTGGATTCTGTTTGCTAGTATTTTGTTGAGGATTTTTGCATCTATGTTCATCAGTGATATTGGCCTGTAGTTTTCTGTCTTTGTGACATCCTTGTCTGGTTTTGGTATCAGGGTGATGGTGGCCTCATAGAATGAGTTTGGGAGTCTTTCTCCCTCTGCTATATTTTGGAAGAGTTTGAGAAGGATAAGTGTTAGCTCTTCTCTAAATGTTTGATAGAATTTGCCTGTGAAGCCATCTGATCCTGGGCTTTTGTTTGATGGAAGATTTTTAATCACAGTTTCAATTTCAGTGCGTGTGATTGGTCTGTTCATATTTCTTCCTGGTTCAGTCTTGGAAGGTTTTGCATTTCTAAGAATTTGTCCATTTCTTCCAGGTTGTCCATTTTATTGGCATATAGTTGCTTGTAGTAATTGCTCATGATCCTTTGTATTTCTGCAGTGTCAGTTGTTACCTCTTCTTTTTCAGTTCTAATTCTATTGATTTGAGTCTTCTCCCTTTTTTTCTTGTTGAACCTGGCTAATGGTTAATCAATTTCATTTATCTTCTCAGAGGACAAACTTTTAGTTTTATTTATCTTTGCTATAGTTTCCTTCATTTCTTTTTCATTTATTTCTGATCTGATATTTATGATTTCTTTCCTTCTGCTAACTTTGGGGTGTTTTGGTCTTCTTTCTCTAATTGCTTTAGGTGTAAGGTTAGGTTGTTTATTTGAGATGTTTCTTGTTTATTGCTATAAACTTCCCTCTTAGGACTGCTTTTGCTGCATCCCATAGATTTTGGGTCATCGTGTTTTCTTTGTCATTTGTCTCTAGGTATTTTTTAATTTCCTTTTGATGTCTTCAATGATGTCTTGGTTATTTACTAGTGTATTGTTTAAGCTCTATGTGTCTGTGTTTTTTAAAATTTTTTCCTGTAATTGATTTCTGATCTCATAGTGTTGTTGTTGGAAAAGGTGATTGATTTGATTTCAATTTTCTTAAATTTACTGAGGCTTTATTTGTGACCCAAGATATGATCTGTCCTGGAGAATGTTCCATGAGCACTTTGAAGAAAGTGTATTCTGTTGTTTTTGGATGGAATGTCCTATAAATATCAATCAAGTCCATCTTATTTAATGTATCATTATTTAAAGCTTGTGTTTCCTTTTTTATTTTCATTTTGGATGATCTGTCCTTTGGGGAGAGTGGGGTGTTAAAATCCCCTACTATGATTGTGTTAGTGTCAATATCCTCTTTTATGGCTGTTAGTATTTGCCTTATGTATTGAGATGCTCATATGTTGGGTGCATAAATATTTACAATTGTTTTATCTTCTTCTTGGATCGATCCCTTGATCATTATGTAGTGTCCTTCTTTGTCTCTTCTAATAGTCCTTACTTTAAAGTCTATTTTGTCTGATATGAGAATTGCTACTCCAGCTTTATTTTGGCTTCCATTTGCATGGAATATCTTTTTCCATCCCCTTACTTTCAGTCTGTATGTGTCCCTAGGTCTGAAGTCGGTCTCTTGGAGACAGCATATATAAGGGTCTTGTTTTTGTATCCATTCAGCCAATCTGTGTCTTTTGGTGGGAGCATTTAGTCCATTTACATTTAAGGTAATTATCGATATGTATGTTCCTATTCCCATTTTCTAAATTGTTTTGGGTTCGTTATTGTAGTTCTTTTCCTTCTCTTGTGTTTCTTGTCTAGAGAAGTTCCTTTAGCATTTGTTGTAAAGCTGGTTTGGTGGTGCTGAATTCTCTTAGCTTTTGCTTCTCTGTAAAATTTTAATTTCTCTGTCAAACCTGAATGAAATCCTTGCTGTGTAGAGTAATCTTGGCTGTAGGTTTTTCTGTTTCATCACTTTAAATATGTCCTGCCACTCCCTTCTGTCTTGCAGACTTTCTGTCAAAAGATCAGCTGTTAACCTTATGGGGATTCCCTTGTATGTTATTTATTGTTTTTCCCTTGCTGCTTTTAATATATTTTCTTTGTATTTAATTTTTGACAGTTTGATCAATATGTGTCTTGGCATATTTCTCCTTGGATTTATCCTGTATGGGACTCTCTGTGCTTCCTGGACTTGATTAACTATTTCCTTTCCCATATTAGGGAAGTTTTCAACTATAATCTCTTCCTATATTTTCTCAGTCCCTTTCTTTTTATCTTCTCCTTCTTGGACCCCTATAATTCGAATGGTGGTGCGTTTATTGTTGTCCCAGATGTCTCTCAGACTGTCCTCAGTTCCTTTCATTCTTTTTTCTTTACTCTGCTCTTCAGTAGTTATTTCTACCGTATTATCTTCCAGGTCACTTATCCATTCTTCTGCCTCAGTTATTCTGCTAATGATCCCTTCTAGAGAATTTTTAATTTCATTTATTGTTTTGTTAATCGCTGTTTGTTTGCTCTTTAATTCTTCTAGGTCCTTGTTAAACTTTTCTTGTATTTTTTCAACTCTATTTCCAAGATTTTGGATCATCTTTACTGTCATTATTCTGAATTCTTTTCAAGTAGACTGCCTGTTTCCTCTTCATTTGTTATGTCTGCTGGTTTTTTACCTTCATCTGCTGTGTGTTTCTCTATTTTCTCATTTTGCTTAACTTACTGTATTTGGGGTTTCCTTTTCACAGGCTGCAGGTTTGTAGTTTACATTGTTTTGGGTGTCTGCCCCCAGTGGCTAAGGTTGGTTCATTGGGTTGTGTAGACTTCCTGTTGGAGGGGACTAGTGCCTGTGATGTGGTGGATGAGGCTGGATCTTGTCTTTCTGGTGGGTAGGTCCACGTCTGGTGGTGTGTTTTGGGGTGTCTGTGGACTTATTATGATTTTAGGCAGCTTCTCTGCTAATGGATGGGGTTGTGTTCCTTTCTTGCTAGCCGTTTGGCATAAGGTGTCCAGCACTGTAGCTTGCTCATCATTGAGTGGAGCTGGGTCTTGGCGTTGAGATGGAGATCTCTGGGAGATTTTCGCCGTCTGATATTACATGGAGCAGGGAGGTCTCTTGTGGACCAATGTTCTGCAGTTGGCTCTCCCACCTCAGAGGAACAGCCCTGGTGCCTGGCTGGAGCACCAAGAGCTTGTCATCCACATGGCTCAGAATAAAAGGGAGAAAAAAAAAAAAAGAAAGAAAGAAGAAGAGAAAATAAAATAAAATAAAGTTATTAAAATAAAAAATAATTATTAAAAAAATTTTTTAATGTAATGAAAAGAAAGAAGAGAGCAACCAAACAAAAAAACAAATCCATCAATGATAACAAGTGCTAAAATCTATACTAGAAAAAAACAAAACAAAAAAAACCAGACAGAACCCTAGGACAAAGGGTAAAAGCAAAGTTATACAGACAAAATCACACACAGAAGCGTACACATACACACTCACAAAAAGAGAAAAAGGGAAATATATATATATATATAGTTGCTCCCAATGTTCACCTCCTCAATTTGGGATGACTCATTGTCTATTCAGGTATTCCACAGTTGCAGGTACATCACGTTGATAGTGGAGATTTAATCCACTGCTCCTGAGACTGCTGGGAAAGATTTCCCTTTCTCTTCTTTCTTTGCACAGCTCCTGGGGTTCAGCTTTGGATTTGGCCCTGCCTCTGCGTATAGGTCGCCCAAGGGCATCTGTTCTTTGCTCATACAGGACAGGGTTAAAGGAGCAACTGCTTCATGGGGTCTGGCTCACTCAGGCCGGAGAGAGGGGTTGGTACAGAATGCGGGGCGAGCCTGCGGTGGCAGAGCCCGGCATGACATTGCACCAGCCTGAGGCATGCTGTGTGTTCTCCCAGGGAAGTTGTCCCTGGATCACAGGACCCTGGCAGTGGCGGGCTGCACAGGCTCCTGGGAGGGGAGGTGTGGATAGTGACCTGTGCTTGTACACAGGCTTCTTGGTGGTTGAAGCAGCAGCCTTAGTGTCTCATGTCTGTCTCTGGGGTCAGTGCCGATAGCGAAGGCTCGCACCCATCTCTGGAGCTCCTTTAAATGGCACTCTTAATGCCCTCTCCTCATGCACCAGGAAACAAAAGGGCAAGAAAAAGTCTCTTACCTCTTCAGCAGGTCCAGACTTTTTCCCATACTCCCTCCCTGCCAGCTGTACCCACTAGCCCCCTTAAGGCTGTGTTTACTCAGCCAACCCCAGTTCTCTCCCTGGGATCCAACCTCTGAAGCCCGAGCCTCAGCTCCCAGCCCCCACCCATCCCTGTGGGGGAGCAGGCAAGCCTCTCAGGCTGGTGAGTGCTGGTTGACACCTATCCTCTGTGCAGGGATCTCTCTGCTTTGCCCTCTGCACCCCTGTTGCTGCGCTCTCCGTCATGGCTCCAAAGCTTCCCCCTCCGCCACCTGCATTCTCCGCCTGCGAAGGGCCTTCCTAATGTGTGGAAACCTTTCCTTCTTCACAGCTCCCTCCCCGAGGTGCAGGTCCCATCCCTATTCTTTTGTCTCTGTTTTTTCTTCTGCCCTACTCATGCACGTGGGGAGTTTCTTGCCTTTTGAGAGGTCTGAGGTCTTCTGCCAGCATTCAGTAGGTGTTCTGTAGGAGTTGTTCCACGTGTAGTTGTATTTCTGATGTACTTGTGGGGAGGAAGGTGATCTCTACATCTTCTCCACCACCTTGAAGCTCCTCTCGCCCGTTTTAAAATTGGATTGTATGTTGTTGTTTTTATTTTTAGTTGTATGAGTTTCTTGTATATTTTGATATTAACCCCTATCCAGTATATGGTTTGCAGATATTTTCTCCCATTGTGGTAGATTGCCTTTTCATTTTGTTGACTGTTTCTTTTGCTGTGCAAAAACTTAATGGAATGAAATAGTCTCACTTGTATTTTTTTCTCTTTTTTTGCTTTTGGTACCATATCTATAGAAGCATTGCCAAGACCAGTGTCAAAGATATTCTTCCTTTGTTTTCTTCTAGGAGTTTTACAGTCTCAGGACTTGTGTTTAACTCTTTAATCCATTTTGAGTTAATTCTTGTGAGTGGTGTAAAATAAATGTTCAGTTCGTTTTTCTACATGTGGTTGTCTAGTTTTCCCAACAGAATTTGTTGAAGAGACTGTCAGTGCCCTGTTGAGTATTCTTGGCTCTCTTGTCAAATATCAATTGACCATATATGCAGGGATTTATTTCTGGGGTCACTATTTTATTCCATTGGTCTGTGTGTCTATTTTTAATATCAGTATCATACTGTTTTAATTAGTAAAGCTTTGTAGTATAGTTTAAAATCAGTAAGCATCATGCCTCTAACTTTGTTTCCCCCCACCTCAGGATTGATTTGTCTGTTTGGTTTTTATGTGGTACCATACAAATTTTAGTGTTGTTTTTACTTTTTCTTTGAAAAATGTCAGGGGAATTTTGATAGAAGTTGCACTGAATTTATAGATGGCTTTGGGTAGTATGGACATTTTAACAATCCATGAATATGAGCTATCTTTTATTTTTTCTTTTTTGTATATTCAATTTTTTCATCAAAGACTTGTATTTTTCATTGTACTAATCTTTCACTTCCTTGGTTACATTTATTCCTAAATATTTTATGTTTTTGATGCTATTGTGAATGGGATAGTTTTTTAAGTTATTTCTTGAATATTTTGTTGGTAGTGTATAGAAACACAACTGATTTCAGTATGTTGACTTTATCTTGCAACTTTACTGAATTTGTTGATTAGTTCAAACTTGTTTTGGTAGTCTGTAAGATTTTCTGTATATAAAATCATATTATCACTGAATAAAGAAAATTTATTTATTTGCCCTATTTATTTTTATCTTGCCTATTGTTACAGCAAGAATTTCCAGTACTATGTTGAATAAGAGTGGTGAGAGTGAGAACTCCTGTCTTTTTCCTGGTCATAGAGGAAAAGTCTTCAACCTTTTATCAATTAGTATAATGTTAGCTACAGGATTGTTATATATGGCCTTTATTATGTTGAGTTACATTCTTTCTATACCCAATTTGTTGAGGATTTTTATGAAAAAATGTTGTATTTTGTTAAATGCTTTTTCTGCATCTATTGAGATGATCGTATGATTTTTATATTTCATTCTATTAATATGATGTGTCACATTTATTGATTTGCATGTTGAATCATCTTTGCACCCAGAGATAAAACTCACTTGATCGTGGTGTATGATATCTTTAATGTGTTTTTGAATTTAGTTTGCTAATATTTTGTTAAGAATTTTTGCATCTATATTCATCAGGAATATTGGTCTATATAGTGTTCTTATACAGCCATTCTCTGACTTTGGTGTCAGGTTAATGCTGACCTCATAAAATGAGTTTGGGAGTGTCCCCTCCTTTTCAATTTTTTGGAAGAGGTTGAGATTATTGGCATTAATTCTGTAAATGTTTAGTAAAATTCACTTGTAAAACCATCTGTTTTTTTGTGCTGGGAAGTTTTTGATTACTCACTCAAAATCCTTACTTGTTATTGATCTGTTCATATATTCTGCTTCTTCATGATTCAGTCTTGGTAGGTTATATGAGTCTAAGAAATTTATCCATTTCCTCTAGGTTATCTAATTTGTTGGCATATAATTCCTCTAAGTTATCTAATTTGTTGGCATATCTAAGTTGTTGGCATATAATACACATATAATTGTGTATAGTAATATTTTATGATCCTGCATATCTGTGATGTCAGTTTGTAATGTCTCTTCTTTCATCTGATTTCATTTATTAGAGTCTTTTCTCTCTTTTTATTACCCTTGCTAAAAGGTTTGTCAATTTTGTTTATCTTTTCAAAACACCCAGCTCTTTGTTCCATTGATCTTTTCTATTGTTTTTCTGTTCTCTATCTCATTTATTTCCACTCTGGCTCTTTATTATTCCTTTTGCTAACTCTGCACTTAGTTAATTCTTCTTTATCTAGTTCCTTGAGGTATAAATTTAGATTTTGTTTTTTGGAAATATTTTAATTTTCTTAGTATATGCATTTATGGCTCTACACATCCATCTAAGAACTGCTTTTGCATCATTGCATAGGTTTTGATGTAGGGTGTTTCAATTTTCATTTGTTTCAATATTTTTAAATTTCCAATTTGATTGCTTCTTTGATCCATTGATCAAGAGTATGTTGTTTAGTTTTCACATGCTTGTACATTTTCCAGCTTTCCTCTTGTTGTTGATTTCTAGTTTCATACCATTGTGGTTGGAAAAGATACTTGGTATGTTTTAGTCTTCTTGAATTTGCTGAGAAGTGTTTTGTGGCCTAACATGTAATCAGTCCCAGAGAATGTTAAATTTTTATCTAATAAATGCTTATGAGGTTTTAATATCTCTGTAATTGTGGCTTTAACTGTGCCCTCATGTGTTTTGATATATTTTCATTATCATTTAGTACAAGATATTTTCTAAGTTTCCTTGTGATTTCTTCTTTGTTCATAAGCTATTTAGAAATGTATTGTTTCACTTTCAAATATTTGGAAACATTCTAGCTAGTTGTTATTTTTTTTCAAGCTTATTTCCACTGTGGTCAGATAACATGCTTTCCCCATTTTGTATACTTTGTAAGACCTTTGAAACTTAATACTTATTTTGGTTAGTGTTTGAATGTTGTTCCCCTCCACCCATCCTTTTACTTGCAATTTATCTTTAGGTTGATCTTTATCCCTATATTTAAAATATTTCTAATAAACAACATATGATTTATTTAATCAATTTTGATATTTGCCTTTAATTGCAATATTTAATCTGCTTATATGTAATATAATCACTGCTATTTATCTGTCTAAATCTACTATTTTGTTATCTGTTCTATATTTCTTTACTCCCCTTTACTGACTCCTTTTGAATTAAATTAAATACATTTTATTACATTATTTTCTATTAGCCTGTTATTAATTTTTTAATTTATTGGCAAAATGGAGATCACAACATGAATCATAATTTATTAGTATTTAATATACAATTTCTATACCAATGCAAGGACCTTAGCACACTTAATTCCAACTACTTCCCTTTAAACTTTTGTGTCAAGATATTATTGGCTTTTATCAACAATGTTTATTCAAATTTCCCATATATTTATATTTTTTGTCCTTTGTTATTTTTTTCATCTTTCCTATGTGGTTGGAATAAACATACATATGTAGTTTTTTGTGTATATAAATATTGTTTTTCCCTTTTCTACTCTCTCTTGTTCTCTCTCCCTCCCTCTCTCCTTCCCTACATTTCTTTCTTCTTTTTCTCTTAGAACTTCTTTTAGTATTTCCTTTTGTGTGGCTTTTCTGTTGTTAAATTCTTTTTTTTCTCTTATATTTTTATATCTCACTCTTATATGAATGGTCTTTTTGCTGCATATAGAATTCTGAGTTTCCAGTTACTTTTTTAGCACTTTAAAATACCATTCCATTCTCAACTCACTTTCATTATTTCTTTTCAGAAGATAGCTGTAATTATTATAGATCACTTTGGAAAAACTATATCGTTTGCCTCTGTCTACCTTTAGGATTTTCTCTTTGGTGTTAGTTTTAAGTAACTTTATTTTGCTGTGTCTAAATGTAACCTTGTTTATTTGCTTTTGATTGGGTTTCATTCATGGTTCTTCTTGAATCTGTGGCTTAGTATGTTGGAAATTTATCTTCCAGTATCTTAACTATTATTTCTTCCTTTCTCTCAGTTATCTCTTCCAAAGATTTCAATTAAACCTTACGGATGTCCTCTCACTGTTTCCCTCTTGTCTCATGATCTTTGATGAAGCTTTTTTTTCTTTATACTACTTTACAGTTTGTTCTGACCTAGCTTCCATGTCATTAGCCTTCTGTTTAGCTGCTATTAAGCTAATATATTGGATTGTTAATTTTAGTTAAATAATTTAGTCATAAAATTTCCATTTGATTCTTTTTTGTAGGTTCAAGTTTTCTATTGAAATTCTCCAATTCATCTAATCTTTTAAATATGTTTTTCTATTTCATTGAAAATGTGAGTCTGATACCTCCAATACCCACCCAAATCTCCTGAGTCTTCCTATGTCCTTTTTTCATTTCTCTTGATGTTTGTTCCCTTCTCTTCTTTCTACATTTCTGGTTTTCATTCAATGAAATCCAGAGCTTTTATATAAAAAAATTTTGGAGAAAATTTGTGGCTTTGTATAATGTTATATTACCTAGAGAGGATTTATATTTTTGTATGAGGGTATTTAGGGAAGGAGAAAATCACTTTAATCTAATCCAAGTATTTTAAACCCAGATTTACTTTTTATGGGAGCTAATGTATATCAATATGCTCTTGTTTCTACCCAGCTCTTCCCAGCTCTTTGGGAATCCCAACTGAATGATTGCAGTATAGAGAACCTTTCCTTCTTGAAACATCTAGATCTCCAAATTTTATTTTCACAGTCTTATGTGATTGTTAATGATCTGCTCAACTTGTAAACATCTCAGGGGCAATTTAAGAACCAGTCTTTGGTTAAAGTTGAATCAAATGTTAATTTCAATTCTCTGCATTTTCCTTCCTTCTGGCTTTCCAGTTCCTTCAAACAGGTGTCTTACATCTGTTAGTCATATTTTTTAGTTGTTTTGGTGGAAGGGTTGGTCTGACATAAACTAACCTATTATAGTCATAAATAGGCATCTTATACTCAGTTTTCAGTCAGAAGAAACCATACTGCAACATATCTCACTTTTTTTGTCAACGTAAAACTATATAACATCTTTGTTTTCCCTACACACAATTCCAAAAATCCTTAGAGATTATTTTTGTGTTGATACTCTTATCTTTCTTAATCAATTACAAATTATTCTTTGAATAACATTCTAAGGTCTCAGTGGCTTTCAAGACTGATCCAAGATATAAGTATGCTTTATATATCCTAAATAGAATGTGTGGGCTATCTATTTTTTCCTAGGCAGAGTATAAGACGAATTTATCATAATATTGGGTTGGCCAAAAAATTCATACGGGTTTTTCCATAGCAGCTTACAAAAATCCTGAACAAACTTTTTGGCCGACCCAATATTTTTATTCACAAAAGTGATGTGTTTTCCTTTTAGATTCTATCAAATTTTTTTCAAAGAATTTTATATTTGCTTTCAAAAAGATCTAAATAGTTTTAAAATTGGAAAGGCTACTCACATATCAGATTCCTTCTGTAGTCCTAGCCTGCCTTTCTTTTCTTTATTTCCTAAATAAATCATTCATTCTCAGCAAAGTGATAAAGGTTTACCACTTTTGAAATGTACTTTGTACATAGGAAATACTATGTCCACGTCCTGGCGTATGCTATTACTTCTTGGAGTATATTCCACTTCTAATATTTCTTATCAAAATCCAATATATTGGAAAAGAATCAGCTTAAGTGGCATAACCCCTATGATAGCTGTTTCATCATTTAAGCCCACTTTGAAAGAAAGAAAATGATTCCTATGATTCTATCATTCTATGTAATATGTATAATTTTTTGGCCTAATATACCTATGTAATATGAATAAACTTTTATAACAGAATGTTTTGCCTCATATTTATTCTGTCTCTTTGTTATTTCACACATTATTATAATCTCTTTAAAAACAGGAACTTTCTCCTAAGTAGTTTACATTCCCCATCACTTGAGTGCTTTGCATATAGCAACTATTCATTTATAATGAAGTAAAATTATGAGAGAGAAATCTAAAGTTAGATGCTACAAATATTGTGATTACATTAATTATTTTTTTATTTTGTATATCTAACACAGAATTATGCATGTTTTTAGGAATTCTTTTTAAAGATTAAGGAAATTATTTTATAACATAAAGCAAATACAATGACTTAGGTACAAAAATGCAAACAGCATGAAGTATTGCTTATATTATAAACTCTTGGATTTCCAGCATTTTTATGAAAATACTATGATATTAACTCTCACCAGAATTTTGTTCACAATTAATTTTAAAAGCCATTTTCCTTTTTTGGGGTGTGTTTGGTTTTGTATTATTTCTCATTTGTCCCCACTCACATCAATCATTTGAAAGGTGGGAACTAAAAACTTCACTAGAAATACCTAAGCCTTAACAATATTCTACTGGAATAACTTCTCTGAAACTATAAAATCTGTTTGACATTTTACAAGAATAATATTTTAAAGGTTCAAACTGTTATCTCTGAAAATTTACCGTATGAATAAGAGGGTAGAAATAAGCAAATCTCTACAACATTATGGCTTGACAACCATTTATTTTTTAATGACAACCCATCCCATTTTTATTTTTAATAGTACTTATTTTTGTAAATGGAATGATCAGTCCCATCAAGGACATATGACCAAAAGCAGAAGATCTGTTCTCAAGAAACTAGAAAACAGCATCTATGTCATGCAAGTCATTTTTTATTGATAGGTTAATGGGTGATGGAGTCTTGGTAAATATCACAGATCCAATATTAGTTTTTACAAGCTTCCCCACCTGTCAATACTCAGTCAGCATGGTATTTGTTTAAACATTCTCTATTCCTTCTGTAACGTATCATGGAACCAGTTGTAAAAATTCAGCAGTCAGATTTTAGCTGACAGTTTTCCTACTGAAACATGGTGTAGAAGGAAACCCAGCTTGGTGTTTCTCAGGTGTGCTTGCTCTGTCATGCTGAAAGGAGCATAATATAACATATGATTGTCAGTTACAGAAACAAATAGAATTCAGAGATACCCAGGGGGAAGAAAATATTAACCATGCGAGTGAGACTATTTTTATAATTACATTTTTAACTATAAATATTCTTAAGTAAAGGTAGGGTAAACAGCTTGGGGAGTCATTGGAACACCAAAATGCAGATGTATTCACTGCATAAATAGTATAGTGCTTTATTAAAAACTGAGACCCTATAATAAAAGTAGCTTTAGGTAGGCTAAAGAATAAATTTGCTCCTCTAGGTAGTCTGGAAATCTTTTGAAAATTATCTTATAAGGTAGTTAATCCCTTTATGTGTATTATTATGATCAATATGTTTGATCTCAGTTTACATATAAGTGTACACTTTCATTATGTCATCTTTCTCGATATTCTATGATTGTGTTTCATTTATATAATACCCATAATCTCATTTATAAATACAGTAACATTGAAATAAACTGCAACTTTTGTTTCCTAGAATTAAATTTACAGTAATATCTTTTAAGTTCAGTTAATTCTTATAAGGCATCTATTTAAAGTGTACAATTTAATGAGTTTCGAGAGTTGTATAACTACTGAAGCCACAATCACAGTTAAGACAAAAAACATTTCAGTCATCCCAGATATAGAGTCTCTGTGCCCCTTTGCAGTCCATCCTTTCTTCTGCCCCAGGCAACCCCACATCTGCTTTATGTCTCTATAGATTAGTTTGTAGATTCTATAATTTTATATAAAAAGGATAATATAGTATTTATTCTTTTAATCTGGCTTTTTTTTAACTAGCATAAATAATTTAAGGTTCATCCATATGCTTGTGTGTCAGTCATTCATTAACTTTTATTGCTAATTATCATTCCATTGTATTTTTGTTTTGTTTATTCAATCTCCTGCTAATGGACATTTGAGCTGTTTCTAATTTTTTTTTTATTGTAAATAAAACTATCTCTGTGTATATATACATATATATATATATATAGTCTGTGTGTGTATATATATGTTTTTATATCTGTAGCATAATATATAAGTGTATAATGGCTGAGTCATATGCTAAACATATGTTTCAATTTTTACAAAACTGCCAAAAAAGTTTTCCAAAGGGGTTGAGCCATTTTATATTTCCTCCAGCGGTGTATGAGAATTCCAGTTTCTCCACATTTTGACCAGAATTTAATTTTGTGATTTTTTTTAATTAGCTATTCTAGTGAGTGTGTAGTATTATCTCATGATAGTTTTAATGTGCATTTCCCTGATACTAATGATGCTGTGCATCTTTTCATGTACTTATTTTCCATCTGTAGATTTACTTTTGTGAAAACCTATTCAAAGCTTTTGCCTATTTTTATTGAGCTGTTTGTCTTATTATTAAGTGGTAAAATTTCTTTATATTCTGGATGCAAGTCTATTATCAGACATATGTGCTGTGAATATTTCCCTCCAGTCTGGCTTGCATTTGTGTTTTCTTAATCAAGCATTTCAAGGACTAAATGGTTTTAAATTTGATAAAACCAAATTTTTTCTAAAATTATAGTTTTTTTCCCCTTATATTTTGTGTGTTTAGTGTCCTGATAAATCTTTTCCAGGCCCAGGTCCCTAATTGGCCTGCTTTTATTTACTTTTCAGTGACGCCTGGTTGTTGCTTTCTGCATTTCGTCTACAACTTTTAGTGGTAATTATTGGTAGACATAGACTAAGTGGGCTCACTCCATCCTGGGTGCTTATCTTCTAATAGTATTTTTCAGACATCATAAACAACTGAGAAAGAAATCTCTCCCCTCACATAATTGAGGTCATCCTGCAGAGAGAATAGCATTTAATGATGTTTTGGGGGTGTCTGAGAATAATTTGACTATATGGGAAGCAGCACATAATAAAAGTACAGGTTTGGACTTTTTAAATAGGGCCTCCCTTTTTCTTGTTGCTTAAATTATTTTCTGGTAATATATGACATCTAAATGGGGCTTATTATTTACTTCCGGTCCTAATACTAGTATAAAATTCTATAGTCTAGTCTACTTTATACGTCATGTTTCTTATAGTATTCTTTCTCTTGTATTGTCTGCAAGTGCTGAAACCATAACCTCTTATATCAAATGCTCAGAGATTTGGGAGAAAAGGTGGATAATGCTTCTCCCGTTTAGGGTAGCATTTCAGCACCAGGTATTGCCACACATTACAAACCAGTTTTGTTAAGGAAGACAAGACCAGTACTTACTTCTTGCAGTGGGACATTGTTGCCATTCGGAATGAAACTCAGGCATCTGTTCAAGAATCTACCTCTTTCCAGGGTACCTCAGACATTCTTATTTCTTCTAAGACAGGAGAATTTCTTGTGGGTCGATGACAGTCTTTAGACACTCTATTGCGTGTTTCAGGCACATCAGTCCATAAAGAATTGGTGTCTTGATCATCTTTTTTTTTTTTTTTTTTTGCGGTACGCGGACCTCTCACTGTTGTGGCCTCTCCCGTTACGGAGCACAGGCTCTGGATGCGCAGGCTCAGCGGCCATGGCTCACAGGCCCAGCCGCTCCGCGGCATGTGGGATCTTCCCGGACTGGGGCACGAACCCACGTCCCCTGCATTGGCAGGCGGACTCTCAACCACTGTGACACCAGGGAAGCCCTGATCATCATTTTTGATGTAAGAGTTATGGGTTTCATAAGAATGTCTTTCTAAGAAAGCAAAATTTGGAGTCTTGCTCAATATTTATTCTGTGTGTGTGTGTGTGTGTGTGTGTGAATTTTGCTATTGTGATACACAGTGGAAGTCTGGTAATGATAACAGTGCCAGCCTGATCAGTTTTCCAGTGCTTCACTTTGCCCAGTACAAAAATGTTCACACGTTTCTGGAAAGAAAATTGTTGATCTCAGCCTACACTAGTTTTGACTGAAAGGAAACAGGTGCAAGTGTATTAAATCCCTCCAAATGTTTCAAATGTTAAAATTAAAAATGACTACTTTTAAATTTTATTAATTGTTTAGAGGTTTAAAAAATATACCATAAGTATTACTTTTAAGTCATTTTTAAGCTAATGAGAATTCTATATGTGACAGTAACATAATTTCCAAATGATGACATTTGATTAAGTTCTTATTGAAGGGTTTAGGGACTGAGAAAATAAATAAAAATATAAATCTCATATAATACCTTTCTTGATCATGAAAAATGATGAGGGTATCCTCTCGTTGTCATGCTTCTCATGAGTAATACTTCTTTTCTTCCTTGATGAAAATCATGGTAATAACCTAGACTGTCAGTCATGTGTTTCACAATCTCTCTTTTTGATTTTCATCTTCACAGGTGAAAAGAGACAGGTTGTATACCAGATGGCAGAGTTCCACAAATGCCACAGTATATTTGAATTAAAAATGTATATATATACATATATATATACACACACACACACATATATATATAATGAATTCTTTTGCAGAAATGTCAATATTATTCCAACTAAAGCAGGTATTTCATATACCTATATGGCAAAAAATGCTAAAGCAGTGATATTTAAAATGATTCCAAACACTTTTCTGCTAAGTTTTCATTTTCAACGTGGCCAAGTTTCTAATGCCTCATATTATCTGTCTTTCAGTGCTATAGAGAATGCATCTTTCAAAACACATGCTTTTTATATATTTCATCATTATCTTCCATACTTTCCCCTTACCTGGCCCAGGTGGTGAGGGAAAGAAAGATTCCTGGAATAATATTGGCATAATCCATACCCTTCCCTTTCTAAAACCCCACAGAGCAAATGCCAGACTCAGAGGGCTTCACTAGTGAGTTAAACCATCATTAAATGAATAAATAATTCCATAATGCAAAACTTGTCTGGACAATAGGAAAAGAAAGTAGCCTGATAACAAAGGCTAAAAAGAATAGTATGAGAAAGAAATACTACCAATCAGTCTCACATGTGAATATAGAGGCAAATTCCTCAATAAAATAACAAACATAATCTAGCAGTATATTAATTATATCAAAATTAAAATCCTGCTTTTATTCCAGGAAAGCAAAGTTTGTATGTTTGTTTCACATTGGAAAATCAACTATTGTGATTTATCACATTCATAGATTAAAGGAGAATATCATAGCATATTAATAGAGAAGGAAATGCATTTGACTCATTTCACCATTATTCATTTAAAAAAACTTCTTAGACACTAATATTAAACGGGATCCTTAGTCATGATGAGGAAAGCCTCTGTCTTTGTGCCTGAAAACATCACTGTTAGCTTCCAAGAGGAAGCAGTTTCTGATTAAAGGAGCCGGCTTCTCTTAATTAATGTAGGGTAGGAAGCAGGTTGTAGAAGAGCAACATTAAAGTTATGGGATCTTTTGCCCCTTCCCACAACTCCCACTTGTACTGAGGAGCAGAAGCAGTTGACTCAAAGCTTATAGCAGTGTTTCTCAAACATTAGTATGTGTTAGAATCACTGGAGCGGTTGTCAAACAAGATAACTGTATCCATTTCTGTGAGTGTCTGATCTAGTGCTTCTAGATTGAGGCCTGACAATTTTCATTTCTACCACGTTTCCAGGTAATTTTCACACTGCTTGTTGAGATATCCAACTTTGATAACCTCTGGCCTTCAGCAACAATGACTGTGATGTTTGGTTTGTAGAGGCAAGGCAATGACTGTGGTAGCTATCTTTATGTGCTACCACACAAAAGCTACTCAGAGCTTTAAAATTCTGTGACAATTCTATGCCATTACCATACTGTTTTGATTGCTGTAGCTTTGTAGTACAGTTTGAAATCAGAGAGCCTGATTGCTCCAGCTTCATTTTTCTCTCTCAAGGTTGACTATTCATGATCTTTTGTGTTTCTATACAAATTTTGTTCTAGTTTTGTGAAAAATGCCATTGATAATTTAATTGAGATGGCAGTGAATCTGTAGATTGCCTTGGATAGTATGATCATTTTAACAATATTGATTGTTCTAATCCAAGAATGCAGTAAATCTTTCTATCTATTTGTGTCATCTTCAAATTCTTTCATCAGTGTCATAGTTTTCAGAGTACAGGTCTTTTGACTCCTCAGGTAGGTTTATTCCTAGGTATTGTATTCTTTTTGATGAGATGGTAAATGGGATTGTTTCCTTAATTTTTCTTTCTGATCTTTTGTTATTAGTGTATAGAAATGCAACAGATTTTTGTATATTAATTTTGTATCCTGCAACTTTACCAAATTCATTCATGATCTCTAATAGCTTTCTGGTAGCATCTTTAGGATTTTCTATGTATAGTATCATGTCATCTGCAAAGAGTGACAGTTTTACTACTGCTTTTCCAGTTTGGATTCCCTTTATTTCATTTTCTTCTTTGACTGCTGTCCACTCTCACCACTTTTATTCAAAGCTATTTTGAATAAAAGTGGTGAGAGTGGAAATCTTTTTCTTGTTCCTGATCTTAGAGGAAATGCTTTCAGCTTTTCACCATTGAGTATGATGTTAGCTGTGGGTTTGTCATATATGGCCTTTATTATGTTGAAGCCATGTTCCCTTTCCCTCTATGCCCATTTATGGAGAGTCTTTATCATAAATGGATGTTGAATTTTTCAAAAGTTTTTCTGCATCTATTGAGATGAGCATATGGTTTTTATTCTTCAATTTGTTACTGTGGTGTGTCACATTTGTGGGTATTGAAAAATACTTGGATCCCTGGAATAAATCCCACTTGATTATGCTGTATTATCCTTTTAATGTATTGTTGGATTCACGTTGCTAGTATTTTGTTGAGGATTTTTGCCTCTATGTTCATTAGTCATATTGGCCTGTTATTTTCTTTTCTGGTGATGTCTTATTCTGCTTTTAGTATAGGGGTGATACTGGCATCATAGAATGAGTTTCAGAGTGTTCTTTCCTCAGCAATGTTTTTGATAGTTCAAGAAGTATAGGTGTTAACTTTTCTGGGGTTCTATCTCCACTTTACTTAGTTCTTCTACTGGTGTTTTATCTTGTTCCTTTGTCTAGAACATGTTCCTCTGTCACCTCATTTTGTATAAGTTGCTGTATTTATTTTTATGCATCTCATAGTTTGGTTATGTTTCCCAATCTTGTAGAAGTGACCTTTTGTAAGGGACTTCCTCTGTGTCCCCAGCATTGCACTTCCCTCTCGTCACCTGAGCTGTATGTTCTAGGGGTTTCCACCTTGGCTGTATGTGTCCTTCTGATGTGGCATGCTGAATATATGGGTGGTCTGGAAGGCTTCGTTGGCCACCATTCCAGTTGATTGCCAGTGCCTGCCTTGTGTGGAGGCTGCCAGCCACTAATTGGCAGGACTGGGTCACCAAGTGACTGACTGCAGAACCCCAGGGGTCTTGGTGCTGATGTTGGCTTACTGTTGAGTGGAGTCAGAGTCCAGAGGACTCTGGGGATGTTGCCTACCCTCTAATGGGTGAAGCTAGGTCCTGGGGTTAGTGCTGGACTACTGGCAGGCAGAGCCACATCTTGGATTCTGGTTTCAGGGTCTAAGGAGCCTGAGCTTGTGTCAGGTCATTGGTTGGGAAGGTGGTTCCTGAAACACTTGGGTATGGAGTCTGGGGTGTCCTGAAGTTTGTGTTGGCCATCAACATCCAGCTGCCTGGGTGAGGGCATAGAAAATGTGGTCCCATCAGTGAGCTGATAACCATACATGGGTTCCCTTGTATATGACTTTTTTTCTCTTGCTGTCTTTAGAATTTTCTCTTTATCTTTAACTTTTGCCATTTTAGTTTTGATATGTCTCTTTGAGTTCATCTTGTTTGGGACTCTGTGCTTCCTGTGCCCGGATATCTCTTTCCTTCTCCAGGTTCAGGAAGTTTTTAATCGTAATTTTATCAAATACGTTTTCAACACCTTTCTCTCTTCTCCTTCTGGAACCCCTATAATATGAATGTTGGTGTGCTTGATGTCTCAGAGGTACTTGTTTTTTTTAAATTTGTTTTTCTTTTTACTGTTTTGATTGGGTAATTTCTATTATTCAGTCTTCCAGATGACTTATATGTTCCTCTCTCTCATCTAGTTGGTTGTTAGTTCTTTCTAGTGTATTTTTCATTTCATTTATTGAATTTTTCAGTTTTGACTGGTTCTTTTTTATATTTTCTAGTTCCTTGTTCAAATTCTCACTGTTCATCTATTCTTTTCCCCAGTTCAGTTAGCATTCTTATTACTAATGCTTTGAACTCTTTATCTGGTAAATTATTTATTTCTATTTCATTAGTTGTTTTTTCAGGGGTTTCTCTTGTACGGTCAACTGAAACAAATTCTTCTGTCTTCTTAACTTTCCCTGTCTCTGTGAAATTAGGTGAAACAGTTAACTGTTGCAGTCTTTAAATGGTGTGCCTGTGTGGAAGTGTCCTATAGTCTTCATGAGTCTTGGTGGGAGAGTTGGATCTGACATGAACATGAGTCATGTCTTTCCCCAGGGTTTGTTGGTAGCTATCACTTTGGTAGGAGGTGGGGCTGAGATGGAGGGGCTAGACCCAGAGCCAGGTGTGAGCCAGGGCTTCTTCTCTGCTCAGTGACCAACACTACCCTTTAGGGGTGGGATCAGGTCCCAAGCTGCTAGAGCCAGAAGCTCTGAGGATCAGGTCTGACCTGGCTCTTTTCCTTCTAAGTGTGTGCTCTCCCACTTCCAATAAAGACATACCCTTCCCAGAGGGTAACAGTGCTAGAGGAAGAGGGGATAGGGTGGACACTTGGTGTGGGTCTGAGCATGGGCTGTCATGGTTCCAGCTGCACTCAGAGTATGGAGTTTCTTCTGATGCACTGCCTCTGTAAGCACCAGTAATGACTGGCCCCACCACGTTCAGATACTATTCTGTGTCCAGGCTGGCTCTGTACCTCACACATAAGCACTCCCCTCAGATATGGCAGCCCTTGCCCTAGTGTGGAGCTGCATTGTGAAGCACATGGGGTCAGAGTGGGTGCTTGGTTCAGGCTGCAGCATGGCCCATGAGAGTCACAGGAAACTGGTCAGAGTTGTATGCAGTTTGAATCTGTTTCCTCTACCTTGTTTTGAGATGCAAAATTGAAAGAGAAAAACAAAGTTGAAGGACTGAGATTACCCTAGCTTAAGACTTATTATAAATCTACAGTAATCAAGGTGCTGTGATTGGTAGAACAGTAGACAACTAGATCAGTGGAACAGAAAGAGAGCCAAGAAATAGACCCACATAAATATTGTCAGCTGGTATTTGGAAAAGGAGCAAAGGCAGTATCATGGAGAAAAGATAGTCCTTTTAACGAATGGTGCTAGAACAACTGGACATTGACATGTAGAGAAAAAAGAAAAGAATCTAGACTCAGAACTCACACCCTTCACAAAAATGAACTCAGAATGGACCACTCAAAGTGTAAAATACAAAACTATAAAACTCCTAGAAGGTACTTTATGAGAAAATCTAGATGTTGTTGGATATGGTGATGACTTTTTAGATACAACACCAAAGGTATGATCCATGGAAGAAAGAATTAATAAGTTGGACTTTATTAAAATTAAAAACTTCCCCTCAATGAAAGACAATATCAAGAGAGCAAAAAGACAAGCCACAGACTGGGAGAAAATATTTGCAAAAGACATTTGATGAAGGACTGTTATCCAAAATATACAAAAACTTTTAAAACTCAACAATAAGAAAACAAACACCAATTTAAAATGGACCAAAGATCTTAACAAACACTTCCTCAAAAAGTTATACAGGTGGCACATAAGGATATCAAAAGAAGCCCTAATCATACATCATGAGAGAAATGAAAATTAAAAGAACAATGAGATACGACTGCATACCTATTAAAATGGCCATAGTCTAAAACCCTGACAATACCAAATATTGGTGAGGATGTGGAGCAAAAAGACCTTCATTCATTGTTGGTGGAATGCAAAATGGTACAGCCACTTTGGAAGACAATTTGGCAGTTTCTTACAAAACTAAATATGTTTTTACCATACAATCCAGCTATCATGCTCCTTGGTATTTACTCAAAGGAGTTGAAAGCTGATATACAAAAACCTGCATGTGGATATGTATACACCTTTATTCATAATTGCTAAAAACTTGGAAGCAAACAAGTTGTCCTTTTGTAAGTGAACGGATTAATAAACTGTGGCACAATCAGACAAGGGAATATCATTCAACATTAAAAAGAAATAAGCTATCATGCCATGAAGAGATGTGGAGGAAATTTAAATGCATATTACTAAGTGGAGGAAGAAGCCAATCAGAAAATGCTATATACTGTGTAATTCCAAATATATTACATCATGGAAAATGCAAAACTATGGAGACAGTAAAAAATATCAATGGTTCCCAGGGGCTGGGGAGAGAGAGCAGGATAATTAGGCACAGAAGAATTTATGGTAGTGAAACTACTCTCTATGATATTATAATTGTAGATGCATGTCATTATACATTTGTTCAAATTCATAGAACGTACAACACTAAGAGTAAGCCCTAATATAAACTATGAACTTTGGTTGACTGTGATGTTTTAGTGTAGATTCGTCAATTAAAACAAATGTTCCACTCTGATGGGGGATGTTGGTACTGGGGCAAGTTATGCATGTGTGGAGGCAGGATGTATATGGGAAAATCTCTGTACTTTCTGCTCAGTATTGATATGAACCTAAAATTGTTCTAAAATATAAAGTCTGTTTTTTTAAAAAGGAGTCATATATGCACAGTTCATTGCACAGCTTCTTATATATAGCAGATAGTCAATAAATGATATCAGCTGTTCATTTTACTAATATAATTTAATTTTAACTTTTTGTTAGATTAGGTTTATGGGTACAATAAAGAGAGGAGTACAATAAAGAGTATGCTGTTGAATAGAATATTTCTTATGATCAGCAAACAGAAATTGAGATGAAAATTCTAATTGTAAACCAACTTAATTTACAATTTTCCTCAGTATCTTTTTTGGTCTTTTTGCTAAATTATTATGCATGGACCTGTCCTGTTTGAATAATGAGGGCTCCAGTAAATCATAGAGTTACTACTCATTGATTAACTAGGAAATATTTGGGCAATTAAAGTCAGTGTCTCGTAGAGTAGATGTACTGTTAGATCCTTTCTGGCATCCCACCAGTAGGCAATGGCTTTTCTCTTTTTCCCATGCCTAATATGTCCTGGACTATGGATGCTAATGCATAGGAAACACCGTTGGCTTGCAAGTCTCAAGGTACAAAATATACAGTACACATTAGAGTATTAGCAGCATAGAACTAGTATTTTACTTAGAATAAAGGATATAAGAAAAGTGTTAACTCAGTTTTTCATATTGTTGGAACATAAGTCAACACAAAATTAGTAATAAAAATAGAAGACTGCAACAGATAACAAGACTTAGTGTATGCAACTTAATTCTGAAGCTAATATCTCTCTTACTTTAATTAACTGGCCTATTTGATATGAATGAGCTTATTGGTAACAATGTAATTTTCCAGCCCAGGAGAGGAACAACATTCAGAATGACAGCTCTCCAAAGTACTCTAAAACTAATGGACTGCTTCTCAACACCTTTATAAATCTTAGCAAACTTTTCCCAGAGTAGATATTAAAGGTATAATGAGTAGATGAGTTGAATACGGAAATAAAGTAAGATAAATAGTGTAACATTTAATTGATACATGATTTCAGGGGGTAGCACTGCAAATGTTGTAGTCAGCCATTTTGGTAAATGGAGCATCATATGTGATATTCTCATGTTGTAGAAAAAAACATTCAAGAAACAGTTTGAATGGGACTTGATTTAGGTTTACTTTCTTTTTTTTGTTTTAAATTTTATTGAAGTATAATTGATTTACAATGTTGTGTTAGGTTTATTTTCTATTCCTGGAAAATTACAATATATTTCTGTCACCTTCAGAAAAGTTGTCAACCAAAATTAGCAAAGGTCATTTAAATAACTATATTTGGTGTGATAAAGAACCATAACTCTTCTTCATTTGAGCTACTACAAACATAATCTGCTTCTGTTAGAGCACTCACCATCTTCTACTCCTGATAATTTTTGTATGTATATATCTTATTACCCTTTAAATTCCTGAGATCAGGTTTTCTTTCTGATTATTCTTTTAATCTCTACTTCTAACATAGTGAGCAGCTAATATTAAATGAATGTACAAGTGAATGCATGAATGGATATATTAATGAATAAATATTTCTCCACATACCTAGCTCTCTTCAGTTTTTGTCTCTGTATGTCAAGTCTAGGTTCTTCCTGCTTTCCTCATTTCACATTTACATTTCAAATAAATATTAATCCAGCACCTGTGTATTTGCACTCATTCTGTTTGTTTTAAAACTTTGCATGGTATTTCAGTCTCCACTGGGTAATCATTTCTTTGGATAGTGGAAGAAAAGCAAAACAAGTTATTTTTACACATATTTTGCTTATCTAACAATGTATATCTGAAAACAATGCCCATCAAATTAGAATTTACTTGAGCAATTTCAACCCCAACATTTACTATACTACAAATGAGAGGTGAAAAATCCCCACCAATAGAAATGTCTGTTTAAGTAATTTAACTTGAAAACGGCATAAATTACATTTCTTCAAGGGAATATAAAAGTGGGTCTCTTCTGCCACTTGGGAAAATAAATTCTAAGTAGCACATGAAATGGGATGGTTTAAGTTTGTACATGACAGTGCTTGACAATTGAAAAAGAAATGAATGAATGGGCACTCTTTTAGTTCCTTCCCAATGTTATTCACCTGAATCCAAGGCTAGTTGGACGATAAGGGCCATGGGGGTCAATCCAATCTGATCATTTAATTCCTGTATTAAGTAAAGTCTCTCTGAGACACATAAGATGGACTGTCTGTTACTTGTGATTTTGAGCACTACTCCAAGAATAATTTTCTGCTTAGCACATAAACCAGCACTCTGATTCAGGGCCAGATAAAAGGAGAGTGTGTCTTTACATCATTTCTTGTCCAAGGGCTGGAAGTTTTTTCAGCTTCTTTAACCTTATACTTTAATGACTTCTGTCCCCATCCCCCGGATCTGGAAATATGTTGTTGATGATCTTAAATTTCAGCATGATAAAGGAGTTGTAACTTCTCTGGGAATGTCTTCTTAGGTTTGGAAAGTTGGGGATCAGTGACATTACTGATGCTATTTGTTATTTTTAATCCTAGATGTAAGTTTTGAAATAACTTTCAAAAATAACTGAAAGTGCAGAAGTATGGTGGAGATAAGAAAGTGAAATCATAGGGCTAGGAAGGGAAAAACAGTTAAGAGGCTTTCTGCAATATGTCAGGAGAAAGATCATGAGGGTCTGATCTAAAGCAGTGTTAACAGGACAGAGAGGTATGGGTATAAGCCTGTTTAGATTGAATGACCTTTTCAAATAATTGCAGGTAAAGATACAAGTTGAAGATTTTCTCTGATTTTATTTTATCATTAATGATACCATTAATTGAATAGGGCAAGGTAGGTAAAGGAAGAATTGCAGGAATTTTTATAGCATCTAAGAAAAAATATTTTGGTTTGGGGAAAGATTGACTTGGAATTCCTTTGAAGGAAGATATCTTTGGGAAGTTAGAAATAGGAAAGTAGAGCTCAGAAAAGAGTTGTTGGCTAGAGATACAGATCTAAAAATCATTAAAATGAGTTGTATGTAGGCTAAGAAGAAAAATTCCTCTAAGTGTTTTACATGTATTGCTCCATATCATCTTCACATCTATCTTCGGTGGAAGGTAATACTATTCTTTATTTTAAAGAGAAAAAACTCTAGCACAGAGATGTTAAGTATTTTTCCTAAGAATACCATTTAAGACTGGTGGCTGTATTAATCTGCTTGGACTTCCATGAGAAAATACCATAGGCAGGGTGGAGAGACATTTATTTTCTCACAGTTGTAGAGGCTGGAAGTCCAAGATCAAAGTGTCAACAGATTAGGTTCTGGTGAGAGCTCTCTTCCTGGCTTGCAGAAGGCCACCTTCTCACTGTGTGTTCACATGGCCTTTCTTCAGTGGGTCCACATGGAGAGGGAGAGAGATAATTCTCTATCTTCCTCTTATAAGGTCACCAATCCTGTTGGATTAGGACCCTGTCTTTTTGACCTCACTTTACCTTGATTGTCTCTTAAAAGCCCTGTTTCTAGATACAGTCACTTTGGGGGTTAAGGCTTCAACATACGACTTTTGGGGGGACACAGTTCATTCTATAGCTGCCTTGAAACCAGATAGGTCACAGAAGCCACACCCTTTACTGCTAGACACGTGATGCAAGGCAGTAACTGACTTTAGTTGCCAAGAGCCAGTAATCAAAATCCTTTGTGAATGTGGGGAAAGCAGATAGATGACATGCACAAGCACAGGCAAAGGGTGGTGGCACTGAATTGAATAAACTTTAAAATAATTAGGAATATAAAAATTTCTGACACATAGATTTGTCCTCAAGAATATTTCTGTAATATTACATATATACTTTATTATTATGTATACTCTATAAATAAAATATAATATATTTGCTTTATATATATCATATACATATATGTTTCAGTATGGGAAAAAGGCCATGTTTCTTTGCAGTATTTCTCCTGAAAGTTACAGATTGCTTCCAGGTACAAATTATCATCAGTGATGTCTAAATCTTTGTGTTTTGACTCTGCAGGCATGTTTTAATTCTTTCTGGGGGTGGAGTACATCATAGAAATTAGAATCAGTTATTGACTCTTACACAAAAGAAAAAAGTACATCTGTTGGAAAGGCATCTATACAGACAGAGCCAAGGTATGAAGCTCTCCTTAAAGCCATGTGACTCATATAAAGAGAATTACAGATATGATTACAAATGGAGTGTTTATACTTTAACATGAATTTTCAAGGTACCTTTTAAGTGCCTCTAACTACTTCTACTACTTCATTAGCACCTAACATTTAACTGCAGTGAAATAACCAGAAATATATATTCTAGAAATAGGCAGGGTCCAAACTGATTTTTCCATTTGAGGTCAAGGAAGATATTTTCTATGAAATAAAAAAATAATCGAATCCTAAGAGAAAAAATTCATTTCACAATTTCTAGTCCCAGCTCTTTTGTTTCTGATCAAATAGCAATGTATAGTTAGAATGTGATGTTTGTGGCTGCTTAATATATTCATTATATTTGCCCATAAATCACTCTAATACATGACCTGGTATTTAAATTTCAGAAAAAGTCATTAGACTAGTCCTGGTTTCAGGGTAGCTTTGGAGATAGGTCTCAAAAATCATTAGCCTGTCAAAAATTTTGACAGGCCTGTAAAATGTTTTGACCCTGTTGACAGTTATCCATGTCACCCCATCTACTGCTTCCTTGGCCCTATGTTCTTCTACTGAGACCTATGACATTAGTATTAGAGGATGTATACTTTTCACCTTCACCAAGTAATTGGGACTCAACCTATATTACCCCAACATGTCAGGGACATGAGGGAGAATGAATAATGACCAATGGCTCTTTATTGAGCAAATAATATTTTACAGTCACCTTCGTGTGCTTTTCTGTCATGTCTCATAACCCAGTGAATTTGTTACTGTTAATACTTCCACTTCAGAGCTGGAAAACTGAGCTAAGCATGGTGGTTAAGAGCACTGACTTACCCAACAGGATAAACAGTTTTGAATCCCATTTCTGTTCCTTAATAGCTCTATAGTCATGGGAAGATTTTTTTTTAACCTTTCAACATCTTATTTTCATCCTATCTAAAAACTAGAAGTTAAAATATTATCTACCTCAGTAGGGTAGGGGCTAGAATAAGGTGAGCATGTGGTGGAATAAAATGAGAATACCAGTGGCTAGCACTTTTCTAGTGAAAAATAATAAGTGATTGTGGTGGTGTTTGTTAGAAACCCTGTGACTTGTCCAAGGCCACACAGCAGGTAAAAACTGGCGTCAGGACTCAGAGTAAGGTTTGCTAAGATTTCAATGCTTTTCTCCGTGAGATACCTTCTTGCAGAGAAATGCTTCAGACATGCTCTCCGGGCTTCAGCCCAGACTGATTTTGTTGAAGTGAACACGTAGGTCAGTATGTATTTTCATGATGTTTTGGGATTTACCTAAGTTTAATGCAGAGGGCTGATAAGAAATCAAGTGGGAGTAAGTGAAACAGCCATAGATTTGGTTGTAAATAAAGACACTAGCTGTCCGGTAACAAGGGCCTGGAGGCATAGAGATGTCTGGCTCAGGAAATCACAACTGCCTACAAAACTTCACCAGGCCTGTTTGTCTCTATCCAAGGGACTTTTCCTGTACCTGCACACATCCTGTTACTACTTTCTACCTGAGCAGGAAGTGAATAAGTTTCTACCCTTTTAATTTTTGTATTGTTTACCCAGTTGTATAAATGTTGGTCTTATGAACATGTATCCAGAAAGAATACTAACAATGAAGAGCAAATTTGAGTAATAAATTTTGCAATGTAAACACGTTGAAAAAATGAACCAGATCTTTCCTGGGTTAAAATATAGATATGTGCTTTGGTATGTACATACACAAAGCAAAGCAAAGGGAAAGATACAAGGCAAGAGAAAGTTTATATTGTAAAGTTAACATCATTACTCCTTTTCCTTATGTGTGTTTGTGTGTGATGTGTGTATGAGCAACATTATGAAATTGTATTATTTGTAAATTCTATATGGGTTCTTGAATTTTAATCATTTTTATATGTTTTAATAATACAATGTAATATAGTAATATATTATCTTGTAATCTAGGGAATACATTTTAATTGTTCATTTTCACTTTCCTTAAAGATAAAAGGTGCATTATAAATATAGCAAGTTCTGTATCCTCACAATGTATTTTTCTTACCTTTTCAGAGAATCTGGGCTAGTCACAAAAACATGTACTGGTTCATTTCATTGAGAAACAACTAATGGAAGTATCTATAAAACACACAAAGTCCAGTTTTATATTCATCAGCAGAGAGTTAAACACTATAGTCCACGTCCATAGTTAGAGCATTGAAATGCTCCATAGTGTCAGAGAGTAATTCTGTGCAGTGAAACCGTTACCTAGGTGTGTGTGTGTGTGTGTGTGTGTGTGTGTGTGTGTGAGATAAACATATATTTTATATGAAGTATACATGATCTCTAGGCATAAATCCAAATTGCATAAACTGAGGTGACATATATGGGTAAATATTAAAGAGCTACCCAGGGCTACTTGGTGTGGCTAATGGCAGACGCTGGGAGAGTTCACTCCAAGGAGTACTTCCCAGAACTTGGGCTGCCACTGTTCTTGTCTCCACAGTGAGCCACAACAAAACCCTGCCTCTGCAGGAGACCCTCTAACACTAGCAGAAATATAAAATGGAAGATATAAAGAGCCCAAAAGAGAAGGAAAATCTTCTACTGCCTAGCTTAGATAAAACAAGGGGAAAAAAATCAGCCACTGAATATACTGTGATTCAAGCTGTGTGGCTGACAGGGTCTTGGTGCTTGGGCTGGGTGTCAGGCATGTGCCTCTGAGGTGGGAGATCCATGTTCAGGACATTGGTCCACCAGAGACCTACCGGCTCCATGTAATGTCAAACGGCAAAAGTTCTCCCAGAGATTTCCATCTCAATGCTAAGACCCAGCTCTACTCAACAACCAGCAAGCTACAGTGCTGGACACCCTATGCCAAACAACTAGCAAGACAGGAACACAACCCCACCCATTAGAAGAGAGGCTGCCTAAAATCATAATAAGGGAACAGACACCCCAAAACACACCACAAGATGCAGTCCTCCCCACAAGAAAGACAAGATCCAGACTCATCCACCAGAACACAGGCACTAGTCCCCTCCACCAGGAAGCCTACACAACCCACTGAACCAACATTATCCACTGGGGGCAGACACCAAAAACAACAGGAACTACGAACCTGCAGCTTGTGAAAAGGAGACCCAAAACACAGTAAGTTAAGCAAAATGAGAAGACAGAGAAACACACAGCAGATGAAGGAGCAAGGTAAAAACCCACCAGATCAAACAAATGAAGAGGAAATAGGCAGTCTACATGAAAAAGAATTCAGAGTAATGATAGTAAAGATGATCCAAAATCTTGGAAATAAAATGGAGAGAATACAAGAAACGTTTAACAAGGACCTAGAAGAACTAAACAGCAAACAAACAGTGATGAACAACACAGTAAATGAAATTAAAAATTCTCTAATTAATCAATAGCAGAATAACTGAGGCAGAAGAATGGATAAGTGACCTGGCAGATAAAGAGTGGAAAAAGGACTGCAGAGCAGAATAAAGAAAAAAGAATGAAAAGAATTGAAGATAGTCTTAGAGACCTCTTGGACAACAATAAACACACCAACATTTGAATTATAGCAGTCCCAGAAGGAGGAGAGAAATAGGGATTGAGAAAATATTTGAAGAGATTATAGTTGAAAACTTCCCTAATATGGGAAAGGAAATAGTTAATCAAGTCCAGGAAGTACAGAGAATCTCATACAGGCTAAATCCAAGGAGATACACACCAAGACACATATTAATCAAACTATCAAAAATTAAATACAAAGAAAAATATTAAAAGCAGCAATGGAAAAGCAACAAATAACATATAAGAAAATCCCCATAAGGTTAACAGCTGATCTTTCAGCAGAAACTCTGCAAGACAGAAGGGAGGGGCAGAAAATATTTAAAGTCATGAAAGAGAAAAATTTACAACCAAGTCTACTCTACACAGCAAGGATCTCATTCAGATTCGATGAAGAAATTAAAACCTTTACAAACAAGCAAAAGCTAAGAGAATTCAGCACCACCAAACTGGCTTTACAACAAATGCTAAAGGAACTTCTCTAGGCCAGAAACACAAGAGAAGGAAAAGACCTACAATAACAAACCCAAAACACGTAAGAAAATGGTAATAGGAACATACATATTGATAATTACCTTAAATGTAAATGGATTAAATGCTCCAACAAAAAGACAAAGACTGGCTGAATGGATACAAAAGCAAGACCTGTATATATGCTGTCTACAAGAGACCCACTTCAGACCCAGGGACACATACAGACTGAAAATGAGGGAATGGAGAAAGATATTCCATGCAAATGGAAACCAAAAGAAAGCTGGAGTAGCAATTCTCATATCAGACAAAATAGACTTTAAAATAAAGACTATTACAAGAGACAAAGAAAGACACTACATAATGATCAAGGGATCAATCGAAGAAGAAGATATAACAATTGTAAATATTTATGCACCCACCATAGGAGCACCTCAGCATATAAGGCAAATGCTAACAACCATAAAAGGGGAAATTGACAGTATCACAATCATAGTAGGGGACTTTAACACCTCACTTTCACCAATGGACAGATCATCCACAATGAAAATAAGGAAACAAGCTTTAAATGATACATTAAACAAGATGGACTTAATTGATATTTATAGGACATTCCATCCAAAAACAACAGAATACACCTTATTCTCAAGTGCTCATGGAACATTCTCCAGGATAGATGATATCTTGGGTCACAAATCAAGCCTTAGCAAATTTAAGAAAATTGAAATCATATCAAATATCTTTTCCAGCCACAACCCTATGAGACTATATATCAATTACAGGAAAAGAACATGGAGGCTAAATAATATACTACTTAATAACCAAGCAAGCACTGAAGAAATCAAAGAGGAGATCAGAAAATACCTAGAAACAAATGACAATGAAAACACAATGACCCAAAACCTATGGGATGCAGCAAAAGCAGTTCTAAGAGGGAAGTTTATAATAAAACAATCCTACCTCAAGAAAGAAGGAACATCTCAAACAACCTAACCGTACACCTAAAGCAATTAGAGGAAGAAGAACAAAAAAAACCCCAAAGTTAGCAGAAGGAAAGAAATCATAAAGATCAGATCAGAAATAAATGAAAAAGAAATGAAGGGAACAATAGCAAAGATCAATAAAACTAAAAACTGGTTCTTTGAGAAGATAAACAAAATTGATAAACCATTAGCCAGACTCAGCAAGAAGAAAAGGGAGAAGACTCAAATCAATAGAATTAGAAATGAAAAAGGGGAAGTAACAACTGACATTGCAGAAATAAAAAGGATCATGAGAGATAACTACAAGCAACTCTATGCCAATAAAATGGACAACCTGGAAGAAATGGACAAATCCTTAGAAAAGCACAACCTCCTGAAACAGAACCAGGAAAAAATAGAAAATATAAACAGACCAATCTCAAGCCCTGAAATTGAGTCTGTGATTAAAAATCTTCCAACAAACAAAAGCCCAGGACCAGATGGCTTCACAGGCGAATTCTATCAAACTTTTAGAGAAGAGCTAATACCTATCCTGCTCAAACTCTTCCAAAATATATCAGAGGGTGGAACACTCCCAAACTCATTCTACAAGGCCACCATCACCCTGATACCCAAACCAGACAAGGATGTCACAGAGAAAGAAAACTATAGGCCAATATCACTGATGAACATAGATGCAAAAATCCTCAACAAAATACTAGCAAACAGAATCCAACAGCATGTTAAAAGGATCATATGCCATGACCAAGTGGGGTTTATCCTAGAATGCAAGGATTCTTCAATATACATGAATCAATTGATGTGATAAACCCTATTAACAAATTGAAGGAGAAAGGCCATATGATCATCTCAATAGGTGTAGAAAAAGCTTTCGACAAACTTCAACACCAATTTTTGGTAAAAAACCCTCCAGAAAGTAGGCATAGAGGGAAACTTTCCTCAACATAATAAAGGCCATATATGACTAACCCACACCCAACATTATTCTCAATGGTGAAAAACTGAAATCATTTCCTCTAAGATCAGGAACAAGACAAGGTTGTTCACTCTCACCACTATTATTAAACATAGTTTTGGAAGTTTTAGCCACAGTAATCAGAGAAGAAAAAGAAATAAAAGGAATCCAAATCAGAAAAGAAGAAGTAAAGCTGTCATTGTTTGCAGATGACATGATACTATACATAGAGAATCCTAAAGATGCTACCAGAAAACTACTAGAACTAATCAATGGATCTGGTAAAGTAATAGCATACAAAATTAATGCACAGAAATCTCTGGCATTCCTATACACTAATGATGATAAACTTGAAAGAGAAATTAAGGAAACACTCCCATTTGCCATTGCAACAAAAAGAATAAAATACC
Organism: Globicephala melas; assembly: GCF_963455315.2. Classification (NCBI taxonomy): domain Eukaryota; kingdom Metazoa; phylum Chordata; class Mammalia; order Artiodactyla; family Delphinidae; genus Globicephala; species Globicephala melas. Next base: position 49,988,943 of record NC_083316.1, on the reverse strand, counting down.
TAGGAATAAACCTACCTAAGGAGATAAAAGACTGGTATGCAGAAAACTATAAGACACTGATGAAAGAAATTAAAGAGGATACAAACAGATGGAGAGATATACCATGTTCTTGGATTGGAAGAATCAACATTGTGAAAATGACTCTACTACCCAAAGCAATCTACAGATTCAATGCAATCCCTATTAAACTACCACTAGCATTTTTCACAGAACTAGAGCAAAAAAATTCACAATTTGTATGGAAACACAAAAGACCCCAAATAGCCAAAGCAATCTTGAGAAAGGAAACCGAAGCTGGAGGAATTAGGCTCCTGGACTTCAGACTATACTACAAAGCTACAGTAATCAAGACAGTATGGTACTGGCACAAAAACAGAAATATAGATCAATTGAAGAGGATAGAAAACCCAGAGGTAAACCAACACACGTATGGTCACCTTATTTTTGATAAAGGAGGCAAGAATATACAATGGAGAAAAGACAACCTCTTCAGTAAGTGGTGCTGGGAAAACTGGACAGCTACACATAAAAGAATGAAATTAGAGTACTCCCTAACACCATACACAAAAGAAAGCTCAAAATGGATTAAAGACCTAAATGTAAGGCCAGACACTATCAAACTCTTAGAGGAAAACCTAGGCAGAACACTTTATGACATAAATCACAGCAAGGTACTTTTTGAGCCCCCTCCTAGAGAAATGGAAATAAAAACAAAAATAAAAAATGGGACCCAATGAAACTTAAAACCTTTTGCATAACAAAGGAAACCATAAACAAGACAAAAAGACAACCCTCAGAATGGGAGAAAATATTTACAAATGAAGCAACTGACAAAGGATTAATCTCCAAAATTTACAAGCAGCTCATGCAAAGCAATATCAAAAAAAGAAGCAGCCCAATCCAAAAATGGGCAGAAGACCTAAATAGACACTTCTCCAAAGGAGATATACAGATTGCCAACAAACACATGAAAGAATGCTCAACATCACTAATCATTAGAGAAATTCAAATCAAAGTTACAATGAGGTATCTCCTCACACCAGTCAGAATGGCCATCATCAACAAATCTAGAAACAAAAAATGCTGGAGAGGATGTGGAGAAAAGGAAACCCTCTTGCACTGTTGGTGGGAATGCAAACTGATACAGCCACTGTGAAGAACTGTATGGAGGTTCCTTACAAAACTATAAATAGGACTACCATTCAACCCAGCAATCCCACTACTGGGCATATACCCTGAGAAAACTGTAATTCATAAAATGTTATATACCACAATGTTCATTGCAGCTCTATTTACAATAGCCAGGACATGGAAACAACCTAAATGTCCATCGACTGATGAATGGATAAAGGAGATGTGGCATATATATACAATGGAATATTACTGAGCCAAAAAAGAAACGAAATTGAGTTATTTGTAGTGAAGTGGATGGACCTACAATCTGTCATACAGAGAGAAGTAAGTCAGAAAGAGAAAAACAAATACTGTGTGCTAACACATATATATGGAATCTAAAAAAAAAAAAAGTGGTTCTGAAGAACCTATGGGCAGACAGGTATTAAGGTGCAGATGTAGAGAATGGATTTGAGGACACAGGGATGGGGAAGGGTAAGCTGGGAAGAAGTGAGACAGTGGCATGGATTTATATATACTTTCAAATGTAAAACAGCTAGTGGGAAGCAGCTGCATTGCACAGGGAAATCAGCTCAGTGCTTTGTGACCACCTAGATGGGTGGGATAGGGAGGCTGAGAGGG